>NC_092119.1:9437561-9750061 GCF_045679555.1 Salvelinus alpinus
TGAGAATGTCCAGTTAACTGTTTTAGAATGTAGCAGGTTGAGAATGTCCAGTTAACTGTTTTAGAATGTAGCAGGTTGAGAATGTCCAGTTAACTGTTTTAAAATGTAGCAGGTTGAGAATGTTCAGGTAACTGTTTTAAAATGTAGCAGGTTGAGAATGTTCAGGTAACGGTTTTAGAATGTAGCAGGTTGAGAATGTTCAGGTAACGGTTTTAGAATGTAGCAGGTTTGAGAATGTTCAGTTAACTGTTTTAGAATGTGGCAGGTTGAGAATGTTCAGGTAACTGTTTTAGAATGTAGCGGGTTGAGAATGTTCAGTTAACTGTTTTAGAATGTGGCGGGTTGAGAATGTTCAGGTAACTGTTTTAGAATGTGGCGGGTTGAGAATGTTCAGGTAACTGTTTTAGAATGTGGCGGGTTGAGAATGTTCAGGTAACGGTTTTAGAATGTAGCAGGTTGAGAATGTTCAGGTAACGGTTTTAGAATGTAGCAGGTTTGAGAATGTTCAGTTAACTGTTTTAGAATGTGGCGGGTTGAGAATGTTCAGGTAACTGTTTTAGAATGTAGCGGGTTGAGAATGTTCAGTTAACTGTTTTAGAATGTGGCGGGTTGAGAATGTTCAGGTAACTGTTTTAGAATGTGGCGGGTTGAGAATGTTCAGGTAACTGTTTTAGAATGTGGCAGGTTGAGAATGTTCAGGTTACTGTTTTAGAATGTGGCTGTTAATTGTAATTGCGTTGTTTATTGCAGTAGATGATGTTGATTTATCTCACATGGCACTAAAGATAATGTTGAATCACTAATCTCTCCGTCGCTCTCTGATTACGAGAGGCCCAGCTGTGTCTACTTTCACATGATTAATATCCTCAACGAGAGAGAGAGAGAGAGAGAGAGAGAGAGAGAGAGGTACAGTTGCATGAAAGCTGGGACCGAGAGACTGAAAAACAGCTTCTCTCTCAAGGCCATCAGACTGCTAAACAGCAATCACTAACTCAGAGAGGCTGCTGCCTACACTGAGACCCAATCACTGGCCACTTTAGTAAATGGGTCACTAGTCACGTTAAATAATGCCACTTTAATAATGTTTACATATTTTACATTACTCATATCATATGTACTGTATATACTGTATTTTATACCATCTATACTCTACCCTGCCTTTCTAAGGTCTTCGAAAGCCACGTTAACAAACAGATTACCCACCATTTTGAATCCCACCGTACCTTCTCCACTATGCAATCTGGTTTCAGAGCTGGTCATGGGTGCACCTCAGCCACGCTCAAGGTCCTAAACGATATCTTAACCGCCATCGATAAGAAACAACACTGCGCAGCCGTATTCATTGACCTGGCCAAGGCTTTCGACTCTGTCAGTCACCACATCCTCATCAGCAGACTCAACAGCCTCGGTTTCTCAAATGATTGCCTCGCCTGGTTCACCAACGACTTTTCTGATAGAGTTCAGTGTGTCAAATCAGAGGGCCTGTTGTCCGGGCCTCTGGCAGTCTCTATGGGGGTGCCACAGGGTTCAATTCTTGGGCCAACTCTTTTCTCTGTATACATCAATGATGTCGCTCTTGCTGCTGGTGACTCTTTGATCCACCTCTAAAGGCAATGCTACCAAATACTAATTGAGTGTATGTAAACTTCTGACCCACTGGGAATGTGATGAAAGAAACAAAAGCTGAAATAAGTCATTCTCTCTACTATTATTCTGACATTTCACATTCTTAAAATAAAGTTGTGATCCTAATTGTCCTAAAACAGGGAATTTTTACTAGGATTAAATGTCAGGAATTGTGAAAAACTGAGTTTAAATGTATTTGGCTAAGGTGTATGTAAACTTCCGACTTCAACAGTACATAACATGATAATATCTATTTCTGCTAAGCTTCCCAGTAAAGCAATGAAAACAAGCAAGCATCCCAGAAAAGTGCTCAGAATATCCCACATTAACATATGTAGTTTAAGAAACAAGGTTCATGAAATGAGTAACTTGCGAGTAACAGATGACATTCATATCCTGACTCTCTCTAAAACTCACTTAGACAATACCGTTGATGATACAGTGGTAGCAATACAAGGTTATAACATTTACAGAAAAGACAGAAATGCCGATGGTGGAGGTGTTGCTGTTTACTGTATATTCAGAACCACATTTAAACAATTGGAACCAAGACAAACAAATAACTGATATTGCGTCAAGATGGAGGGAATGTTTGGAAAATAAATAACAAATTTAAAGTTAACGAAAATGTACGCATTTTCCCAATTTAAATGAATATATAGAAACTATTACGTCAAACAAAATTCACAAATTCTACAGCACAATGGCAGAATCATGTTTTAAGTCTAAAACTAGCAATGGCTCAATAGTCAGGGAATGCTATGAAGTCCACAAGTTATGGATTTAATTAGAAAGTTGGCTTTGAGAAGTGTTACAATGTAAATGTTTATTTCAGTCGTCTGCCTGCAAGACATGGCATATGAGGGTGCAGTGAGATCCCCGATGTGTTGGACTATACATTTCTCGTCAATCATCTTGAAAAAAAACTATACTTAAAAACTGTAAATCAACCAATCCTCCATCATTAACCCAATAGACAGATCAAATGCTGTATAATCAAAATGTTGAAAGTGTGACAGAGAGAAACAAAATGGTGCAGTTTGAGGCAGAGTGATGCGGGCGCTGAAGATGGCGGTGTGAGAAGGTGGGTCTGGCCAGGGAAGATGTTGTGAATGTTTGTGTCCGTCTGTGTGTTGTCGTTTGTATGTGGATGTTTTGAATTGTTAAAAAAAAAAATAGTACAAAATAAATATACATATAATTCTTCTTCTACTTTCCCGAGTGGCACAGCGGTCTAAGGCACTGCATCTCAGTGCTTGAGGCATCACTACAAACCCTGGTTCGATTCCAGGCTGTATCACAATTGGCCGTGAT
Organism: Salvelinus alpinus; assembly: GCF_045679555.1. NCBI lineage: Eukaryota > Metazoa > Chordata > Actinopteri > Salmoniformes > Salmonidae > Salvelinus > Salvelinus alpinus. Next base: position 9,440,502 of record NC_092119.1, read on the forward strand.
TGGGAGTCCCATAGGGCGGCGCACAATTGGCCCAGCATCGTTCGGGTTTGGCCGGGGTAGGCTGTAATTTTAAATAAGAATCTGTTCTTAACTGACCTGCCTAGTTAAATCAAATAATCCCTCTCCTCTGCAGCGAATATTCTCCCTTTTCTTTCAATGTTTCTTCTTCTCCTATACTCAAATCAAACTTTATTTGTCACATGTGTCGAATACAACAAGTGTAGACCTTACTGTGAAATGCTTACTTATAAGCCCTTAACCAACAGTGCAGTTCAAGAAGAGTTAAGAAAATGTTTACCAAATAAAGTAAAAAAGTAACACAATATAATAACAATAATGAGGCTATATACAGGGGCTACCGGTACCGAGTCAGTGTGCGGGCATACAAGTTAGAGGTAATTTGAACATGTAGGTAGGGGTGAAGAGAGAAAGAAGAGAGAGAGAGAGAGAGAGAGAGATGAAGAGATGAAGAGAGAGACTCCTGCTGCAGTTCTCCGTATCATTTCAGAATAGGAGAAAGGGAGGCTGCCAGTTTAGTGCTTTTGTCCTTGTCCTATCTTGGGAGTGGACGAGCCCTGTATATGAGGCTGGAGCTGCAGAACAGACCGTCTTCTATCATTCCACCTCTCAACCATGTGGTTACACTCACCACCGGCAGAGAGAGAAAGGAGGGAAGGATAGATAGATAGATAGATAGATAGAGAGAGCGAGAGAGGAAAGAGAAAAACAGAAAAGAGTTATAGCAAAAGAGAAATGTGTCATTTGAGGTTGACCTGACTCATTCACTCCTCGATTTCAAAGACTTTCATTTTCAAACACAGTCACTCAAATGGTTATTCTTTTCAAGGTGACATTGTTGGTTTATTGGATTAACTCAGTCCCTATAGGTATCAGGAATCAAGGTAAGACCCAGATGCAGACTGCCAAAGTAACACCGTTTATTGTAGCAACCTGGGCAGGCAAAGACAGGTCAAGGCAGGCAGGGGTCGATAACAGGACGGCAGGCGGACTCAGGGTCAGGGACAGGCAGGGTTCAGTAATCCAGAGGTGGAGCAAAGGTACAGGACGGCTCAGGGTCAGGGTCAGGCAGAGAGGTCAGGCGGACGGGTAACAGGGTCAGGACAGGCAAAGGTCAAAACCGTGAGGACTAGCAAAGAGAGGCTGGGAAACAATAGGAGCTGACAGGAAAAACGCTGGTAAGCTTGAACGAACAATACGAACTGGCAAGAAACAGACAGAGAACATAGGTATAAATACACAGGGGATAATTTGGAAGATGGGCGACACCTGGAGGGAGGTGGAAATAAGCACAAGGACAAGTGAAACAGATCAGGGCCTGACAGTACCCCCCCTCTGGGGACGCCACCTGGTGTTCCACCTGGGCGGATACCTGGTTGACTGGGGTGCCAGCGGTGAAAGTCGGCGATGAGGGCCGGGTCCAAGATGTCTTTAGCGGGAACCCAGCACCTCTCCTCCGGGTCATAATCCTCCCAGTCAACCAGGTACTGGAAACCCCTGCCCCGTGGTCGAACCCTCAGGAGGCATCTCACCATGTATGCTGGCTGTCCCTCGATGACACGGGGGGGAGGGATGGGCCTAGAAACAGATGACAAGGGGCAGTCAGACATTGTTTTGACTCTAGACACAGAAAAGGTAGGAAGAATACGGTGTGTATAGGGCAACAGAGGACGAACAGCAGAGGGGCTAATGATCTTGGAGCGGGGGGGTACAGGTCTCGACTTCCGGGGTTGTAGCCGCGGCCTTATAGCAACGTGTGCCTCAGACTTGACCTCCTTGGATACCGGTTGGTGCTGCAGAAGCGAAGTGGCCCGGGCCGTACTGAACCCCTCCCAGAGGTCCTGGTAATCCGCCGGGGCTGGCGGAGAGGTTCGGGGCAATTTCCAAGCCCCCAGGAAGCCGTCCCGGGGCAAACATATCTGCATTCAGGCAATGAGTGTGGCAGGATGGGCTCCAGCCCACGATGGCACCAGTAGCCCAGTCAATGTAGGGAATGTGGCGCTGGAGCCATGAGAATCCCAAATCACGGAGACCTGCGGAGACTCAACCAGCAGGAATTGGATAGCTTCGCTGTGGTTCCCCCGACACCGGATCCTGTCGGGGACATAGACGCCGGGGACTTCCGGAGTTTATCAGCTACAAGGTGGGATCCCTGAGTGAGCGATTGGGACCGCAATCGGACCTCCTACGTTCCCGTAGCCGACCATCGATCCGGATGGTTAAAGCGATGAGTGAGTCGAGATCTGTCGGTAGTGCTCAGGCTGCCAGCTCATCCTTCACCTCCTAGTAATAATATACGCTGTCTTCGAGCGGTCCGAGGGGAACAAAGAAGCCTGCAACTCGAAAACGAGGGAGCACTGGGAGAGAAAGGCCCGGCAGTTTCTGGATTCTCCATCATAGCGCTCCGGGGGAGGTAAGCGAGGTTCCCGGGAAACCGGGGTGACGGCGTTGTTACCAGCCTTGTTACAGAGGGGCTGGGAGGTTACAGTCGTGGTTGAGTGCCTAGTAGGCAACCCACAGACTTGCTCCCGCAAAATGTCCAATGCTTGGTCATGACGATCGCCGTGGCCTGGAACCCCTCCATTATGCCGCGAAGCAACTCCTCGTGTCTACCAATGGTGGCTCCTTGGGAGGAGATAGCGTAGCGAAGCTGGTCCAAGTCTGCTGGGTCAGTAATGGCCAGTTCGTACTTTCAGGAATCAAGGTAAGACCCAGATGCAGACTGTCGAAGTAACACTGTTTATTGTAGCAACCGGGGCAGGCAAAGACAGGTCAAGGCAGGCAGGGGTCGAAAATCAAGGGTAAGGCAAAGGTACAGGACGGCAGACAGACTCAGGGTCAGGGACAGGTAGGGTTCAGTAATTCAGAGGTGGAGGAAAGGTACAGGACGGCAGGCAGGCTCAGGGTCAGGCGGGTGGGTAACAGGGTCAGGACAGGCAAAGGTCAAAACCGGGAGGACTAGCAAAGAAAGGTCAAGCACATGGACAGGTGAAACAGATCAGGGCGTGACAATAGGTCCCTCTCAGAAATGTAAATAGATCTTGGAATGATGATGTAACTCACAGCTAGTTATTTGAATGATTGGATTGGTTGAGAGAATTTACCATACTAACTGCTATTTAATTGAACAGACAAACATCATCAGCTATGCCGACTTCTTAAGCAATACCAGAGCATGCAATCATCCTTCCTCTATTTTTAAAAATTCCATATTTCCCTTCCCTTGCCTTGAGAATGAATAAAACATAATTTTCCATTATGGAATCGTTCAATTTGGCCCCACGTCCATATAAATGCATAGCCTCGGAAAACGAAAAACAATTTGCATTCGAAAATAGAGACAACAAGCGTTAGATGTCGAACACTAGTGCATTTTTGTATTTCAATAAGATAACATCACCAATTTCAAACAGAGGTCCACAATATTGTAGCCCTGGAAGGGGAAAGGAAACAGTTTTGCCTCTGGGGGGGCAAAATAAAAAAATATATTGAAACGGAACTTTACTACAAAAATGTTAATGTCCATTCTACCTACAGAGAGTAATTCAACCGGTTATAGAATAGTGAGGGAATAGAGAAGAGAGAGCCGGAGAGAGAGAAAAGAGAGGAAAGAAAGAGAGAGAGAGAGAGAAAGAGAGAGAGAGAGGACAGGGAGAGAGGGAGAGAGAGAGAGAGAGAGGGGGAGAGAGAGAGAGAGAGCGAGAGAGGGGGGAGAGGGAGGAAAGAAAGAGAGAGAGAGAGGGGGAGAGAGAGAGAGAGGGAAAGGTAGAGAGAGAGGAAGCTGTTGAAAGGAGGATAGGGAGGAGGGATAAAGTAGAGATGGCGAAAGAGAGAGGGGGGAGCCTTTTACCCTCCCTCCTTCCCTCCCTCCTTATCCTCCATTCTCTCTCTATTGTTTTAGTTCTTGGTCTGATTGAGATGATATTGTGTCTGTAACCGTCATGGCTGCCGGTGTCCCTCCCAATGGCCGTCTGTCTGAGGGTTAGGGGCCAGGCTGGCGTTATCTGGCCAATCGCAGACACCCGCTGATCTGCCTTCCCAGTCATCTGGGGCTTTAGATAAGCCGGTCCCGGCCGCCTGCTGCAGGGCAGCCGCGAAAAGACGCAGATTATCGGATAATTTCACAAAGGACAGGCTGGGTCAGCATTGCAGGCAGGCAAGAGTGGGGGACACTGCAGAAAGACAAGAAAATTACAGACAGAAACACAGAGAGAGAGAGAGAGCGAGAGAGGACAGGGAGAGAGGGAGAGAGAGAGAGAGAGAGAGAGAGAGAGAGAGAGAGAGAGAGAGAGAGAGAGAGAGAGAGAGAGAGAGAGAGAGAGAGAGAGAGAGAGAGAGAGAGAGAGAGAGAGAGAGAGAGAGAGAGAGAGAGAGAGAGAGAGAGAGAGAGAGAGAGAGAGAGAGAGAGAGAGAGAGAGAGAGAGAGAGAGAGAGAGAGAGAGAGAGAGAGAGAGAGAGAGAGAGAGAGAGAGAGAGAGAGAGAGAGAGAGAGAGAGAGAGAGAGAGAGAGAGAGAGAGAGAGCGTCATGCTCAACATGAGCTCCTGATATATTTGATTTTTTTGGTTTTTAGAATGAGATAAACACTCTAATCGAAGAAGAATTCCAGACAAGAAGTGATGAACAACAACTCTATACATTCAGAATAGAAAAAAAAGTAACTTGGCGCCTCAAGTTAAGAAGTTTTGAGTCTAGCTAGCTAGCTACACAACAAAGACCCAGCCAGCAGACTAACAAGCTAGCCATAAGAAACGAGCTAGAACAAAACTAGCAAGGTCAGTTAATACAACTACATCAAACGACCAAACTGAGTGAGTAAAACAAAAAGGAGCACGGACTAACTGTAAACATATCTTCAGTCTTTTGTGTGAGGATTTTTCACTATTTTTGCGGTTTTTTAAAGTAGCGCGAACAGCAGACGAACAAATCGGTTGCCATGGCAACACAGCAGAACAGCGCAGCAGTAGCGGTAGTAGCAGAGCGCACAGACACCATGTCCCCACTCCCCCTCAGCGCAGAATCCATTCTCTACCCAAAAAAGGTCAAAAATGACACAATGAGGAAAGCTTTCAAACAGAAACTACTAGAGAAGAGGCCAGAAACCCTTTTTGCAGACCTCTACAAAAACGGTGACGTGAGTAATCTCATCTTCCTCACTGACCAGCCAAATGCATGGCGCTCAGCAGTCTGCTCTCACTACCCATGCATAAAGAAAGAGGGAATCTGTAATGGGTGGAAGCTGAAAATCAAAGAGACAGACGACCCTGACAGCACCATGATAACAATCAACCTCTACAAGACTGGGACTGTCATGGTGCAAGGTAACATCAGGCTGTTTGAAACAGACTTTCAGACCATTAAGGAGAGAGCGGAGAGAGAGAAGGACACCACCAGTGACATGCCCTCCCACAACACAAACTCCACCCTCACCCCTACCCTCCCCACCCAAAAAGGCACATCCAGCACCTCTCTTTCCACCATAGTGGAGGACACGCCCCAGGAGGAGAGCGACCCCCTCAGTGCAGAGCAGGCTCAGGCCCTCCTCACCACCATGGCTGCCATGAGGGATGAGTTCACCAAACTGGAGGGGGAGGTGGTCCTGCTCAGGGAGAGCGTGAGCAAACAGCAACCAGACAACCACACCTTAGAGGAGCTCCTAACCAAGGTGAGGACAGAGCAGGACAGCAGCCTTGCAACACAGCTGAAAGAGGTTCAGCAAGAGAGAGACGGACTCAAGAGAGAGCTGGCTGATCTAACAAAGGAGGTGAGAGAGCTCCAAAAAGACAGGCAGAGCAGCAATAAGGAGCTGACCGCACTAAGAGAGGAGCTGCAGGAGAGAAAGAGAGCAGAGGACAGGCTGCAGGAGCAGATAGATCACCACCCTATGACCTGCCCTCACACAGCAGAGGAGCCCAGCTCAACCAGCCAGACTTCCCCAGCCCTGGCTGCTGCACCCCTCCTCCCCAACCCACAGAACAGCCTCCCACTGACAGTGGCACCCACACAGACCAGCCACACCCCAGCTCCAACACCCACCAGCCCCCCCTCTGCCCCCCCCAGTCCAGAAGAAACACTGGCTGACATCGTCCTGTTAATGGACTCAAATGGGAAGTATGTTCAGGAGAAGAAACTTTTCCCTAGACACAAAACGAGAAAGGTGTGGTGCCCAACAACGCAAAGTGCCATGGAGCTGCTTGATAAGAACCATCTCGGGTCGCCAAGCCACATAATCATACATACCGGAAGCAACGACCTGCGTGCTCAGCAGGAGAGGGTGGCGACTTCACTACGGGGAGTGATTGAGAAGGCCTCCGCAATCTTCCCCAACTCAAGAATCATAGTGTCAACCCTTCTACAGAGGAGGGACTTCCACCCTGCCACAATCCAAAGAATAAATGCCAGCCTATCCCGGGACTGTGCCCTGCGACCCAATGTACACCTGGCCCACCATCCCACCCTCGATCTGGACTGTCTCTATGACCATGTTCACCTGTACAGGGAGACAGTCCCCATCCTTGCCAAGACTCTCAAGGACGTCGCTCTAAACCGCAGCCCGACCTCTCCACCCAGGAACAGCGGAGCAATCTCCACCCCGCCGAGATCACTGAGACAACATCCCGGACCAGCACCCTGGACCCCCCAGCCACGACCACAGCACCACCAACCTCAATGCCCACCACAGCCAGCGCAGCACAGACCACCCCAGCCCAGCTTCAGAGCCACCCAGATGAGGCCTACCACCCCCCTCCTCCCCACCGCAGACCCACACCTGGAGGAGCCACAGCCCAGCAGGCAGAGCTACGCACAGGCTGTGAGAGGAGCAACTGGCCCAGCCCCCACCAACCAAATGAGTGACATTAAACAAATGCTGAGTCTACTATGCTCACATGTGATGGGCCGAGGGTCATGGTAAGATGAGCACAAGAACTCCACCATTCTCACACTACATCCACCCAAGTGGCATGACACAAATTCTATCTTAAATGATAAACAAATCACATTTGCAAAATAAGAGTTTACTTTAATTGAAAAATCCTATTTTAATGGTTCTTCTTGGATTGTGAGTGTTTGTCTCATTTTGAAAGGTAAAGAAAAGAGAAAAAAAAAAAGTTATGAAGTCTTTTTACGTTGCATGTTGGAATATACAAGGATTGAAGTCCTCTGCTTTTGGGCTAAAGAGCAGAAACCCAGACTTCCTGAAAGAAATTGATGATGTTGATATTTTAGTACTACAGGAAACATGGTGCAGAGGTGATGTTTCCACTGGCTGTCCACTAGGTTATAGGGAGATAATCATACCATCCACTAAATTAAAAGGAATCAAACAGGGCAGAGACTCAGGGGGAATGCTAATATGGTATAAATCTGAACTAATTAATTCAATCGAATTGATCAAAACAGGAGAATTCTTTATCTGGTTAAAAATCAACAAGGAGGCTATCTTGACAGATAAAAACGTCTTCCTCTGTGCCACATACATTCCCCCCTCAGAGTCACCCTACTTCAACGAAGAGAGCTTCTCCATTCTAGAGGGAGAGATTAGTCACTTTCAGGCCCAAGGCAACGTACTGGTCTGTGGAGACCTGAATGCTAGAATAGCAGAAGAACAAGACACTATTAACAGTCATGGGGATAAACACCTACCAGGAAGCAATAACCTTTCCCTCCCCACATACCCCCACAGAAACAACTATGACAAAGTGAAAAACAAAAATGGATTACAGCTCCTGAGGCTCTGTCGAACACTGGGTCTGTACATAGTCAATGGCAGGCTGAGAGGAGACTCTTTTGGTAGGTACACCTACAGCTCATCCCTTGGCAGCAGCACTGTAGACTACTTCCTCACCGACCTAAACCCAGAATCTCTCAGAGCCTTCACAGTCAGCCCACTAACACCTCTCTCAGACCACAGTAAAATCACAGTGTATCTGAGAAGAGCAGAACCCAACCATGAAGCATCATGGCCCAATAAATTACATGGTACTAAACAAGCCTATAGATGGAGTGCAAACAGTACAGACATCTACCAAAAAGCAATTAGTAGCCAAAAAATACAATCTCTCCTGGACAACTTTTTAGCCTTAACATTCTCCTTCAGCAATGAAGGTGTAAATTTGGCCGTTAGGAACATAAGCTTTATATTTGACAAATTAGCCTCCTTGGCTAATCTAAAGAAGCATAAGAGCAAACCAAAAATAACAGATAATGAAAAATGGTTTGATAATGATTGCAAAAATCTAAGAAAGTCATTGAGAAATATATCTAATCAAAAACACAGAGAACCAGACAACAAAAATATACGCCTTCAATATGGGGAAACACTGAAGCAATACAAACGCACCCTAAGAACAAAAAAGGAACAGCACATTAGAAATCAGCTGGATGGAATTGAGGAATCCATAGAATCAAACCACTTCTGGGAGAATTGGAATAAATTAAACAAACCTCATCATGAGGAGTTGGCTATCCAAAATGGGGATATGTGGAGAAATCACTTTGCAAACCTCTACAGCAATATAACAAAGAGCCCAGAACAAAAAGATATACAAGAAAAATTACAAATCCTTGAATTAGCAGTCAAAGACTATCAGAATCCTGTGGATACCCCAATTACAGAAGAAGAATTATTGGAAAAAATATGCAATCTCCAACCCAAAAAGGCCTGTGGTGCTGATGGGATTTTAAATGAAATGATCAAATATACAGACCACAAATTCAAATTGGCTATACTCAAACTCTTCAACATTATCCTCACTGCAGGTATTTTCCCCGATATTTGGAACCAGGGACTGATCACACCAATCTATAAAAATGGAGACAAATTTGACCCAAATAATTACAGAGGAATATGCGTTAACAGCAACCTGGGGAAAATTCTCTGCAGTATTATAAATAGCAGACTACATCATTTCCTTGACGAACACAACGTCCTGAGCAGAAGCCAGATTGGATTTCAAAAAAATTATCGTACAACAGACCACATTTACACCCTCCACACTCTAATTGATAAACAAGTTAACCAAAACAAAGGCAAAATCTACTCGTGTTTTGTAGATTTCAAGAAAGCATTTGATTCAATTTGGCACGAAGGTCTTTTTTATAAACTAATAGAAAGTGGTATTGGAGGGAAAACATATGATTTTATTAAATCAATGTACACTAAAAACAAATGTGCGGTTAAAATTGGCAACAAGCAAACAGACTTCTTCTCTCAGGGGCGGGGAGTGAAACAGGGCTGCCCAATAAGTCCAACATTATTTAACATCTACATGAATGAATTGGCAAAAACATTAGAAGAATCGACAGCACCTGGTATCACCCTACACAACACTGAAATCAAGTGTCTGCTGTACGCAGATGACCTGGTGCTGCTGTCTCCCACTAAAGAGGGGTTACAGCAACACCTAGATCATCTTCACAGGTTCTGTCAGACTTGGGCTCTGACCGTTAACCTAAAAAAAACAAATATAATGATATTCCAAAAAAGGTCCGGAAATAAGGATGACAAATATAAATTCTATTTGGACACAGTTCTATTAGAACACACCAAAAACTACACATATCTAGGACTAAATATCAGCAACACAGGTAGCTTTCACATGGCTGTGAATGAGCTGAGAGACAAAGCAAGAAGAGCATTCTATGCCATTAAAAGGAACATCAAAATTGAAATTCCAATTAGAATCTGGCTCAAAATGTTTCAATCAGTTATAGAACCAATTGCTCTATATGGCAGTGAAGTATGGGGTCCACTCTCTAATAATGAATTTACTAAATGGGACAAACATCCAATTGAAGTATTGCATGCAGAGTTTTGCAAGACTGTATTGCAAGTACAAAGAAAAACTCCAAATAACGCATGTAGGGCAGAATTGGGCCAATATCCCCTCCTCATTCGAATAGAAAAAAGAGCCATCAAATTTTACAACCATCTAAAAACAAGTGACCCTAAAACATTCCATCACACAGCTCTACAATGTCAAGAGATGAAACCAGAGAAGAGTCCCCTCAGCCAGCTGGTTCTGAGGCTCAGTTCACCAACCCAAACCAACCCCATAGAGCCTCGGGACAGCCCTCAGAAAATCTGGCCCAACCAAATCATCACAAAACAAAAAGAAAAATATATAACCTATTGGAAAGACACCACAAAAAATCAAAGTAAACTTCAATGCTATTTGGCTCTAAACAGACAGTACATGGTGGCAGACTATCTGACCACTGTGACTGATAGAAAACTGAGGAAAACATTGACTAGGTACAGACTCAGTGAGCACAGTCTGGCTATAGAGACCGGTCGTCACAGACAAACCTGGCTGCCCAGGGAGGACAGGCTGTGCTCACTCTGCTCCAGGGGAGAGGTAGAGACAGAAGTGCATTTCCTACTACACTGTGACAAATACTCAGACCTAAGAGCATATTTCTTTCCCAAAATTATAATTCAATACAAAGAATTTGAAACTATAAAAGATGAAGAAAAATTCAAATATTTGTTGGGTGAAAAGCCAAAATGTGCAGTTTTGGCAGGCAAATATGTGTCCTCCTGCCACAGCCTGAGGGACAGCCAGTGAAAAATGCAAAGTAATGTTGATAATATTTCCCATTTAGCTTAGTTTTGTTTTGTCTTTCGTACCAGGTCATGTGTCTTCTCAGTCATGTTGACACTGGTCTACTACTGTTGCTTTAATGTATTGTTGTTCTGATTAATATTGTTGTTGTAGCTGTTATTAATGGTAATCCCATGTCCACTACTACTATTATTATTACTGTTAGTCCCACCATTTATTTATATATAAATATATATATATTTTGTGTATATATATACATATATATTTTATTTAAATTTTTCGATATGTATACTTTGACAATGTAAGTAATAATAACTTGCCATGTCAATAAAGTCAATTGAAGAGAGAGAGAGAGAGAGAGAGAGAGAGAGAGAGAGAGAGAGAGAGAGAGAGAGAGAGAGAGAGAGAGAGAGAGAGAGAGAGAGAGAGAGAGAGAGAGAGAGAGAGAGAGAGAGAGAGAGAGAGAGAGAGAGAGAGAGAGAGAGAGAGAGAGAGAGAGAGAGAGAGAGAGAGAGAGAGAGAGAGAGAGAGAGAGAGAGAGAGAGAGAGAGAGAGAGAGAGAGAGAGAGAGAGAGAGAGAGAGAGAGAGAGAGAGAGAGAGAGAGAGAGAGAGAGAGAGAGAGAGAGAGAGAGAGAGAGAGAGAGAGAGAGAGAGAGAGAGAGAGAGAGAGAGAGAGAGAGAGAGAGAGAGAGAGAGAGAGAGAAAAAAAAACAATGAGATGAGAGGTGCTGGGGTGTTGTAGAAGACATTAATGTGGTCTTTATAGGGGGTGTTTTTGTATTGGTGTTTCTAACAGGATGGATTGTGGTAGAGATGGACTGCATATTCTTTTCTGGGGTTCTTTTCAATATAACGTGACAAAGACGTGACATAATCATCGTGATACATTCCTATCTGTTAACTATCCTAGCCACCATGATGCCTGCATGTGTGGGGACCATATGAGCCCTGTTGATTAAATACAGTTGATGTCGGAAGTTAAAATGTATTTGGCTAAGGTGTATGTAAACTCAGTTTTTCACACCCAACTTATTGTGGGAAGCTTGTGGAAGGCCACCTGAAACGTTAAACAATTTAAAGGCAATGCTACCAAATACTAATTGAGTGTATGTAAACTTCTGACCCACTGGGAATGTGATGAAAGAAATAAAAGCTGAAATAAATCATTCTCTCTACTATTATTCTGACATTTCACATTCTTAAAATAAAGTGGTGATCCTAACTGACCTAAGACAGGGAATTTTTACGAGGATTAAAAGTCAGGAATTGTGAAAAACTGAGTTTAAATGTATTTGGCTATTGTGTATGTAAACTTCAGACATTAATTGTATTTGAAGCCCCTAAATAAGATCTGGTGCAACCAATTACTGTCACGGAACTGTCATTACGCACACCTGGTCCCTATTCCCAGTGATTAGTAAATGTTTGCCCATTGTTTTTGTCATGGTCGATTATTGTTACAATGTCCGTTGTTCTGTGCTGTGTTGTTTTGGCTTTCTATTCGAGGTACTCCTCGCTCTTTTGTTTATCATACCAAGGGCCCCAGAGATAACATGAAGTGTCGTTTTGTTATCTGAAACTTTGAACATCCCACGGAACACCATTAAATCCATTATTAAAAAAATGGAAAGAATATGGCACCACAACAAACCTGCCAAGAGAGGGCCGCCTACCAAAACTGACGGACCAGGCAAGGAGGGCATTAATCAGAGGCAACAGAGAGACCAAAGATAACCCTGAAGGAGCTGCAAAGCTCCACAGCGAAGATGGGAATTTCTGTCCATAGGACCACTTTAAGCCGTACACTCCACAGAGCTGGGCTTTACGGAAGAGTGTCCAGAAGAAAAGCCATTGCTTATAGGGATAGGCGTCCTGTTAACGGGACAGTTGTAAATAATGTAGCGCTGTGTGTCATGATTGCAGATTTTAGAGAAACAACAAATGTCAGTACATATAAGTGTCTTATATCAGCTGAATACTTAAATTTGTTTTAATCTATATATATAATAATAATATAACTGCACTGTCCAATTTACAGTAGCTATTACTGTGATAAAATACCATGCTATTGTTTGAGGAGAGCTTAAAACAACAACTTTGATAATTTCAGCTCTGATGGTGAAATGTTTACTTAAATTCTGAAATCTTGCACTGATTTATCATTCCAAGGGCCCCAGAGATAACATAAAGTGTCGTTTTGTTAGATTAAAATCCTTTTTTCACATGGGGAAGCCAGTAGCCTAGTGGTTAGAGTGTTGGACTAGGAATCAAAACGTTGCAAGATTGAATCCCCGAGCTGACAAGGTACAAATCTGTTGTTCTGCCCCTGAACAAGGCAGTTAACCCACTATTCCTAGGCCATCATTGAAAAACATTTTTTTTTCTTAACTGACTTGCCTGGTTTAAAAAAAAGGTCCATGTAGCATGAACAATCAATTTTTGTATTTCCACTCGTTCAATTTGCAAAGAAAGGAATCTGTGAAAATCTAACCCTAAATATTGTTTCAACAAGTCAAATTACGTTTGTATTAATTCCTCAGAGATCCTAGAACGTAACCAGACTATATCACTATGTCATTAGGAGTGTAGTATATCCTATAGGACACCAATTTTAGTCAGAGAGCGACGCCTTCATGGAGCGCCGATGTCACTGGCGGTCTTCTCTTGATTGACTGTAACTTTGTCAAATGACCACCAATCGGGGTCAAACAAAGCTAGCTAGATTGCCAATGAGCTGGGCTTTTCGGGAGTATATATGGAAAGAATTTGACGGAGCGCGTTGCGCACATCTGTGAGTTATGGAAACTGGGAATATGACGGAGCGAGTTTGCGCACATCTGTGAGTTATGGAAACTGGGTGTTTTGTAAATGTTGAATTGACAATATGGCCACTAATACTGGAAAAGCTCCAAGTATACAGATTTGACGATATTCTTGCAGAAAAATGTAATAGACCACAGCTGAAAGAGAGGACGCTAACGTTACAATAGTGGTAAGTGAAATACAAGTCTTTATATTTATATTATATATCAGAAAAGCAGAACTTAATATTTGGTACAGAAACCTTTGTTTGGAATTACAGAGATCATACGTTTCCTGTAGTTCTTGACCAGGTTTGCACACACTGCAGCAGGGATTTTGGCCCACTCCTCCATACAGACCTTCTCCAGATCCTTCAGGTTTCGGGGCTGTCGCTGGGCAATACGGACTTTCAGCTCCCTCCAAAGATTTTCTATTGGGTTCAGGTCTGGAGACTGGCTAGGCCACTCCAGGACCTTGAGATGCTTCTTACGGAGCCACTCCTTAGTTGCCCTGGCTGTGTGTTTCGGGTCGTTGTCATGCTGGAAGACCCAGCCACGACCCATCTTCAATGCTCTTACTGAGGGAAGGAGGTTGTTGGCCAAGATCTCGCGATACATGGCCCCATCCATCCTCCCCTCAATACGGTGCAGTCGTCCTGTCCGCTTTGCAGAAAAGCATCCCCAAAGAATGATGTTTCCACCTCCATGCTTCACAGTTGGGATGGTGTTCTTGGGGTTGTACTCATCCTACTTCTTCCTCCAAACACGGCGAGTGGAGTTTAGACCAAAAAGCTCTATTTTTGTCTCATCATACCACATGACCTTCTCCCATTCCTCCTCTGGATCATCCAGATGGTCATTGGCAAACTTCAGACGGGCCTGGACATGCGCTGGCTTGAGCAGGGGGACCTTGCGTGCGCTGCAGGATTTTAATCCATGACGGCGTAGTGTGTTACTAATGGTTTTCTTTGAGACTGTGGTCCCAGCTCTCTTCAGGTCATTGACCAGGTCCTGCCGTGTAGTTCTGGGCTGATCCCTCGCCTTCCTCATGATCATTGATGCCCCACGAGGTGAGATCTTGCATGGAGCCCCAGACCGAGGGTGATTGACCGTCATCTTGAACTTCTTCCATTTTCTAATAATTGCGTCAACAGTTGTTGCCTTCTCACCAAGCTGCTTGCCTATTGTCCTGTAGCCCATCCCAGCCTTGTGCAGGTTTACAATCTTACCCCTGATGTCCTTACACAGCTCTCTGGTCTTGGCCATTATGGAGAGGTTGGAGTCTGTTTGATTGAGTGTGTGGACAGGTGTCTTTTATACAGGTAACAAGTTCAAACAGGTGCAGTTAATACAGGTAATGAGTGGAGAACAGGAGGGCTTCTTAAAGACAAACGAACAGGTCTGTGAGAGCCGGAATTCTTACTGGTTGGTAGGTGATCAAACACTTATGTCATGCAATAAAATGCAAATTAATTACTTAAAAATCATACAATGTGATTTTCTGGATTTTTGTTTTAGATTCCGTCTCTCACAGTTGAAGTGTACCTATGATAAAAATGACAGAACTCTACATGCTTTGTAAGTAGGAAAACCTGCAAAATCGGCAGTGTGTCAAATACTTGTTCTCCCCACTGTATGTGTTTGGAGAGGGGCTGGAGGTGAGGAAAGAGACTGTCTGTAATGGTACTCTTATCTTCATATTGTGGAATAGGGTACCATTCTGGATTCAACCCAAGTTCATTCTGGTAATATTTATGAGGTGTTCCCCATCTCTCCTTGCAGCCATTCGATGAGACGGGCCGTAGAACCAGCGCTATGACGAGCACCATCGGGATGCGTCTCCACTCTGGATAATGGGCCAGGGTCCGCTCCTGCTGAGGACGTCCTGGATGCCTGGATGGAGGAGGGCATCGAGAACAGCCCTGAGATACTACAGGTGATAACATTTTACCTCTCATTCTGGAGGGAGGTAGAGAACATCTCTGTGTTTGGTGACATTGGATCAGCATTCTTTCCGGGTCTCCTGTTAGTACATTTTATGTAGGGAAGCTAATGATCGATAATGTTTGACATTCCTGGGAGTGTAAACTTGTATTTTTTATTAGCATAGCATTTTTGTATGTTTTCTATAGTTATGTTCTTGAAAACCTATCAATTTACCAGTTTGGCCACTTGGAGTCCCACTTTGGTACATTTGGGCAAATCGTGAAGGACACCTCGGTGACTTCATGCTAAATGTCATGTAGCTTGCTCATTCTTCAAGTTATCATTCTGAACACACTGCTGCCCTCTTGTGGACACCATCGGAATTACAACCAGAGTCAAGGCTAGATATGGGACCTTGCTGTTGCATTTCAAAGATCGTGTTGGAAGAAAAATACTAAAAAGTTAGTTTTTTTCTTTGTATTTTCTAACACCGGATCTATTGTGTTATATTCTCCTACATTCAATTCACATTTCCACAAACGTGTTTCCTTTCAAATGGTACCAAGAATATGCATATCCTTGCTTCAGGGCCTGAGCTACAGGCAGTTAGATTTTGGTATGTAATTTTAAGCGAAAATAAAATAAAACAGGGCTATCCCTTAAATAAAAAAATAAGCAAACACGTTTGGTGTTAGCCAAAAGGCATCCCCAAACATATTGAAGGAGGTACTCTGGTCGGAAAGAATTCACTTCCCGTCTGGGTTCCGCTCACCAACCAATGACTAACAAAATGGCACTAACACCAAATTGAGACACTGCATGCAGAATTCTGCAAAAATATCCCCTGTGTACAATGTAAAACAACAAATAATGCATGCAGAGCAGAACTAGAATGATACCCACTAATTAACAAAATCCAGAAAAGAGCTGTTCAATTCTACAACCACGTTAAAGGAAGCAATTCCCAAACCCTCCATTACAAAGCCATCACCTACAGAGCAATGAACCTCGAGAAGAGTCTCCTAAGCAAGCTGGTCCTGGGGCTCTGTTCACAAACACAAACAGACCCTACCGAGCCCCAGGACAGCAACACAATTAAACCCAACCAGATCATGAGAAAACAAAAAGATAATTACTTGACACATCAAAAAGAATTTACAAAAAAACTGAGCAAACTAGAACGCTATTTGGCCCTAAACAGAGAGTACACCCTGGCAGAATACCTGACCACTGTGACTGACCCAAAACTAAGGAAATCTTTGACTATGTACAGTGAGCATAGCCTTGCTATTGAGAAAGACCGCCGGAGGCAGACCTGGCTCTCAAGAGTGTGCAATCACAGAAGCATTATTTGTGACCTGTAGCCAAAAGAAAAGGGCAACCAGTGAAGAACCAACACCATTGTAAATACAACCTATTTTTATGTTTTATTTTTTCCCCTTTTGTACTTTAACTATTTTCACATCATTACAACACTGTATATAGATATAATATGACATTTGAAATGTCTTTATTCTTTTGAAACTTTTGTAAGTGTAATATTTAATGTAATTTTTTTCTTGTTTATTTCACTAAGTGTTTATTATATAGTGCACTTGCTTTGGCAATGTAAACATATGTTTCCCATGACAATAAATACCTTAAATGTTTTCTCATTTGTCACCTAATGTTGTGTCTGCTTAATTCTGCTGCTGGCTGCATTCAGGCCCGGGTGGTAGGCCCGGGTGGTAGTTATTGGCATGGGTGTGATGCTGATCATTACACCTGTGTACAACGGGAAACACATGGTCATGGCAGTCTTTGGAGACCTGGGTAATGGGAATCATAGCAGACTGGTTTGATAAATACTGTACAGACAGACGTGTGTGTGTGTGTGTGGGGTGGGGGAGGGAGGGGTTCTGTGCGTGTGTGTGTGTGTGTGTGTGTGTGTGTGTGTGTGTGTGTGTGTGTGTGTGTGTGTGTATGTGTGCATGTGTGCATGTGTGCGTGTCCATGAAGATGCGGTGGCTTGTGTGTGCTTTAGACAGAATAAGCAGAGAGATGTGTTACTGATTGATAATCCTAGGGATGTGTTACTGATTGATAATCCTAGGGGTGTGTTATTGATTGATAATCCCATCGGCTGATGTAAAAAGGGAATTATAAATACATTTGATTTGATGTATTATTGATTGATAATCCTAGGGGTGTGTTATTGATTGATAATCCTAGGGGTGTGTTAGTGATTGATAATCCTAGGGGTGTGTTAGTGATTGATAATCCTAGGGGTGTGTTATTGATTGATAATCCTAGGGGTGTGTTAATGATTGATAATCCTAGGGGTGTGTTAGTGATTGATAATCCTAGGGGTGTGTTAGTGATTGATAATCCTAGGGGTGTGTTATTGATTGATAATCCTAGGGGTGTGTTAGTGATTGATAATCCTAGGGGTGTGTTAGTGATTGATAATCCTAGGGGTGTGTTATTGATTGATAAACCTTGGGATGTGCTATTGATTGATAATCCTTGGGATGTGTTATTGATTGATAATCCTAGGGGTGTGTTATTGATTGATAATCCTAGGGGTGTGTTATTGATTGATAATCCTGGGGATGTGTTATTGATTGATACTCCTAGGGGTGTGTTATTGATTGATAATCCTAGGGGTGTGTTATTGATTGATAAACCTAGGGGTGTGTTATTGATTGATAATCCTAGGAAGTGTTATTGATTGATAATCCTTGGGATGTATGATTGTTAATTATTCTGTGTGGCTCAGTTGATAGAGCACGGTGCTTGCAATGCCAGGGTTGTAGATTCAGTTCCCATGGGGAACCAGTATGAATGAAAATATATGCACTCACTAAAGTAAATTGCTCTAGGCTCTGAGTGTCTGCTAAATTACTAAAATGAAGGAATAAATAATCCTAGGGATGTAACTGATAAACATTTGAATAGGGAACCAATGTGTAAGATATTTCATCGGTCTGCACACCCCAAAATGTAGCATGCATCAGTCATCATACTAATTCAAATATCACCAATTCACTAACATGTTTTGCTCATGTTACGTTCTACCTTCCAAAAGTAATCTTCTGTGACAACTGATGCGTCCTCTCTTTCAGCGTGGAACTAAGCAACTAACTGTGTTGACAGTCATTGATCTACAAGTCATTTAGCATGCCGAACAACCCTAAGGAATATCAGTAGCCTCGTCAAACTGCGCACAGTGCCCAGTTTCGAGCTCTGACCAACGCAAGGTAGCTGAACGGGGTTTACAATACATTTTATTTAGATTGTTCAGGTTCACCAGCAATAGTTTTGGTCGTTTTGCTTTAAACAAATCGATGTATATGGTCATTTTAAGATATAAAGGGTGAAGTTGATAATTTCATAAGAATGAATCACCTTTGTGAGACTCACTGATTGGTCAAAGCGAGACAAAGAGAAAGGGGCTCAATAGAAACTTCCAAAACCATTCAATTTTGAGATGAGGGTGAAATCCAACGTTGTGCTATATGTTGATTGGCTATGTCATAGCTCATTTGTAAACAATAAATATCGATGCATTACTAAGTCAAATGCTTAATTAGTGGGTGATGGTGAGGGGGGGGGGGGGGGGGGGCAAAAAACAGGCTACATTGCCTCCTAATTCAATAGTGGTACTGGGGGTGGTAGATATCTAGTCTCTTTATGGCTCTAATCTGATAGTGGTAGATGTCTCCTTTATGACTCTAATCTGATAGTGGTAGTGGGGTGGTAGATGTCTCCTTTATGGCTCTAATCTGATAGTGGTAGATGTCTCCTTTATGGCTCTAATCTGATAGTGGTAGATGTCTCCTTTATGGCTCTAATCTGATAGTGGTAGATGTCTCCTTTATGGCTCTAATCTGATAGTGGTAGTGGGGTGGTAGATCTCTCCTTTATGGCTCTAATCTGATAGTGGTAGATGTCTCCTTTATGGCTCTAATCTGATAGTGGTAGATGTCTCCTTTATGGCTATAATCTGATAGTGGTAGTGGGGTGGTAGATATCTCCTTTATGACTCTAATCTGATAGTGGTACTGGGGGTGGTAGATGTCTCCTTTATGGCTCTAATCTGATAGTGGTAGTGGGGTGGTAGATGTCTAGTCTCCTTTATGACTCTAATCTGATAGTGGTAGTGGGGTGGTAGATGTCTCCTTTATGTCTCTAATCTGATAGTGGTAGTGAGGTGGTAGATGTCTCCTTTATGGCTCTAATCTGATAGTGGTAGTGGGGTGGTAGATGTCTAATCTGCTTTATGGCTCTAGTCTGCTAGTGGTATGGGGTGGTAGATGTCTCCTTTATGACTCTAACCTGATAGTGGTAGTGGGGTGGTAGATGTCTCCTTTTTGACTCTAATCTGATAGTGGTAGTGGGGTGGTAGATGTCTCCTTTATGTCTCTAATCTGATAGTGGTACTGGGGGTGGTAGATTTCTCCTTTATGGCTCTAATCTGATAGTGGTAGTGGGGTGGTAGATACCTAGTCTCCTTTATGGCTCTAATCTGATAGTGGTAGTGGGGTGGTAGATGTCTCCTTTATGGCTCTAATCTGATCGTGGTAGTGGGGTGGTAGATGTCTGCTTTATGACCCTAATCTGATAGTGGTAGTGTGGTGGTAGATGACTCCTTCATTACTCTAATCTGATAGTGGTAGTGGGGTGGTAGATGTCTAGTCTCCTTTATGACTCTAATCTGATAGTGGTAGATGTCTCCTTTATGGCTCTAATCTGATAGTGGTAGTGGGGTGGTAGATATCTCCTTTATGACTCTAATCTGATAGTGGTACTGGGGGTGGTAGATGTCTCCTTTATGGCTCTAATCTGATAGTGGTAGTGGGGTGGAAGATGTCTCCTTTATGGCTCTAATCTGATAGTGTTAGTGGGGTGGTATATGTCTAGTCTCCTTTATGACTCTAATCTGATAGTGGTAGTGGGGTGGTAGATGTCTCCTTTATGGCTCTAATCTGATAGTGGTAGTGGGGTGGTAGATGTCTAATCTGCTTAATGGCTCTAGTCTGCTAGTGGTATGGGGTGGTAGATGTCTCCTTTATGACTCTAATCTGATAGTGGTAGTGGGGTGGTAGATGTCTCCCTTTTGACTCTAATCTGATAGTGGTAGTGGGGTGGTAGATGTCTCCTTTATGTCTCTAATCTGATAGTGGTACTGGGGGTGGTAGATTTCTCCTTTATGGCTCTAATCTGATAGTGGTAGTGGGGTGGTAGATACCTAGTCTCCTTTATGGCTCTAATCTGATAGTGGTAGTGGGGTGGTAGATGTCTCCTTTTTGGCTCTAATCTGATAGTGGTAGTGGGGTGGTAGATGTCTGCTTTATGACTCTAATCTGATAGTGGTAGTGGGGTGGTAGATGACTCCTTTATTATTCTAATCTGATAGTGGTAGTGGGGTGGTAGATGTCTAGTCTCCTTTATGGCTTAAATCTGATAGTGGTAGTGGGGTTGTAGATACCTAGTCTCCTTTATGGCTCTAATCTGATAGTGGTAGTGGGGTTGTAGATGTCTCCTTTATGGCTCTAATCTGATAGTGGTAGTGGGGTGGTAGATGTCTAATCTGCTTTATGGCTCTAATCTGGTAGTGGTAGTGGGGTGGTAGATATCTAGTCTCCTTTATGACTCTAATCTGATTTCTCCTTTATGACTCTAATCTGATAGTGGTAGTGGGGTGGTAGATGTCTAGTCTCCTTTATGACTCTAATCTGATAGTGGTAGTGGGGTGGTAGATGTCTAGTCTCCTTTATGGCTCTAATCTGATAGTGGTAGTGGGGTGGTAGATGTCTCCTTTATGGCTCTAATCTGATAGTGGTAGTGGGGTGGTAGATGTCTCCATTATGGCTCTAATCTGATAGTGGTAGGTGTCTTCTTCATGGCTCTAATCTGATAGTGGTAGTGGGGTGTTAGATGTCTCCTTTATGGCTCTAATCTGATAGTGGTAGTGGGGTGGTAGATGTCTAATCTGCTTTATGGCTCTAATCTGGTAGTGGTAGTGGGGTGGTAGATATCTAGTCTCCTTTATGACTCTAATCTGATGTCTCCTTTATGACTCTAATCTGATAGTGGCAGTGGGGTGGTAGATGTCTAGTCTCCTTTATGACTCTAATCTGATAGTGGTAGTGGAGTGGTAGATGTCTAGTCTCCTTTATGGCTCTAATCTGATAGTGGTAGTGGGGTGGTAGATGTTTAGACTCCTTTATGGCTCTAATCTGATAGTGGTAGTGGGGTGGTAGATGTCTCCATTATGGCTCTAATCTGATAGTGGTAGATGTCTCCTTTATGGCTCTAATCTGATAGTGGTATTGGGGTGGTAGATGTCTCCTTTATGGCTCTAGTCTGATAGTGGTAGTGGGGTGGTAGATGTCTAGTCTCCTTTATGGCTTAAATCTGATAGTGGTAGTGGGGTTGTAGATACCTAGTCTCCTTTATGGCTCTAATCTGATAGTGGTAGTGGGGTGGTAGATTTCTCCCTTATGGCTTAAATCTGATAGTGGTAGTGGGGTGGTAGATATCTAGTCTCCTTTATGACTCTAATCTGATAGTGGTAGTGGGGTGGTAGATGTCTAGTCTCCTTTATGGCTTAAATCTGATAGTGGTAGTGGGGTGGTAGATGTCTAATCTGCTTTATGGCTCTAATCTGGTAGTGGTAGTGGGGTGGTAGATGTGTCCTTTATGGCTCTAATCTGATAGTTGTAGTGGGGTGGTAGATGTCTAATCTGCTTTATGGCTCTAATCTGGTAGTGGTAGTGGGGTGGTAGATATCTAGTCTCCTTTATGACTCTAATCTGATAGTGGTAGTGGGGTGGTAGATGTCTAGTCTCCTTTATGGCTCTAATCTGATAGTGGTAGTGGGGTGGTAGATGTCTCCATTATGGCTCTAATCTGATAGTGGTAGATGTCTCCTTTATGGCTCTAATCTGATAGTGGTAGTGGGGTGGTAGATGTCTCCTTTATGGCTCTAGTCTGATAGTGGTAGTGGGGTGGTAGATGTCTAGCCTCCTTTATGGCTTAAATCTGATAGTGGTAGTGGGGTTGTAGATACCTAGTCTCCTTTATGGCTCTAATCTGATAGTGGTAGTGGGGTGGTAGATTTCTCCTTTATGGCTTAAATCTGATAGTGGTAGTGGGGTGGTAGATATCTAGTCTCCTTTATGACTCTAATCTGATAGTGGTAGTGGGGTGGTAGATGTCTAGTCTCCTTTATGGCTTAAATCTGATAGTGGTAGTGGGGTGGTAGATGTCTAATCTGCTTTATGGCTCTAATCTGGTAGTGGTAGTGGGGTGGTAGATGTCTCCTTTATGGCTCTAATCTGATAGTGGTAGTGGGGTGGTAGATGTCTAATCTGCTTTATGGCTCTAATCTGGTAGTGGTAGTGGGGTGGTAGATATCTAGTCTCCTTTATGACTCTAATCTGATTTCTCCTTTATGACTCTAATCTGATAGTGGTAGTGGGGTGGTAGATGTCTAGTCTCCTTTATGACTCTAATCTGATAGTGGTAGTGGGGTGGTAGATGTCTAGTCTCCTTTATGGCTCTAATCTGATAGTGGTAGTGGGGTGGTAGATGTCTCCTTTATGGCTCTAATCTGATAGTGGTAGTGGGGTGGTAGATGTCTCCATTATGGCTCTAATCTGATAGTGGTAGGTGTCTTCTTCATGGCTCTAATCTGATAGTGGTAGTGGGGTGTTAGATGTCTCCTTTATGGCTCTAATCTGATAGTGGTAGTGGGGTGGTAGATGTCTAATCTGCTTTATGGCTCTAATCTGGTAGTGGTAGTGGGGTGGTAGATATCTAGTCTCCTTTATGACTCTAATCTGATGTCTCCTTTATGACTCTAATCTGATAGTGGCAGTGGGGTGGTAGATGTCTAGTCTCCTTTATGACTCTAATCTGATAGTGGTAGTGGAGTGGTAGATGTCTAGTCTCCTTTATGGCTCTAATCTGATAGTGGTAGTGGGGTGGTAGATGTCTAGACTCCTTTATGGCTCTAATCTGATAGTGGTAGTGGGGTGGTAGATGTCTCCATTATGGCTCTAATCTGATAGTGGTAGATGTCTCCTTTATGGCTCTAATCTGATAGTGGTATTGGGGTGGTAGATGTCTCCTTTATGGCTCTAGTCTGATAGTGGTAGTGGGGTGGTAGATGTCTAGTCTCCTTTATGGCTTAAATCTGATAGTGGTAGTGGGGTTGTAGATACCTAGTCTCCTTTATGGCTCTAATCTGATAGTGGTAGTGGGGTGGTAGATTTCTCCCTTATGGCTTAAATCTGATAGTGGTAGTGGGGTGGTAGATATCTAGTCTCCTTTATGACTCTAATATGATAGTGGTAGTGGGGTGGTAGATGTCTAGTCTCCTTTATGGCTTAAATCTGATAGTGGTAGTGGGGTGGTAGATGTCTAATCTGCTTTATGGCTCTAATCTGGTAGTGGTAGTGGGGTGGTAGATGTCTCCTTTATGGCTCTAATCTGATAGTTGTAGTGGGGTGGTAGATGTCTAATCTGCTTTATGGCTCTAATCTGGTAGTGGTAGTGGGGTGGTAGATATCTAGTCTCCTTTATGACTCTAATCTGATAGTGGTAGTGGGGTGGTAGATGTCTAGTCTCCTTTATGGCTCTAATCTGATAGTGGTAGTGGGGTGGTAGATGTCTCCATTATGGCTCTAATCTGATAGTGGTAGATGTCTCCTTTATGGCTCTAATCTGATAGTGGTAGTGGTGTGGTAGATGTCTCCTTTATGGCTCTAGTCTGATAGTGGTAGTGGGGTGGTAGATGTCTAGTCTCCTTTATGGCTTAAATCTGATAGTGGTAGTGGGGTTGTAGATACCTAGTCTCCTTTATGGCTCTAATCTGATAGTGGTAGTGGGGTGGTAGATTTCTCCTTTATGGCTTAAATCTGATAGTGGTAGTGGGGTGGTAGATATCTAGTCTCCTTTATGACTCTAATCTGATAGTGGTAGTGGGGTGGTAGATGTCTAGTCTCCTTTATGGCTTAAATCTGATAGTGGTAGTGGGGTGGTAGATGTCTAATCTGCTTTATGGCTCTAATCTGGTAGTGGTAGTGGGGTGGTAGATATCTAGTCTCCTTTATGACTCTAATCTGATAGTGGTAGTGGGGTGGTAGATGTCTACTTTATGGCTCTAATCTGATAGTTGTAGTGGGGTGGTAGATGTCTAATCTGCTTTATGGCTCTAATCTGGTAGTGGTAGTGGGGTGGTAGATATCTAGTCTCCTTTATGACTCTAATCTGATAGTGGTAGTGGGGTGGTAGATGTCTAGTCTCCTTTATGGCTCTAATCTGATAGTGGTAGTGGGGTGGTAGATGTCTAGTCTCCATTATGGCTCTAATCTGATAGTGGTAGTGGGGTGGTAGATGACTCCTTTATGGCTCTAATCTGATAGTGGTAGATGTCTCCTTTATGGCTCTAATCTG
Organism: Salvelinus alpinus; assembly: GCF_045679555.1. Lineage (NCBI taxonomy): Eukaryota > Metazoa > Chordata > Actinopteri > Salmoniformes > Salmonidae > Salvelinus > Salvelinus alpinus. The sequence continues at coordinate 9,465,256 of NC_092119.1, forward strand.
ATAGTGGTAGTGGGGTGGTAGATGGCTCCTTTATGGCTCTAATCTGATAGTGGTAGTGGGGTGGTATATGTCTCCTTTATGGCTCTAATCTGATAGTGGTAGTGGGGTGGTAGATGTCTAGTCTCCTTTATGGCTCTAATCTGATAGTGGTAGTGGGGTGGTAGATGGCTCCTTTATGGCTCTAATCTGATAGTGGTAGATGTCTCCTTTATGGCTCTAATCTGATAGTGGTAGTGGGGTGGTAGATGTCTCCTTTATGGCTCTAATCTGATAGTGGTAGTGGTAGATGTCTAGTCTCCTTTATGGCTTAAATCTGATAGTGGTAGTGGGGTTGTAGATACCTAGTCTCCTTTATGGCTCTAATCTGATAGTGGTAGTGGGGTGGTAGATTTCTCCTTTATGGCTCTAATCTGATAGTGGTAGTGGGGAGGTAGATTTCTAGTCTCTTTATTGACTCTAATCTGATAGTCGTATTGGGGTGGTAGATCTCTCCTTTATGGCTCTAAACTGGTAGTGGTAGTGGGGTGGTAGATGTTTAGTCTCCTTTATGGCTTAAATCTGATAGTGGTAGTGGGGTTGTAGATACCTAGTCTCCTTTATGGCTCTAATCTGTTAGTGGTAGTGGGGTGGTAGATGTCTCCTTTATGGCTCTAATCTGTTAGTGGTAGTGGGGTGGTAGATATCTAGTCTCCTTTATGACTCTAATCTGATGTCTCCTTTATGACTCTAATCTGATAGTGGTAGTGGGGTTGTAGATATCTCCTTTATGGCTCTAATCTGATAGTGGTAATGGGGTGGTAGATGACTCCTTTATGGCTCTAATCTGATAGTGGTAGTGGGGTGGTAGATGTCTCCTTTATGGCTCTAATCTGATAGTGGTAGATGTCTCCTTTATTTCTCTAATCTGATAGTGGTAGTGGGGTGGTAGATGTCTAGTCTCCTTTATGACTCTAATCTGATAGTGGTAGTGGAGTGGTAGATGTCTAGTCTCCTTTATGGCTCTAATCTGATAGTGGTAGTGGGGTGGTAGATGTCTAGTCTCCTTTATGGCTCTAATCTGATAGTGGTAGTGGGGTGGTAGATGTCTCCATTATGGCTCTAATCTGATAGTGGTAGATGTCTCCTTTATGGCTCTAATCTGATAGTGGTAGTGGGGTGGTAGATGTCTCCTTTATGGCTCTAGTCTGATAGTGGTAGTGGGGTGGTAGATGTGTAGTCTCCTTTATGGCTTAAATCTGATAGTGGTAGTGGGGTTGTAGATACCTAGTCTCCTTTATGGCTCTAATCTGATAGTTGTAGTGGGGTGGTAGATTTCTCCTTTATGGCTCTAATCTGATAGTGGTAGTGGGGTGGTAGATATCTAGTCTCCTTTATGACTCTAATCTGATAGTGGTAGTGGGGTGGTAGATGTCTAGTCTCCTTTATGGCTTAAATCTGATAGTGGTAGTGGGGTGGTAGATGTCTAGTCTCCTTTATGACTCTAATCTGATAGTGGTAGTGGGGTGGTAGATGTCTCCTTTATGGCTCTAATCTGATAGTTGTAGTGGGGTGGTAGATGTCTAATCTGCTTTATGGCTCTAATCTGGTAGTGGTAGTGGGGTGGTAGATATCTAGTCTCCTTTATGACTCTAATCTGATAGTGGTAGTGGGGTGGTAGATGTCTAGTCTCCTTTATGTCACTAATCTGATAGTGGTAGTGGGGTGGTAGATGTCTATTCTCCTTTATGGCTCTAATCTGATAGTGGTAGTGGGGTGGTAGATGGCTCCTTTATGGCTCTAATCTGATAGTGGTAGATGGCTCCTTTATGGCTCTAATCTGATAGTGGTAGTGGGGTGGTAGATGTCTCCTTTATGGCTCTAATCTGATAGTGGTAGTGGGGTGGTAGATATCTAGTCTCCTTTATGACTCTAATCTGATAGTGGTAGTGGGGTGGTAGATGTCTAGTCTCCTTTATGGCTCTAATCTGATAGTGGTAGTGGGGTGGTAGATGGCTCCTTTATGGCTCTAATCTGATAGTGGTAGATGGCTCCTTTATGGCTCTAATCTGATAGTGGTAGTGGGGTGGTAGATGTCTCCTTTATGGCTCTAATCTGATAGTGGTAGTGGGGTGGTAGATATCTAGTCTCCTTTATGACTCTAATCTGATAGTGGTAGTGGGGTGGTAGATGTCTAGTCTCCTTTATGTCTCTAATCTGATAGTGGTAGTGGGGTGGTAGATGTCTAGTCTCCTTTATGGCTCTAATCTGATAGTGGTAGTGGGGTGGTAGATGGCTCCTTTATGGCTCTAATCTGATAGTGGTAGATGGCTCCTTTATGGCTCTAATCTGATAGTGGTAGTGGGGTGGTAGATGTCTCCTTTATGGCTCTAATCTGATAGTGGTAGTGGGGTGGTAGATATCTAGTCTCCTTTATGACTCTAATCTGATGTCTCCTTTATGACTCTAATCTGATAGTGGTAGTGGGGTTGTAGATATCTCCTTTATGGCTCTAATCTGATAGTGGTAATGGGGTGGTAGATGACTCCTTTATGGCTCTAATCTGATAGTGGTAGTGGGGTGGTAGATGACTCCTTTATGGCTCTAATCTGATAGTGGTAGATGTCTCCTTTATTTCTCTAATCTGATAGTGGTAGTGGGGTGGTAGATGTCTAGTCTCCTTTATGACTCTAATCTGATAGTGGTAGTGGAGTGGTAGATGTCTAGTCTCCTTTATGGCTCTAATCTGATAGTGGTAGTGGGGTGGTAGATGTCTAGTCTCCTTTATGGCTCTAATCTGATAGTGGTAGTGGGGTGGTAGATGTCTCCATTATGGCTCTAATCTGATAGTGGTAGATGTCTCCTTTATGGCTCTAATCTGATAGTGGTAGTGGGGTGGTAGATGTCTCCTTTATGGCTCTAGTCTGATAGTGGTAGTGGGGTGGTAGATGTGTAGTCTCCTTTATGGCTTAAATCTGATAGTGGTAGTGGGGTTGTAGATACCTAGTCTCCTTTATGGCTCTAATCTGATAGTTGTAGTGGGGTGGTAGATTTCTCCTTTATGGCTCTAATCTGATAGTGGTAGTGGGGTGGTAGATATCTAGTCTCCTTTATGACTCTAATCTGATAGTGGTAGTGGGGTGGTAGATGTCTAGTCTCCTTTATGGCTTAAATCTGATAGTGGTAGTGGGGTGGTAGATGTCTAGTCTCCTTTATGACTCTAATCTGATAGTGGTAGTGGGGTGGTAGATTTCTCCTTTATGGCTCTAATCTGATAGTTGTAGTGGGGTGGTAGATGTCTAATCTGCTTTATGGCTCTAATCTGGTAGTGGTAGTGGGGTGGTAGATATCTAGTCTCCTTTATGACTCTAATCTGATAGTGGTAGTGGGGTGGTAGATGTCTAGTCTCCTTTATGGCTCTAATCTGATAGTGGTAGTGGGGTGGTAGATGTCTAGTCTCCTTTATGGCTCTAATCTGATAGTGGTAGTGGGGTGGTAGATGGCTCCTTTATGGCTCTAATCTGATAGTGGTAGATGTCTCCTTTATGGCTCTAATCTGATAGTGGTAGTGGGGTGGTAGATGGCTCCTTTATGGCTGTAATCTGATAGTGGTAGTGGGGTGGTAGATGTCTCCTTTATGGCTCTAATCTGATAGTGGTAGTGGGGTGGTAGATGTCTAGTCTCCTTTATGGCTCTAATCTGATAGTGGTAGTGGGGTGGTAGATGGCTCCTTTATGGCTCTAATCTGATAGTGGTAGATGTCTCCTTTATGGCTCTAATCTGATAGTGGTAGTGGGGTGGTAGATGGCTCCTTTATGGCTCTAATCTGATAGTGCTAGTGGGGTGGTAGATGTCTCCTTTATGGCTCTAATCTGATAGTGGTAGTGGTAGATGTCTAGTCTCCTTTATGGCTTAAATCTGATAGTGGTAGAGGGGTTGTAGATACCTAGTCTCCTTTATGGCTCTAATCTGATAGTGGTAGTGGGGTGGTAGATGTCTCCTTTATGGCTCTAATCTGATAGTGGTAGTGGGGAGGTAGATTTCTAGGCTCCTTATTGACTCTAATCTGATAGTCGTAGTGGGGTGGTAGATCTCTCCTTTATGGCTCTAAACTGATAGTGGTAGTGGGGTGGTAGATGTTTAGTCTCCTTTATGGCTTAAATCTGATAGTGGTAGTGGGGTTGTAGATACCTAGTCTCCTTTATGGCTCTAATCTGATAGTGGTAGTGGGGGGTAGATGTCTCCTTTATGGCTCTAATCTGATAGTGGTAGTGGGGTGGTAGATATCTAGTCTCCTTTATGACTCTAATCTGAATGCTCCTTTATGACTCTAATCTGATAGTGGTAGTGGGGTTGTAGATGTCTCCTTTATGGCTCTAATCTGATAGTGGTAATGGGGTGGTAGATGACTCCTTTATGGCTCTAATCTGATAGTGGTAGTGGGGTGGTAGATGTCTCCTTTATGGCTCTAATCTGATAGTGGTAGATGTCTCCTTTATTTCTCTAATCTGATAGTGGTAGTGGGGTGGTAGATGTCTAGTCTCCTTTATGGCTCTAATCTGATAGTGGTAGTGAGGTGGTAGATGTCTCCTTTATGTCTCTAATCTGATAGTGGTAGTGGGGTGGTAGATAACTCCTTTATGACTCTAATCTGATAGTGGTACTGGGGGTGGTAGATGTCTCCTTTATGGCACTACTCTGATAGTGGTAGTGGGGTGGTAGATGTCTCCTTTATGGCTCTAATCTGATAGTGGTAGATGTCTCCTTTATTTCTCTAATCTGATAGTGGTAGTGGGGTGGTAGATGTCTAGTCTCCTTTATGGCTCTAATCTGATAGTGGTAGTGAGGTGGTAGATGTCTCCTTTATGTCTCTAATCTGATAGTGGTAGTGGGGTGGTAGATAACTCCTTTATGACTCTAATCTGATAGTGGTACTGGGGGTGGTAGATGTCTCCTTTATGGCTCTAATCTGATAGTGGTAGTGGGGTGGTAGATGTCTCCTTTATGACTCTAATCTGATAGTGGTACTGGGGGTGGTAGATGTCTCCTTTATGGCTCTAATCTGATAGTGGTAGTGGGGTGGTAGATGTCTCCTTTATGGCTCTAATCCGATAGTGGTAGTGGGGTGGTAGATACCTAGTCTCCTTTATGGCTCTAATCTGATAGTGGTAGGGGGTGGTAGATGTCTCCTTTATGACTCTAATCTGATAGTTGTAGTGGGGTGGTAGATGACTCCTTTATGACTCTAATCTGATAGTGGTAGTGGGGTGGTAGATGACTCCTTTATGACTCTAATCTGATAGTGGTAGTGGGGTGGTAGATGACTCCTTTATGGCTTAAATCTGATAGTGGTAGTGGGGTTGTAGATACCTAGTCTCCTTTATGGCTCTAATCTGATAGTGGTAGTGGGGTGGTAGATGTCTCCTTTATGGCTCTAATCTGATAGTGGTAGTGGGGTGGTAGATGTCTCCTTTATGGCTCTAATCTGATAGTGGTAGAGGGGTTGTAGATACCTAGTCTCCTTTATGGCTCTAATCTGATAGTGGTAGTGGGGTGGTAGATGTCTCCTTTATGGCTCTAATCTGATAGTGGTAGTGGGGAGGTAGATTTCTAGGCTCCTTATTGACTCTAATCTGATAGTCGTAGTGGTGTGGTAGATCTCTCCTTTATGGCTCTAAACTGATAGTGGTAGTGGGGTGGTAGATGTTTAGTCTCCTTTATGGCTTAAATCTGATAGTGGTAGTGGGGTTGTAGATACCTAGTCTCCTTTATGGCTCTAATCTGATAGTGGTAGTGGGGGGTAGATGTCTCCTTTATGGCTCTAATCTGATAGTGGTAGTGGGGTGGTAGATATCTAGTCTCCTTTATGACTCTAATCTGATGTCTCCTTTATGACTCTAATCTGATAGTGGTAGTGGGGTTGTAGATGTCTCCTTTATGGCTCTAATCTGATAGTGGTAATGGGGTGGTAGATGACTCCTTTATGGCTCTAATCTGATAGTGGTAGTGGGGTGGTAGATGTCTCCTTTATGGCTCTAATCTGATAGTGGTAGATGTCTCCTTTATTTCTCTAATCTGATAGTGGTAGTGGGGTGGTAGATGTCTAGTCTCCTTTATGGCTCTAATCTGATAGTGGTAGTGAGGTGGTAGATGTCTCCTTTATGTCTCTAATCTGATAGTGGTAGTGGGGTGGTAGATAACTCCTTTATGACTCTAATCTGATAGTGGTACTGGGGGTGGTAGATGTCTCCTTTATGGCTCTAATCTGATAGTGGTAGTGGGGTGGTAGATGTCTCCTTTATGGCTCTAATCTGATAGTGGTAGATGTCTCCTTTATTTCTCTAATCTGATAGTGGTAGTGGGGTGGTAGATGTCTAGTCTCCTTTATGGCTCTAATCTGATAGTGGTAGTGAGGTGGTAGATGTCTCCTTTATGTCTCTAATCTGATAGTGGTAGTGGGGTGGTAGATAACTCCTTTATGACTCTAATCTGATAGTGGTACTGGGGGTGGTAGATGTCTCCTTTATGGCTCTAATCTGATAGTGGTAGTGGGGTGGTAGATGTCTCCTTTATGACTCTAATCTGATAGTGGTACTGGGGGTGGTAGATGTCTCCTTTATGGCTCTAATCTGATAGTGGTAGTGGGGTGGTAGATGTCTCCTTTATGGCTCTAATCCGATAGTGGTAGTGGGGTGGTAGATACCTAGACTCCTTTATGGCTCTAATCTGATAGTGGTAGGGGGTGGTAGATGTCTCCTTTATGACTCTAATCTGATAGTTGTAGTGGGGTGGTAGATGACTCCTTTATGACTCTAATCTGATAGTGGTAGTGGGGTGGTAGATGACTCCTTTATGACTCTAATCTGATAGTGGTAGTGGGGTGGTAGATGACTCCTTTATGGCTTAAATCTGATAGTGGTAGTGGGGTTGTAGATACCTAGTCTCCTTTATGGCTCTAATCTGATAGTGGTAGTGGGGTGGTAGATGTCTCCTTTATGGCTCTAATCTGATAGTGGTAGTGGGGTGGTAGATATCTAGTATCCTTTATGACTCTAATCTGATACTGGTAGTGGGGTGGGAGATGTCTAGTCTCCTTTATGGCTCTAATCTGATAGTGGTATTGGGGTGATAGATGTCTCCTTTATGGCTCTAATCTGATAGTGGTAGTGGGGTGATAGATGTCTCCTTTATGGCTCTAATCTGATAGTGGTAGAGGGGTTGTAGATACCTAGTCTCCTTTATGGCTCTAATCTGATAGTGGTAGTGGGGTGGTAGATGTCTCCTTTATGGCTCTAATCTGATAGTGGTAGTGGGGAGGTAGATTTCTAGGCTCCTTATTGACTCTAATCTGATAGTCGTAGTGGTGTGGTAGATCTCTCCTTTATGGCTCTAAACTGATAGTGGTAGTGGGGTGGTAGATGTTTAGTCTCCTTTATGGCTTAAATCTGATAGTGGTAGTGGGGTTGTAGATACCTAGTCTCCTTTATGGCTCTAATCTGATAGTGGTAGTGGGGGGTAGATGTCTCCTTTATGGCTCGAATCTGATAGTGGTAGTGGGGTGGTAGATATCTAGTCTCCTTTATGACTCTAATCTGATGTCTCCTTTATGACTCTAATCTGATAGTGGTAGTGGGGTTGTAGATGTCTCCTTTATGGCTCTAATCTGATAGTGGTAATGGGGTGGTAGATGACTCCTTTATTGCTCTAATCTGATAGTGGTAGTGGGGTGGTAGATGTCTCCTTTATGGCTCTAATCTGATAGTGGTAGATGTCTCCTTTATTTCTCTAATCTGATAGTGGTAGTGGGGTGGTAGATGTCTAGTCTCCTTTATGGCTCTAATCTGAATGTGGTAGTGAGGTGGTAGATGTCTCCTTTATGTCTCTAATCTGATAGTGGTAGTGGGGTGGTAGATAACTCCTTTATGACTCTAATCTGATAGTGGTACTGGGGGTGGTAGATGTCTCCTTTATGGCTCTAATCTGATAGTGGTAGTGGGGTGCTAGATGTCTCCTTTATGACTCTAATCTGATAGTGGTACTGGGGGTGGTAGATGTCTCCTTTATGGCTCTAATCTGATAGTGGTAGTGGGGTGGTAGATGTCTCCTTTATGGCTCTAATCCGATAGTGGTAGTGGGGTGGTAGATACCTAGTCTCCTTTATGGCTCTAATCTGATAGTGGTAGGGGGTGGTAGATGTCTCCTTTATGACTCTAATCTGATAGTTGTAGTGGGGTGGTAGATGACTCCTTTATGACTCTAATCTGATAGTGGTAGTGGGGTGGTAGATGACTCCTTTATGACTCTAATCTGATAGTGGTATTGGGGTGGTAGATGACTCCTTTATGGCTTAAATCTGATAGTGGTAGTGGGGTTGTAGATACCTAGTCTCCTTTATGGCTCTAATCTGATAGTGGTAGTGGGGTGGTAGATGTCTCCTTTATGGCTCTAATCTGATAGTGGTAGTGGGGTGGTAGATATCTAGTATCCTTTATGACTCTAATCTGATAGTGGTAGTGGGGTGGGAGATGTCTAGTCTCCTTTATGGCTCTAATCTGATAGTGGTATTGGGGTGGTAGATGTCTCCTTTATGGCTCTAATCTGATAGTGGTAGTGGGGTGATAGATGTCTCCTTTATGGCTCTAATCTGATAGTGGTAGATGTCTCCTTTATGACTCTAATCTGATAGTGGTAGTGGGGTGGTAGATGTCTTCTTTATGGCTCTAATCTGATAGTGGTAGTGGGGTGGTAGATGTCTCCTTCATGGCTCTAATCTGATGGTGGTAGTGGGGTGGTAGATGTCTAGTCTACTTTATGGCTCTAATCTGATAGTGGTAGTGGGGTGGTCGATGTCTCCTTTATGGCTATAATCTGATAGTGGTAGTGGGGTGGTAGATGTCTCCTTTACGACTCTAATCTGATAGTGGTACTGGGGGTGGTAGATGTGTCCTTTATGGCTCTAATCTGATAGTGGTCGTGGGGTGGTAGATGTCTCCTTTATGACTCTAATCTGATAGTGGTACTGGGGGTGGTAGATGTCTCCTTTATGGCTCTAATCTGATAGTGGTAGTGGGGTGGTAGATGTCTCCATTATGGCTCTAATCTGATAGTGGTAGATGTCTCCTTTATGGCTCTAATCTGATAGTGGTAGTGGGGTGGTAGATGTCTCCTTTATGGCTCTAGTCTGATAGTGGTAGTGGGGTGGTAGATGTGTAGTCTCCTTTATGGCTTAAATCTGATAGTGGTAGTGGGGTTGTAGATACCTAGTCTCCTTTATGGCTCTAATCTGATAGTTGTAGTGGGGTGGTAGATTTCTCCTTTATGGCTCTAATCTGATAGTGGTAGTGGGGTGGTAGATATCTAGTCTCCTTTATGACTCTAATCTGATAGTGGTAGTGGGGTGGTAGATGTCTAGTCTCCTTTATGGCTTAAATCTGATAGTGGTAGTGGGGTGGTAGATGTCTAGTCTCCTTTATGACTCTAATCTGATAGTGGTAGTGGGGAGGTAGATGTCTCCTTTATGGCTCTAATCTGATAGTTGTAGTGGGGTGGTAGATGTCTAATCTGCTTTACGGCTCTAATCTGGTAGTGGTAGTGGGGTGGTAGATGTCTAGTCTCCTTTATGGCTCTAATCTGATAGTGGTAGTGGGGTGGTAGATGGCTCCTTTATGGCTCTAATCTGATAGTGGTAGATGTCTCCTTTATGTCTCTAATCTGATAGTGGTAGTGGGGTGGTAGATGGCTCCTTTATGGCTGTAATCTGATAGTGGTAGTGGGGTGGTAGATGTCTCCTTTATGACTCTAATCTGATAGTGGTAGTGGGGTGGTAGATGTCTAGTCTCCTTTATGGCTTAAATCTGATAGTGGTAGTGGGGTGGTAGATGTCTAGTCTCCTTTATGACTCTAATCTGATAGTGGTAGTGGGGTGGTAGATTTCTCCTTTATGGCTCTAATCTGATAGTTGTAGTGGGGTGGTAGATGTCTAATCTGCTTTATGGCTCTAATCTGGTAGTGGTAGTGGGGTGGTAGATATCTAGTCTCCTTTATGACTCTAATCTGATAGTGGTAGTGGGGTGGTAGATGTCTAGTCTCCTTTATGGCTCTAATCTGATAGTGGTAGTGGGGTGGTAGATGTCTAGTCTCCTTTATGGCTCTAATCTGATAGTGGTAGTGGGGTGGTAGATGGCTCCTTTATGGCTCTAATCTGATAGTGGTAGATGTCTCCTTTATGGCTCTAATCTGATAGTGGTAGTGGGGTGGTAGATGGCTCCTTTATGGCTGTAATCTGATAGTGGTAGTGGGGTGGTAGATGTCTCCTTTATGGCTCTAATCTGATAGTGGTAGTGGGGTGGTAGATGTCTAGTCTCCTTTATGGCTCTAATCTGATAGTGGTAGTGGGGTGGTAGATGGCTCCTTTATGGCTCTAATCTGATAGTGGTAGATGTCTCCTTTATGGCTCTAATCTGATAGTGGTAGTGGGGTGGTAGATGGCTCCTTTATGGCTCTAATCTGATAGTGCTAGTGGGGTGGTAGATGTCTCCTTTATGGCTCTAATCTGATAGTGGTAGTGGTAGATGTCTAGTCTCCTTTATGGCTTAAATCTGATAGTGGTAGAGGGGTTGTAGATACCTAGTCTCCTTTATGGCTCTAATCTGATAGTGGTAGTGGGGTGGTAGATGTCTCCTTTATGGCTCTAATCTGATAGTGGTAGTGGGGAGGTAGATTTCTAGGCTCCTTATTGACTCTAATCTGATAGTCGTAGTGGGGTGGTAGATCTCTCCTTTATGGCTCTAAACTGATAGTGGTAGTGGGGTGGTAGATGTTTAGTCTCCTTTATGGCTTAAATCTGATAGTGGTAGTGGGGTTGTAGATACCTAGTCTCCTTTATGGCTCTAATCTGATAGTGGTAGTGGGGGGTAGATGTCTCCTTTATGGCTCTAATCTGATAGTGGTAGTGGGGTGGTAGATATCTAGTCTCCTTTATGACTCTAATCTGAATGCTCCTTTATGACTCTAATCTGATAGTGGTAGTGGGGTTGTAGATGTCTCCTTTATGGCTCTAATCTGATAGTGGTAATGGGGTGGTAGATGACTCCCTTATGGCTCTAATCTGATAGTGGTAGTGGGGTGGTAGATGTCTCCTTCATGGCTCTAATCTGATAGTGGTAGATGTCTCCTTTATTTCTCTAATCTGATAGTGGTAGTGGGGTGGTAGATGTCTAGTCTCCTTTATGGCTCTAATCTGATAGTGGTAGTGAGGTGGTAGATGTCTCCTTTATGTCTCTAATCTGATAGTGGTAGTGGGGTGGTAGATAACTCCTTTATGACTCTAATCTGATAGTGGTACTGGGGGTGGTAGATGTCTCCTTTATGGCTCTAATCTGATAGTGGTAGTGGGGTGGTAGATGTCTCCTTTATGGCTCTAATCTGATAGTGGTAGATGTCTCCTTTATTTCTCTAATCTGATAGTGGTAGTGGGGTGGTAGATGTCTAGTCTCCTTTATGGCTCTAATCTGATAGTGGTAGTGAGGTGGTAGATGTCTCCTTTATGTCTCTAATCTGATAGTGGTAGTGGGGTGGTAGATAACTCCTTTATGACTCTAATCTGATAGTGGTACTGGGGGTGGTAGATGTCTCCTTTATGGCTCTAATCTGATAGTGGTAGTGGGGTGGTAGATGTCTCCTTTATGACTCTAATCTGATAGTGGTACTGGGGGTGGTAGATGTCTCCTTTATGGCTCTAATCTGATAGTGGTAGTGGGGTGGTAGATGTCCACTTTATGGCTCTAATCCGATAGTGGTAGTGGGGTGGTAGATACCTAGTCTCCTTTATGGCTCTAATCTGATAGTGGTAGGGGGTGGTAGATGTCTCCTTTATGACTCTAATCTGATAGTTGTAGTGGGGTGGTAGATGACTCCTTTATGACTCTAATCTGATAGTGGTAGTGGGGTGGTAGATGACTCCTTTATGACTCTAATCTGATAGTGGTAGTGGGGTGGTAGATGACTCCTTTATGGCTTAAATCTGATAGTGGTAGTGGGGTTGTAGATACCTAGTCTCCTTTATGGCTCTAATCTGATAGTGGTAGTGGGGTGGTAGATGTCTCCTTTATGGCTCTAATCTGATAGTGGTAGTGGGGTGGTAGATGTCTCCTTTATGGCTCTAATCTGATAGTGGTAGAGGGGTTGTAGATACCTAGTCTCCTTTATGGCTCTAATCTGATAGTGGTAGTGGGGAGGTAGATTTCTAGGCTCCTTATTGACTCTAATCTGATAGTCGTAGTGGTGTGGTAGATCTCTCCTTTATGGCTCTAAACTGATAGTGGTAGTGGGGTGGTAGATGTTTAGTCTCCTTTATGGCTTAAATCTGATAGTGGTAGTGGGGTTGTAGATACCTAGTCTCCTTTATGGCTCTAATCTGATAGTGGTAGTGGGGGGTAGATGTCTCCTTTATGGCTCTAATCTGATAGTGGTAGTGGGGTGGTAGATATCTAGTCTCCTTTATGACTCTAATCTGATGTCTCCTTTATGACTCTAATCTGATAGTGGTAGTGGGGTTGTAGATGTCTCCTTTATGGCTCTAATCTGATAGTGGTAATGGGGTGGTAGATGACTCCTTTATGGCTCTAATCTGATAGTGGTAGTGGGGTGGTAGATGTCTCCTTTATGGCTCTAATCTGATAGTGGTAGATGTCTCCTTTATTTCTCTAATCTGATAGTGGTAGTGGGGTGGTAGATGTCTAGTCTCCTTTATGGCTCTAATCTGATAGTGGTAGTGAGGTGGTAGATGTCTCCTTTATGTCTCTAATCTGATAGTGGTAGTGGGGTGGTAGATAACTCCTTTATGACTCTAATCTGATAGTGGTACTGGGGGTGGTAGATGTCTCCTTTATGGCTCTAATCTGATAGTGGTAGTGGGGTGGTAGATGTCTCCTTTATGGCTCTAATCTGATAGTGGTAGATGTCTCCTTTATTTCTCTAATCTGATAGTGGTAGTGGGGTGGTAGATGTCTAGTCTCCTTTATGGCTCTAATCTGATAGTGGTAGTGAGGTGGTAGATGTCTCCTTTATGTCTCTAATCTGATAGTGGTAGTGGGGTGGTAGATAACTCCTTTATGACTCTAATCTGATAGTGGTACTGGGGGTGGTAGATGTCTCCTTTATGGCTCTAATCTGATAGTGGTAGTGGGGTGGTAGATGTCTCCTTTATGACTCTAATCTGATAGTGGTACTGGGGGTGGTAGATGTCTCCTTTATGGCTCTAATCTGATAGTGGTAGTGGGGTGGTAGATGTCTCCTTTATGGCTCTAATCCGATAGTGGTAGTGGGGTGGTAGATACCTAGACTCCTTTATGGCTCTAATCTGATAGTGGTAGGGGGTGGTAGACCTAGTCTCCTTTATGGCTCTAATCTGATAGTTGTAGTGGGGTGGTAGATGACTCCTTTATGACTCTAATCTGATAGTGGTAGTGGGGTGGTAGATGACTCCTTTATGACTCTAATCTGATAGTGGTAGTGGGGTGGTAGATGACTCCTTTATGGCTTAAATCTGATAGTGGTAGTGGGGTTGTAGATACCTAGTCTCCTTTATGGCTCTAATCTGATAGTGGTAGTGGGGTGGTAGATGTCTCCTTTATGGCTCTAATCTGATAGTGGTAGTGGGGTGGTAGATATCTAGTATCCTTTATGACTCTAATCTGATACTGGTAGTGGGGTGGGAGATGTCTAGTCTCCTTTATGGCTCTAATCTGATAGTGGTATTGGGGTGATAGATGTCTCCTTTATGGCTCTAATCTGATAGTGGTAGTGGGGTGATAGATGTCTCCTTTATGGCTCTAATCTGATAGTGGTAGAGGGGTTGTAGATACCTAGTCTCCTTTATGGCTCTAATCTGATAGTGGTAGTGGGGTGGTAGATGTCTCCTTTATGGCTCTAATCTGATAGTGGTAGTGGGGAGGTAGATTTCTAGGCTCCTTATTGACTCTAATCTGATAGTCGTAGTGGTGTGGTAGATCTCTCCTTTATGGCTCTAAACTGATAGTGGTAGTGGGGTGGTAGATGTTTAGTCTCCTTTATGGCTTAAATCTGATAGTGGTAGTGGGGTTGTAGATACCTAGTCTCCTTTATGGCTCTAATCTGATAGTGGTAGTGGGGGGTAGATGTCTCCTTTATGGCTCTAATCTGATAGTGGTAGTGGGGTGGTAGATATCTAGTCTCCTTTATGACTCTAATCTGATGTCTCCTTTATGACTCTAATCTGATAGTGGTAGTGGGGTTGTAGATGTCTCCTTTATGGCTCTAATCTGATAGTGGTAATGGGGTGGTAGATGACTCCTTTATTGCTCTAATCTGATAGTGGTAGTGGGGTGGTAGATGTCTCCTTTATGGCTCTAATCTGATAGTGGTAGATGTCTCCTTTATTTCTCTAATCTGATAGTGGTAGTGGGGTGGTAGATGTCTAGTCTCCTTTATGGCTCTAATCTGAATGTGGTAGTGAGGTGGTAGATGTCTCCTTTATGTCTCTAATCTGATAGTGGTAGTGGGGTGGTAGATAACTCCTTTATGACTCTAATCTGATAGTGGTACTGGGGGTGGTAGATGTCTCCTTTATGGCTCTAATCTGATAGTGGTAGTGGGGTGCTAGATGTCTCCTTTATGACTCTAATCTGATAGTGGTACTGGGGGTGGTAGATGTCTCCTTTATGGCTCTAATCTGATAGTGGTAGTGGGGTGGTAGATGTCTCCTTTATGGCTCTAATCCGATAGTGGTAGTGGGGTGGTAGATACCTAGTCTCCTTTATGGCTCTAATCTGATAGTGGTAGGGGGTGGTAGATGTCTCCTTTATGACTCTAATCTGATAGTTGTAGTGGGGTGGTAGATGACTCCTTTATGACTCTAATCTGATAGTGGTAGTGGGGTGGTAGATGACTCCTTTATGACTCTAATCTGATAGTGGTATTGGGGTGGTAGATGACTCCTTTATGGCTTAAATCTGATAGTGGTAGTGGGGTTGTAGATACCTAGTCTCCTTTATGGCTCTAATCTGATAGTGGTAGTGGGGTGGTAGATGTCTCCTTTATGGCTCTAATCTGATAGTGGTAGTGGGGTGGTAGATATCTAGTATCCTTTATGACTCTAATCTGATAGTGGTAGTGGGGTGGGAGATGTCTAGTCTCCTTTATGGCTCTAATCTGATAGTGGTATTGGGGTGGTAGATGTCTCCTTTATGGCTCTAATCTGATAGTGGTAGTGGGGTGATAGATGTCTCCTTTATGGCTCTAATCTGATAGTGGTAGATGTCTCCTTTATGACTCTAATCTGATAGTGGTAGTGAGGTGGTAGATGTCTTCTTTATGGCTCTAATCTGATAGTGGTAGTGGGGTGGTAGATGTCTCCTTCATGGCTCTAATCTGATGGTGGTAGTGGGGTGGTAGATGTCTAGTCTACTTTATGGCTCTAATCTGATAGTGGTAGTGGGGTGGTCGATGTCTCCTTTATGGCTATAATCTGATAGTGGTAGTGGGGTGGTAGATGTCTCCTTTACGACTCTAATCTGATAGTGGTACTGGGGGTGGTAGATGTGTCCTTTATGGCTCTAATCTGATAGTGGTAGTGGGGTGGTAGATGTCTCCTTTATGACTCTAATCTGATAGTGGTACTGGGGGTGGTAGATGTCTCCTTTATGGCTCTAATCTGATAGTGGTAGTGGGGTGGTAGATGTCTCCATTATGGCTCTAATCTGATAGTGGTAGATGTCTCCTTTATGGCTCTAATCTGATAGTGGTAGTGGGGTGGTAGATGTCTCCTTTATGGCTCTAGTCTGATAGTGGTAGTGGGGTGGTAGATGTGTAGTCTCCTTTATGGCTTAAATCTGATAGTGGTAGTGGGGTTGTAGATACCTAGTCTCCTTTATGGCTCTAATCTGATAGTTGTAGTGGGGTGGTAGATTTCTCCTTTATGGCTCTAATCTGATAGTGGTAGTGGGGTGGTAGATATCTAGTCTCCTTTATGACTCTAATCTGATAGTGGTAGTGGGGTGGTAGATGTCTAGTCTCCTTTATGGCTTAAATCTGATAGTGGTAGTGGGGTGGTAGATGTCTAGTCTCCTTTATGACTCTAATCTGATAGTGGTAGTGGGGAGGTAGATGTCTCCTTTATGGCTCTAATCTGATAGTTGTAGTGGGGTGGTAGATGTCTAATCTGCTTTACGGCTCTAATCTGGTAGTGGTAGTGGGGTGGTAGATGTCTAGTCTCCTTTATGGCTCTAATCTGATAGTGGTAGTGGGGTGGTAGATGGCTCCTTTATGGCTCTAATCTGATAGTGGTAGATGTCTCCTTTATGTCTCTAATCTGATAGTGGTAGTGGGGTGGTAGATGGCTCCTTTATGGCTGTAATCTGATAGTGGTAGTGGGGTGGTAGATGTCTCCTTTATGGCTCTAATCTGATAGTGGTAGTGGGGTGGTAGATGTCTAGTCTCCTTTATGGCTCTAATCTGATAGTGGTAGTGGGGTGGTAGATGTCTAGTCTCCTTTATGGCTCTAATCTGATAGTGGTAGTGGGGTGGTAGATGGCTCCTTTATGGCTCTAATCTGATAGTGGTAGATGTCTCCTTTATGTCTCTAATCTGATAGTGGTAGTGGGGTGGTAGATGGCTCCTTTATGGCTGTAATCTGATAGTGGTAGTGAGGTGGTAGATGTCTCCTTTATGGCTCTAATCTGATAGTGGTAGTGGGGTGGTAGATGTCTAGTCTCCTTTATGGCTCTAATCTGATAGTGGTAGTGGGGTGGTAGATAGCTCATTTATGGTCTCCTTTCTGGCTCTAATCTGATAGTGGTAGTGGGGTGGTAGATGGCTCCTTTATGGCTCTAATCTGATAGTGGTAGTGGGGTGGTAGATGTCTCCTTTATGGCTCTAATCTGATAGTGGTAGTGGTAGATGTCTAGTCTCCTTTATGGCTTAAATCTGATAGTGGTAGAGGGGTTGTAGATACCTAGTCTCCTTTATGGCTCTAATCTGATAGTGGTAGTGGGGTGGTAGATGTCTCCTTTATGGCTCTAATCTGATAGTGGTAGTGGGGAGGTAGATTTCTAGGCTCCTTATTGACTCTAATCTGATAGTCGTAGTGGGGTGGTAGATCTCTCCTTTATGGCTCTAAACTGATAGTGGTAGTGGGGTGGTAGATGTCTCCATTATGGCTCTAATCTGATAGTGGTAGATGTCTCCTTTATGGTTCTAATCTGATAGTGGTAGTGGGGTGGTAGATGTCTCCTTTATGGCTCTAGTCTGATAGTGGTAGTGGGGTGGTAGATGTGTAGTCTCCTTTATGGCTTAAATCTGATAGTGGTAGTGGGGTTGTAGATACCTAGTCTCCTTTATGGCTCTAATCTGATAGTTGTAGTGGGGTGGTAGATTTCTCCTTTATGGCTCTAATCTGATAGTGGTAGTGGGGTGGTAGATATCTAGTCTCCTTTATGACTCTAATCTGATAGTGGTAGTGGGGTGGTAGATGTCTAGTCTCCTTTATGGCTTAAATCTGATAGTGGTAGTGGGGTGGTAGATGTCTCCTTTATGGCTCTAATCTGATAGTTGTAGTGGGGTGGTAGATGTCTAATCTGCTTTATGGCTCTAATCTGGTAGTGGTAGTGGGGTGGTAGATATCTAGTCTCCTTTATGACTCTAATCTGATAGTGGTAGTGGGGTGGTAGATGTCTAGTCTCCTTTATGGCTCTAATCTGATAGTGGTAGTGGGGTGGTAGATGGCTCCTTTATGGCTCTAATCTGATAGTGGTAGATGTCTCCTTTATGTCTCTAATCTGATAGTGGTAGTGGGGTGGTAGATGGCTCCTTTATGGCTGTAATCTGATAGTGGTAGTGGGGTGGTAGATGTCTCCTTTATGGCTCTAATCTGATAGTGGTAGTGGGGTGGTAGATGTCTAGTCTCCTTTATGGCTCTAATCTGATAGTGGTAGTGGGGTGGTAGATAGCTCCTTTATGGCTCTAATCTGATAGTGGTAGATGTCTCCTTTCTGGCTCTAATCTGATAGTGGTAGTGGGGTGGTAGATGGCTCCTTTATGGCTCTAATCTGATAGTGGTAGTGGGGTGGTAGATGTCTCCTTTATGGCTCTAATCTGATAGTGGTAGTGGTAGATGTCTAGTCTCCTTTATGGCTTAAATCTGATAGTGGTAGAGGGGTTGTAGATACCTAGTCTCCTTTATGGCTCTAATCTGATAGTGGTAGTGGGGTGGTAGATGTCTCCTTTATGGCTCTAATCTGATAGTGGTAGTGGGGAGGTAGATTTCTAGGCTCCTTATTGACTCTAATCTGATAGTCGTAGTGGGGTGGTAGATCTCTCCTTTATGGCTCTAAACTGATAGTGGTAGTGGGGTGGTAGATGTCTCCATTATGGCTCTAATCTGATAGTGGTAGATGTCTCCTTTATGGCTCTAATCTGATAGTGGTAGTTGGGTGGTAGATGTCTCCTTTATGGCTCTAGTCTGATAGTGGTAGTGGGGTGGTAGATGTGTAGTCTCCTTTATGGCTTAAATCTGATAGTGGTAGTGGGGTTGTAGATACCTAGTCTCCTTTATGGCTCTAATCTGATAGTTGTAGTGGGGTGGTAGATGTCTCCTTTATGGCTCTAATCTGATAGTGGTAGTGGGGTGGTAGATGTCTAGTCTCCTTTATGGCTCTAATCTGATAGTGGTAGTGGGGTGGTAGATGTCTAGTCTCCTTTATGGCTCTAATCTGATAGTGGTAGTGGGGTGGTAGATGGCTCCTTTATGGCTCTAATCTGATAGTGGTAGATGTCTCCTTTATGTCTCTAATCTGATAGTGGTAGTGGGGTGGTAGATGGCTCCTTTATGGCTGTAATCTGATAGTGGTAGTGAGGTGGTAGATGTCTCCTTTATGGCTCTAATCTGATAGTGGTAGTGGGGTGGTAGATGTCTAGTCTCCTTTATGGCTCTAATCTGATAGTGGTAGTGGGGTGGTAGTAGCTCCTTTATGGCTCTAATCTGATAGTGGTAGATGTCTCCTTTCTGGCTCTAATCTGATAGTGGTAGTGGGGTGGTAGATGGCTCCTTTATGGCTCTAATCTGATAGTGGTAGTGGGGTGGTAGATGTCTCCTTTATGGCTCTAATCTGATAGTGGTAGTGGTAGATGTCTAGTCTCCTTTATGGCTTAAATCTGATAGTGGTAGAGGGGTTGTAGATACCTAGTCTCCTTTATGGCTCTAATCTGATAGTGGTAGTGGGGTGGTAGATGTCTCCTTTATGGCTCTAATCTGATAGTGGTAGTGGGGAGGTAGATTTCTAGGCTCCTTATTGACTCTAATCTGATAGTCGTAGTGGGGTGGTAGATCTCTCCTTTATGGCTCTAAACTGATAGTGGTAGTGGGGTGGTAGATGTCTCCATTATGGCTCTAATCTGATAGTGGTAGATGTCTCCTTTATGGCTCTAATCTGATAGTGGTAGTGGGGTGGTAGATGTCTCCTTTATGGCTCTAGTCTGATAGTGGTAGTGGGGTGGTAGATGTGTAGTCTCCTTTATGGCTTAAATCTGATAGTGGTAGTGGGGTTGTAGATACCTAGTCTCCTTTATGGCTCTAATCTGATAGTTGTAGTGGGGTGGTAGATTTCTCCTTTATGGCTCTAATCTGATAGTGGTAGTGGGGTGGTAGATATCTAGTCTCCTTTATGACTCTAATCTGATAGTGGTAGTGGGGTGGTAGATGTCTAGTCTCCTTTATGGCTTAAATCTGATAGTGGTAGTGGGGTGGTAGATGTCTAGTCTCCTTTATGACTCTAATCTGATAGTGGTAGTGGGGTGGTAGATGTCTCCTTTATGGCTCTAATCTGATAGTTGTAGTGGGGTGGTAGATGTCTAATCTGCTTTATGGCTCTAATCTGGTAGTGGTAGTGGGGTGGTAGATATCTAGTCTCCTTTATGACTCTAATCTGATAGTGGTAGTGGGGTGGTAGATGTCTAGTCTCCTTTATGGCTCTAATCTGATAGTGGTAGTGGGGTGGTAGATGGCTCCTTTATGGCTCTAATCTGATAGTGGTAGATGTCTCCTTTATGTCTCTAATCTGATAGTGGTAGTGGGGTGGTAGATGGCTCCTTTATGGCTGTAATCTGATAGTGGTAGTGGGGTGGTAGATGTCTCCTTTATGGCTCTAATCTGATAGTGGTAGTGGGGTGGTAGATGTCTAGTCTCCTTTATGGCTCTAATCTGATAGTGGTAGTGGGGTGGTAGATGTCTAGTCTCCTTTATGGCTCTAATCTGATAGTGGTAGTGGGGTGGTAGATGGCTCCTTTATGGCTCTAATCTGATAGTGGTAGATGTCTCCTTTATGTCTCTAATCTGATAGTGGTAGTGGGGTGGTAGATGGCTCCTTTATGGCTGTAATCTGATAGTGGTAGTGGGGTGGTAGATGTCTCCTTTATGGCTCTAATCTGATAGTGGTAGTGGGGTGGTAGATGTCTAGTCTCCTTTATGGCTCTAATCTGATAGTGGTAGTGGGGTGGTAGATAGCTCCTTTATGGCTCTAATCTGATAGTGGTAGATGTCTCCTTTCTGGCTCTAATCTGATAGTGGTAGTGGGGTGGTAGATGGCTCCTTTATGGCTCTAATCTGATAGTGGTAGTGGGGTGGTAGATGTCTCCTTTATGGCTCTAATCTGATAGTGGTAGTGGTAGATGTCTAGTCTCCTTTATGGCTTAAATCTGATAGTGGTAGAGGGGTTGTAGATACCTAGTCTCCTTTATGGCTCTAATCTGATAGTGGTAGTGGGGTGGTAGATGTCTCCTTTATGGCTCTAATCTGATAGTGGTAGTGGGGAGGTAGATTTCTAGGCTCCTTATTGACTCTAATCTGATAGTCGTAGTGGGGTGGTAGATCTCTCCTTTATGGCTCTAAACTGATAGTGGTAGTGGGGTGGTAGATGTCTCCATTATGGCTCTAATCTGATAGTGGTAGATGTCTCCTTTATGGCTCTAATCTGATAGTGGTAGTGGGGTGGTAGATGTCTCCTTTATGGCTCTAGTCTGATAGTGGTAGTGGGGTGGTAGATGTGTAGTCTCCTTTATGGCTTAAATCTGATAGTGGTAGTGGGGTTGTAGATACCTAGTCTCCTTTATGGCTCTAATCTGATAGTTGTAGTGGGGTGGTAGATTTCTCCTTTATGGCTCTAATCTGATAGTGGTAGTGGGGTGGTAGATATCTAGTCTCCTTTATGACTCTAATCTGATAGTGGTAGTGGGGTGGTAGATGTCTAGTCTCCTTTATGGCTTAAATCTGATAGTGGTAGTGGGGTGGTAGATGTCTAGTCTCCTTTATGACTCTAATCTGATAGTGGTAGTGGGGTGGTAGATGTCTCCTTTATGGCTCTAATCTGATAGTTGTAGTGGGGTGGTAGATGTCTAATCTGCTTTATGGCTCTAATCTGGTAGTGGTAGTGGGGTGGTAGATATCTAGTCTCCTTTATGACTCTAATCTGATAGTGGTAGTGGGGTGGTAGATGTCTAGTCTCCTTTATGGCTCTAATCTGATAGTGGTAGTGGGGTGGTAGATGGCTCCTTTATGGCTCTAATCTGATAGTGGTAGATGTCTCCTTTATGTCGCTAATCTGATAGTGGTAGTGGGGTGGTAGATGGCTCCTTTATGGCTGTAATCTGATAGTGGTAGTGGGGTGGTAGATGTCTCCTTTATGGCTCTAATCTGATAGTGGTAGTGGGGTGGTAGATGTCTAGTCTCCTTTATGGCTCTAATCTGATAGTGGTAGTGGGGTGGTAGATGTCTAGTCTCCTTTATGGCTCTAATCTGATAGTGGTAGTGGGGTGGTAGATGGCTCCTTTATGGCTCTAATCTGATAGTGGTAGATGTCTCCTTTATGTCTCTAATCTGATAGTGGTAGTGGGGTGGTAGATGGCTCCTTTATGGCTGTAATCTGATAGTGGTAGTGGGGTGGTAGATGTCTCCTTTATGGCTCTAATCTGATAGTGGTAGTGGGGTGGTAGATGTCTAGTCTCCTTTATGGCTCTAATCTGATAGTGGTAGTGGGGTGGTAGATAGCTCCTTTATGGCTCTAATCTGATAGTGGTAGATGTCTCCTTTCTGGCTCTAATCTGATAGTGGTAGTGGGGTGGTAGATGGCTCCTTTATGGCTCTAATCTGATAGTGGTAGTGGGGTGGTAGATGTCTCCTTTATGGCTCTAATCTGATAGTGGTAGTGGTAGATGTCTAGTCTCCTTTATGGCTTAAATCTGATAGTGGTAGAGGGGTTGTAGATACCTAGTCTCCTTTATGGCTCTAATCTGATAGTGGTAGTGGGGTGGTAGATGTCTCCTTTATGGCTCTAATCTGATAGTGGTAGTGGGGAGGTAGATTTCTAGGCTCCTTATTGACTCTAATCTGATAGTCGTAGTGGGGTGGTAGATCTCTCCTTTATGGCTCTAAACTGATAGTGGTAGTGGGGTGGTAGATGTCTCCATTATGGCTCTAATCTGATAGTGGTAGATGTCTCCTTTATGGCTCTAATCTGATAGTGGTAGTGGGGTGGTAGATGTCTCCTTTATGGCTCTAGTCTGATAGTGGTAGTGGGGTGGTAGATGTGTAGTCTCCTTTATGGCTTAAATCTGATAGTGGTAGTGGGGTTGTAGATACCTAGTCTCCTTTATGGCTCTAATCTGATAGTTGTAGTGGGGTGGTAGATTTCTCCTTTATGGCTCTAATCTGATAGTGGTAGTGGGGTGGTAGATATCTAGTCTCCTTTATGACTCTAATCTGATAGTGGTAGTGGGGTGGTAGATGTCTAGTCTCCTTTATGGCTTAAATCTGATAGTGGTAGTGGGGTGGTAGATGTCTAGTCTCCTTTATGACTCTAATCTGATAGTGGTAGTGGGGTGGTAGATGTCTCCTTTATGGCTCTAATCTGATAGTTGTAGTGGGGTGGTAGATGTCTAATCTGCTTTATGGCTCTAATCTGGTAGTGGTAGTGGGGTGGTAGATATCTAGTCTCCTTTATGACTCTAATCTGATAGTGGTAGTGGGGTGGTAGATGTCTAGTCTCCTTTATGGCTCTAATCTGATAGTGGTAGTGGGGTGGTAGATGGCTCCTTTATGGCTCTAATCTGATAGTGGTAGATGTCTCCTTTATGTCTCTAATCTGATAGTGGTAGTGGGGTGGTAGATGGCTCCTTTATGGCTGTAATCTGATAGTGGTAGTGGGGTGGTAGATGTCTCCTTTATGGCTCTAATCTGATAGTGGTAGTGGGGTGGTAGATGTCTAGTCTCCTTTATGGCTCTAATCTGATAGTGGTAGTGGGGTGGTAGATGTCTAGTCTCCTTTATGACTCTAATCTGATAGTGGTAGTGGGGTGGTAGATGGCTCCTTTATGGCTCTAATCTGATAGTGGTAGATGTCTCCTTTATGTCTCTAATCTCATAGTGGTAGTGGGGTGGTAGATGGCTCCTTTATGGCTGTAATCTGATAGTGGTAGTGGGGTGGTAGATGTCTCCTTTATGGCTCTAATCTGATAGTGGTAGTGGGGTGGTAGATGTCTAGTCTCCTTTATGGCTCTAATCTGATAGTGGTAGTGGGGTGGTAGATAGCTCCTTTATGGCTCTAATCTGATAGTGGTAGATGTCTCCTTTCTGGCTCTAATCTGATAGTGGTAGTGGGGTGGTAGATGGCTCCTTTATGGCTCTAATCTGATAGTGGTAGTGGGGTGGTAGATGTCTCCTTTATGGCTCTAATCTGATAGTGGTAGTGGTAGATGTCTAGTCTCCTTTATGGCTTAAATCTGATAGTGGTAGAGGGGTTGTAGATACCTAGTCTCCTTTATGGCTCTAATCTGATAGTGGTAGTGGGGTGGTAGATGTCTCCTTTATGGCTCTAATCTGATAGTGGTAGTGGGGAGGTAGATTTCTAGGCTCCTTATTGACTCTAATCTGATAGTCGTAGTGGGGTGGTAGATCTCTCCTTTATGGCTCTAAACTGATAGTGGTAGTGGGGTTGTAGATACCTAGTCTCCTTTATGGCTCTAATCTGATAGTGGTAGTGGGGGGTAGATGTCTCCTTTATGGCTCTAATCTGATAGTGGTAGTGGGGTGGTAGATATCTAGTCTCCTTTATGACTCTAATCTGATGTCTCCTTTATGACTCTAATCTGATAGTGGTAGTGGTGTTGTAGATGTCTCCTTTATGGCTCTAATCTGATAGTGGTAATGGGGTGGTAGATGACTCCTTTATGGCTCTAATCGGATAGTGGTAGTGGGGTGGTAGATGTCTCCTTTATGGCTCTAATCTGATAGTGGTAGATGTCTCCTTTATGTCTCTAATCTGATAGTGGTAGTGGGGTGGTAGATAACTCCTTTATGACTCTAATCTGATAGTGGTACTGGGGGTGGTAGATGTCTCCTTTATGGCTCTAATCTGATAGTGGTAGTAGGGTGGTAGATGGCTCCTTTATGACTCTAATCTGATAGTGGTACTGGGGGTGGTAGATGTCTCCTTTATGGCTCTAATCTGATAGTGTTAGTGGGGTGGTAGATGTCTCCTTTATGGCTCTAATCCGATAGTGGTAGTGGGGTGGTAGATACCTAGTCTCCTTTATGGCTCTAATCTGATAGTGGTAGGGGGTGGTAGATGTCTCCTTTATGACTCTAATCTGATAGTTGTAGTGGGGTGGTAGATGACTCCTTTATGACTCTAATCTGATAGTGGTAGTGGGGTGGTAGATGACTCCTTTATGACTCTAATCTGATAGTGGTAGTGGGGTGGTAGATGACTCCTTTATGGCTTAAATCTGATAGTGGTAGTGGGGTTGTAGATACCTAGTCTCCTTTATGGCTCTAATCTGATAGTGGTAGTGGGGTGGTAGATGTCTCCTTTATGGCTCTAATCTGATAGTGGTAGTGGGGTGGTAGATATCTAGTATCCTTTATGGCTCTAATCTGATAGTGGTAGTGGGGTGGGAGATGTCTAGTCTCCTTTATGGCTCTAATCTGATAGTGGTAGTGGGGTGATAGATGTCTCCTTTATGGCTCTAATCTGATAGTGGTAGTGGGGTGATAGATATCTCCTTTATGGCTCTAATCTGATAGTGGTAGAGGGGTTGTAGATACCTAGTCTCCTTTATGGCTCTAATCTGATAGTGGTAGTGGGGTGGTAGATGTCTCCTTTATGGCTCTAATCTGATAGTGGTAGTGGGGAGGTAGATTTCTAGGCTCATTATTGACTCTAATCTGATAGTCGTAGTGGGGTGGTAGATCTCTCCTTTATGGCTCTAAACTGATAGTGGTAGTGGGGCGGTAGATGTTTAGTCTCCTTTATGGCTTAAATCTGATAGTGGTAGTGGGGTTGTAGATACCTAGTCTCCTTTATGGCTCTAATCTGATAGTGGTAGTGGGGGGTAGATGTCTCCTTTATGGCTCTAATCTGATAGTGGTAGTGGGGTGGTAGATATCTAGTCTCCTTTATGACTCTAATCTGATGACTCCTTTATGACTCTAATCTGATAGTGGTAGTGGGGGTGTAGATGTCTCCTTTATGGCTCTAATCTGATAGTGGTAATGGGGTGGTATATGACTCCTTTATGGCTCTAATCTGATAGTGGTAGTGGGGTGGTAGATGTCTCCTTTATGGCTCTAATCTGATAGTGGTAGATGTCTCCTTTATTTCTCTAATCTGATAGTGGTAGTGGGGTGGTAGATGTCTAGTCTCCTTTATGGCTCTAATCTGATAGTGGTAGTGAGGTGGTAGATGTCTCCTTTATGTCTCTAATCTGATAGTGGTAGTGGGGTGGTAGATAACTCCTTTATGGCTCTAATCTGATAGTGGTAGTGGGGTGGTAGATGTCTCCTTTATGACTCTAATCTGATAGTGGTACTGGGGGTGGTAGATGTCTCCTTTATGGCTCTAATCTGATAGTGGTAGTGGGGTGGTAGATGTCTCCTTTATGGCTCTAATCCGATAGTGGTAGTGGGGTGGTAGATACCTAGTCTCCTTTATGGCTCTAATCTGATAGTGGTAGGGGGTGGTAGATGTCTCCTTTATGACTCTAATCTGATAGTTGTAGTGGGGTGGTAGATGACTCCTTTATGACTCTAATCTGATAGTGGTAGTGGGGTGGTAGATGACTCCTTTATGACTCTAATCTGATAGTGGTAGTGGGGTGGTAGATGACTCCTTTATGGCTTAAATCTGATAGTGGTAGTGGGGTTGTAGATACCTAGTCTCCTTTATGGCTCTAATCTGATAGTGGTAGTGGGGTGGTAGATATCTCCTTTATGGCTCTAATCTGATAGTTGTAGTGGGGTGGTAGATATCTAGTATCCTTTATGACTCTAATCTGATAGTGGTAGTGGGGTGGGAGATGTCTAGTCTCCTTTATGGCTCTAATCTGATAGTGGTATTGGGGTGGTAGATGTCTCCTTTATGGCTCTAATCTGATAGTGGTAGTGGGGTGATAGATGTCTCCTTTATGGCTCTAATCTGATAGTGGTAGTGGGGTGGTAGATGACTCCTTTATGGCTTAAATCTGATAGTGGTAGTGGGGTTGTAGATACCTAGTCTCCTTTATGGCTCTAATCTGATAGTGGTAGTGGGGTGGTAGATGTCTCCTTTATGGCTCTAATCTGATAGTGGTAGTGGGGTGGTAGATATCTAGTATCCTTTATGACTCTAATCTGATAGTGGTAGTGGGGTGGGAGATGTCTAGACTCCTTTATGGCTCTAATCTGATAGTGGTATTGGGGTGGTAGATGTCTCCTTTATGGCTCTAATCTGATAGTGGTAGT
Organism: Salvelinus alpinus; assembly: GCF_045679555.1. NCBI lineage: Eukaryota > Metazoa > Chordata > Actinopteri > Salmoniformes > Salmonidae > Salvelinus > Salvelinus alpinus. The sequence continues at coordinate 9,492,035 of NC_092119.1, forward strand.
GGGGTGATAGATGTCTCCTTTATGGCTCTAATCTGATAGTGGTAGATGTCTCCTTTATGACTCTAATCTGATAGTGGTAGTGGGGTGGTAGATGTTCTCTTTATGGCTCTAATCTGATAGTGGTAGTGGGGTGGTAGATGTCTCCTTCATGGCTCTAATCTGATGGTGGTAGTGGGGTGGTAGATGTCTAGTCTACTTTATGGCTCTAATCTGATAGTGGTAGTGGGGTGGTAGATGTCTCCTTTATGGCTCTAATCTGATAGTGGTAGTGGGGTGGTAGATATCTAGTATCCTTTATGACTCTAATCTGATAGTGGTAGTGGGGTGGGAGATGTCTAGTCTCCTTTATGGCTCTAATCTGATAGTGGTATTGGGGTGATAGATGTCTCCTTTATGGCTCTAATCTGATAGTGGTAGTGGGGTGATAGATGTCTCCTTTATGGCTCTAATCTGATAGTGGTAGAGGGGTTGTAGATACCTAGTCTCCTTTATGGCTCTAATCTGATAGTGGTAGTGGGGTGGTAGATGTCTCCTTTATGGCTCTAATCTGATAGTGGTAGTGGGGAGGTAGATTTCTAGGCTCATTATTGACTCTAATCTGATAGTCGTAGTGGGGTGGTAGATCTCTCCTTTATGGCTCTAAACTGATAGTGGTAGTGGGGCGGTAGATGTTTAGTCTCCTTTATGGCTTAAATCTGATAGTGGTAGTGGGGTTGTAGATACCTAGTCTCCTTTATGGCTCTAATCTGATAGTGGTAGTGGGGGGTAGATGTCTCCTTTATGGCTCTAATCTGATAGTGGTAGTGGGGTGGTAGATATCTAGTCTCCTTTATGACTCTAATCTGATGTCTCCTTTATGACTCTAATCTGATAGTGGTAGTGGGGGTGTAGATGTCTCCTTTATGGCTCTTATCTGATAGTGGTAATGGGGTGGTAGATGACTCCTTTATGGCTCTAATCTGATAGTGGTAGTGGGGTGGTAGATGTCTCCTTTATGGCTCTAATCTGATAGTGGTAAATGTCTCCTTTATTTCTCTAATCTGATAGTGGTAGTGGGGTGGTAGATGTCTAGTCTCCTTTATGGCTCTAATCTGATAGTGGTAGTGAGGTGGTAGATGTCTCCTTTATGTCTCTAATCTGATAGTGGTAGTGGGGTGGTAGATAACTCCTTTATGGCTCTAATCTGATAGTGGTAGTGGGGTGGTAGATGTCTCCTTTATGACTCTAATCTGATAGTGGTACTGGGGGTGGTAGATGTCTCCTTTATGGCTCTAATCTGATAGTGGTAGTGGGGTGGTAGATGTCTCCTTTATGGCTCTAATCCGATAGTGGTAGTGGGGTGGTAGATACCTAGTCTCCTTTATGGCTCTAATCTGATAGTGGTAGGGGGTGGTAGATGTCTCCTTTATGACTCTAATCTGATAGTTGTAGTGGGGTGGTAGATGACTCCTTTATGACTCTAATCTGATAGTGGTAGTGGGGTGGTAGATGTCTAGTCTCCTTTATGACTCTAATCTGATAGTGGTAGTGGGGTGGTAGATGGCTCCTTTATGGCTCTAATCTGATAGTGGTAGATGTCTCCTTTATGTCTCTAATCTGATAGTGGTAGTGGGGTGGTAGATGGCTCCTTTATGGCTGTAATCTGATAGTGGTAGTGGGGTGGTAGATGTCTCCTTTATGGCTCTAATCTGATAGTGGTAGTGGGGTGGTAGATGTCTAGTCTCCTTTATGGCTCTAATCTGATAGTGGTAGTGGGGTGGTAGATAGCTCCTTTATGGCTCTAATCTGATAGTGGTAGATGTCTCCTTTCTGGCTCTAATCTGATAGTGGTAGTGGGGTGGTAGATGGCTCCTTTATGGCTCTAATCTGATAGTGGTAGTGGGGTGGTAGATGTCTCCTTTATGGCTCTAATCTGATAGTGGTAGTGGTAGATGTCTAGTCTCCTTTATGGCTTAAATCTGATAGTGGTAGAGGGGTTGTAGATACCTAGTCTCCTTTATGGCTCTAATCTGATAGTGGTAGTGGGGTGGTAGATGTCTCCTTTATGGCTCTAATCTGATAGTGGTAGTGGGGAGGTAGATTTCTAGGCTCCTTATTGACTCTAATCTGATAGTCGTAGTGGGGTGGTAGATGTCTCCTTTATGGCTCTAATCTGATAGTGGTAGTGGGGAGGTAGATTTCTAGGCTCCTTATTGACTCTAATCTGATAGTCGTAGTGGGGTGGTAGATCTCTCCTTTATGGCTCTAAACTGATAGTGGTAGTGGGGTTGTAGATACCTAGTCTCCTTTATGGCTCTAATCTGATAGTGGTAGTGGGGGGTAGATGTCTCCTTTATGGCTCTAATCTGATAGTGGTAGTGGGGTGGTAGATGTCTCCTTTATGGCTCTAATCTGATAGTGGTAGTGGGGTGGTAGATGTCTAGTCTCCTTTATGGCTCTAATCTGATAGTGGTAGTGGGGTGGTAGATAGCTCCTTTATGGCTCTAATCTGATAGTGGTAGATGTCTCCTTTCTGGCTCTAATCTGATAGTGGTAGTGGGGTGGTAGATGGCTCCTTTATGGCTCTAATCTGATAGTGGTAGTGGGGTGGTAGATGTCTCCTTTATGGCTCTAATCTGATAGTGGTAGTGGTAGATGTCTAGTCTCCTTTATGGCTTAAATCTGATAGTGGTAGAGGGGTTGTAGATACCTAGTCTCCTTTATGGCTCTAATCTGATAGTGGTAGTGGGGTGGTAGATGTCTCCTTTATGGCTCTAATCTGATAGTGGTAGTGGGGAGGTAGATTTCTAGGCTCCTTATTGACTCTAATCTGATAGTCGTAGTGGGGTGGTAGATCTCTCCTTTATGGCTCTAAACTGATAGTGGTAGTGGGGTTGTAGATACCTAGTCTCCTTTATGGCTCTAATCTGATAGTGGTAGTGGGGGGTAGATGTCTCCTTTATGGCTCTAATCTGATAGTGGTAGTGGGGTGGTAGATGTCTCCTTTATGGCTCTAATCCGATAGTGGTAGTGGGGTGGTAGATACCTAGTCTCCTTTATGGCTCTAATCTGATAGTGGTAGGGGGTGGTAGATGTCTCCTTTATGACTCTAATCTGATAGTTGTAGTGGGGTGGTAGATGACTCCTTTATGACTCTAATCTGATAGTGGTAGTGGGGTGGTAGATGACTCCTTTATGACTCTAATCTGATAGTGGTAGTGGGGTGGTAGATGACTCCTTTATGGCTTAAATCTGATAGTGGTAGTGGGGTTGTAGATACCTAGTCTCCTTTATGGCTCTAATCTGATAGTGGTAGTGGGGTGGTAGATATCTCCTTTATGGCTCTAATCTGATAGTTGTAGTGGGGTGGTAGATATCTAGTATCCATTATGGCTCTAATCTGATAGTGGTAGTGGGGTGGTAGATGTCTAGTCTCCTTTATGGCTCTAATCTGATAGTGGTAGTGGGGTGGTAGATGTCTAGTCTCCTTTATGGCTCTAATCTGATAGTGGTAGTGGGGTGATAGATGTCTCCTTTATGGCTCTAATCTGATAGTGGTAGTGGGGTGGTAGATGACTCCTTTATGGCTTAAATCTGATAGTGGTAGTGGGGTTGTAGATACCTAGTCTCCTTTATGGCTCTAATCTGATAGTGGTAGTGGGGTGGTAGATGTCTCCTTTATGGCTCTAATCTGATAGTGGTAGTGGGGTGGTAGATATCTAGTATCCTTTATGACTCTAATCTGATAGTGGTAGTGGGGTGGGAGATGTCTAGACTCCTTTATGGCTCTAATCTGATAGTGGTATTGGGGTGGTAGATGTCTCCTTTATGGCTCTAATCTGATAGTGGTAGTGGGGTGATAGATGTCTCCTTTATGGCTCTAATCTGATAGTGGTAGATGTCTCCTTTATGACTCTAATCTGATAGTGGTAGTGGGGTGGTAGATGTTCTCTTTATGGCTCTAATCTGATAGTGGTAGTGGGGTGGTAGATACCTAGTCTCCTTCATGGCTCTAATCTGATGGTGGTAGTGGGGTGGTAGATGTCTAGTCTACTTTATGGCTCTAATCTGATAGTGGTAGTGGGGTGGTAGATGTCTCCTTTATGGCTCTAATCTGATAGTGGTAGTGGGGTGGTAGATATCTAGTATCCTTTATGACTCTAATCTGATAGTGGTAGTGGGGTGGGAGATGTCTAGTCTCCTTTATGGCTCTAATCTGATAGTGGTATTGGGGTGATAGATGTCTCCTTTATGGCTCTAATCTGATAGTGGTAGTGGGGTGATAGATGTCTCCTTTATGGCTCTAATCTGATAGTGGTAGAGGGGTTGTAGATACCTAGTCTCCTTTATGGCTCTAATCTGATAGTGGTAGTGGGGTGGTAGATGTCTCCTTTATGGCTCTAATCTGATAGTGGTAGTGGGGAGGTAGATTTCTAGGCTCATTATTGACTCTAATCTGATAGTCGTAGTGGGGTGGTAGATCTCTCCTTTATGGCTCTAAACTGATAGTGGTAGTGGGGCGGTAGATGTTTAGTCTCCTTTATGGCTTAAATCTGATAGTGGTAGTGGGGTTGTAGATACCTAGTCTCCTTTATGGCTCTAATCTGATAGTGGTAGTGGGGGGTAGATGTCTCCTTTATGGCTCTAATCTGATAGTGGTAGTGGGGTGGTAGATATCTAGTCTCCTTTATGACTCTAATCTGATGTCTCCTTTATGACTCTAATCTGATAGTGGTAGTGGGGGTGTAGATGTCTCCTTTATGGCTCTTATCTGATAGTGGTAATGGGGTGGTAGATGACTCCTTTATGGCTCTAATCTGATAGTGGTAGTGGGGTGGTAGATGTCTCCTTTATGGCTCTAATCTGATAGTGGTAAATGTCTCCTTTATTTCTCTAATCTGATAGTGGTAGTGGGGTGGTAGATGTCTAGTCTCCTTTATGGCTCTAATCTGATAGTGGTAGTGAGGTGGTAGATGTCTCCTTTATGTCTCTAATCTGATAGTGGTAGTGGGGTGGTAGATAACTCCTTTATGGCTCTAATCTGATAGTGGTAGTGGGGTGGTAGATGACTCCTTTATGACTCTAATCTGATAGTGGTACTGGGGGTGGTAGATGTCTCCTTTATGGCTCTAATCTGATAGTGGTAGTGGGGTGGTAGATGTCTCCTTTATGGCTCTAATCCGATAGTGGTAGTGGGGTGGTAGATACCTAGTCTCCTTTATGGCTCTAATCTGATAGTGGTAGGGGGTGGTAGATGTCTCCTTTATGACTCTAATCTGATAGTTGTAGTGGGGTGGTAGATGACTCCTTTATGACTCTAATCTGATAGTGGTAGTGGGGTGGTAGATGTCTAGTCTCCTTTATGACTCTAATCTGATAGTGGTAGTGGGGTGGTAGATGGCTCCTTTATGGCTCTAATCTGATAGTGGTAGATGTCTCCTTTATGTCTCTAATCTGATAGTGGTAGTGGGGTGGTAGATGGCTCCTTTATGGCTGTAATCTGATAGTGGTAGTGGGGTGGTAGATGTCTCCTTTATGGCTCTAATCTGATAGTGGTAGTGGGGTGGTAGATGTCTAGTCTCCTTTATGGCTCTAATCTGATAGTGGTAGTGGGGTGGTAGATAGCTCCTTTATGGCTCTAATCTGATAGTGGTAGATGTCTCCTTTCTGGCTCTAATCTGATAGTGGTAGTGGGGTGGTAGATGGCTCCTTTATGGCTCTAATCTGATAGTGGTAGTGGGGTGGTAGATGTCTCCTTTATGGCTCTAATCTGATAGTGGTAGTGGTAGATGTCTAGTCTCCTTTATGGCTTAAATCTGATAGTGGTAGAGGGGTTGTAGATACCTAGTCTCCTTTATGGCTCTAATCTGATAGTGGTAGTGGGGTGGTAGATGTCTCCTTTATGGCTCTAATCTGATAGTGGTAGTGGGGTGATAGATGTCTCCTTTATGGCTCTAATCTGATAGTGGTAGAGGGGTTGTAGATACCTAGTCTCCTTTATGGCTCTAATCTGATAGTGGTAGTGGGGTGGTAGATGTCTCCTTTATGGCTCTAATCTGATAGTGGTAGTGGGGAGGTAGATTTCTAGGCTCATTATTGACTCTAATCTGATAGTCGTAGTGGGGTGGTAGATCTCTCCTTTATGGCTCTAAACTGATAGTGGTAGTGGGGCGGTAGATGTTTAGTCTCCTTTATGGCTTAAATCTGATAGTGGTAGTGGGGTTGTAGATACCTAGTCTCCTTTATGGCTCTAATCTGATAGTGGTAGTGGGGGGTAGATGTCTCCTTTATGGCTCTAATCTGATAGTGGTAGTGGGGTGGTAGATATCTAGTCTCCTTTATGACTCTAATCTGATGTCTCCTTTATGACTCTAATCTGATAGTGGTAGTGGGGGTGTAGATGTCTCCTTTATGGCTCTTATCTGATAGTGGTAATGGGGTGGTAGATGACTCCTTTATGGCTCTAATCTGATAGTGGTAGTGGGGTGGTAGATGTCTCCTTTATGGCTCTAATCTGATAGTGGTAAATGTCTCCTTTATTTCTCTAATCTGATAGTGGTAGTGGGGTGGTAGATGTCTAGTCTCCTTTATGGCTCTAATCTGATAGTGGTAGTGAGGTGGTAGATGTCTCCTTTATGTCTCTAATCTGATAGTGGTAGTGGGGTGGTAGATAACTCCTTTATGGCTCTAATCTGATAGTGGTAGTGGGGTGGTAGATGTCTCCTTTATGACTCTAATCTGATAGTGGTACTGGGGGTGGTAGATGTCTCCTTTATGGCTCTAATCTGATAGTGGTAGTGGGGTGGTAGATGTCTCCTTTATGGCTCTAATCCGATAGTGGTAGTGGGGTGGTAGATACCTAGTCTCCTTTATGGCTCTAATCTGATAGTGGTAGGGGGTGGTAGATGGCTCCTTTATGACTCTAATCTGATAGTTGTAGTGGGGTGGTAGATGACTCCTTTATGACTCTAATCTGATAGTGGTAGTGGGGTGGTAGATGTCTAGTCTCCTTTATGACTCTAATCTGATAGTGGTAGTGGGGTGGTAGATGGCTCCTTTATGGCTCTAATCTGATAGTGGTAGATGTCTCCTTTATGTCTCTAATCTGATAGTGGTAGTGGGGTGGTAGATGGCTCCTTTATGGCTGTAATCTGATAGTGGTAGTGGGGTGGTAGATGTCTCCTTTATGGCTCTAATCTGATAGTGGTAGTGGGGTGGTAGATGTCTAGTCTCCTTTATGGCTCTAATCTGATAGTGGTAGTGGGGTGGTAGATAGCTCCTTTATGGCTCTAATCTGATAGTGGTAGATGTCTCCTTTCTGGCTCTAATCTGATAGTGGTAGTGGGGTGGTAGATGGCTCCTTTATGGCTCTAATCTGATAGTGGTAGTGGGGTGGTAGATGTCTCCTTTATGGCTCTAATCTGATAGTGGTAGTGGTAGATGTCTAGTCTCCTTTATGGCTTAAATCTGATAGTGGTAGAGGGGTTGTAGATACCTAGTCTCCTTTATGGCTCTAATCTGATAGTGGTAGTGGGGTGGTAGATGTCTCCTTTATGGCTCTAATCTGATAGTGGTAGTGGGGAGGTAGATTTCTAGGCTCCTTATTGACTCTAATCTGATAGTCGTAGTGGGGTGGTAGATCTCTCCTTTATGGCTCTAAACTGATAGTGGTAGTGGGGTTGTAGATACCTAGTCTCCTTTATGGCTCTAATCTGATAGTGGTAGTGGGGGGTAGATGTCTCCTTTATGGCTCTAATCTGATAGTGGTAGTGGGGTGGTAGATATCTAGTCTCCTTTATGACTCTAATCTGATGTCTCCTTTATGACTCTAATCTGATAGTGGTAGTGGTGTTGTAGATGTCTCCTTTATGGCTCTAATCTGATAGTGGTAATGGGGTGGTAGATGACTCCTTTATGGCTCTAATCGGATAGTGGTAGTGGGGTGGTAGATGTCTCCTTTATGGCTCTAATCTGATAGTGGTAGATGTCTCCTTTATGTCTCTAATCTGATAGTGGTAGTGGGGTGGTAGATAACTCCTTTATGACTCTAATCTGATAGTGGTACTGGGGGTGGTAGATGTCTCCTTTATGGCTCTAATCTGATAGTGGTAGTAGGGTGGTAGATGGCTCCTTTATGACTCTAATCTGATAGTGGTACTGGGGGTGGTAGATGTCTCCTTTATGGCTCTAATCTGATAGTGTTAGTGGGGTGGTAGATGTCTCCTTTATGGCTCTAATCCGATAGTGGTAGTGGGGTGGTAGATACCTAGTCTCCTTTATGGCTCTAATCTGATAGTGGTAGGGGGTGGTAGATGTCTCCTTTATGACTCTAATCTGATAGTTGTAGTGGGGTGGTAGATGACTCCTTTATGACTCTAATCTGATAGTGGTAGTGGGGTGGTAGATGACTCCTTTATGACTCTAATCTGATAGTGGTAGTGGGGTGGTAGATGACTCCTTTATGGCTTAAATCTGATAGTGGTAGTGGGGTTGTAGATACCTAGTCTCCTTTATGGCTCTAATCTGATAGTGGTAGTGGGGTGGTAGATGTCTCCTTTATGGCTCTAATCTGATAGTGGTAGTGGGGTGGTAGATATCTAGTATCCTTTATGACTCTAATCTGATAGTGGTAGTGGGGTGGGAGATGTCTAGTCTCCTTTATGGCTCTAATCTGATAGTGGTATTGGGGTGATAGATGTCTCCTTTATGGCTCTAATCTGATAGTGGTAGTGGGGTGATAGATATCTCCTTTATGGCTCTAATCTGATAGTGGTAGAGGGGTTGTAGATACCTAGTCTCCTTTATGGCTCTAATCTGATAGTGGTAGTGGGGTGGTAGATGTCTCCTTTATGGCTCTAATCTGATAGTGGTAGTGGGGAGGTAGATTTCTAGGCTCATTATTGACTCTAATCTGATAGTCGTAGTGGGGTGGTAGATCTCTCCTTTATGGCTCTAAACTGATAGTGGTAGTGGGGCGGTAGATGTTTAGTCTCCTTTATGGCTTAAATCTGATAGTGGTAGTGGGGTTGTAGATACCTAGTCTCCTTTATGGCTCTAATCTGATAGTGGTAGTGGGGGGTAGATGTCTCCTTTATGGCTCTAATCTGATAGTGGTAGTGGGGTGGTAGATATCTAGTCTCCTTTATGACTCTAATCTGATGTCTCCTTTATGACTCTAATCTGATAGTGGTAGTGGGGGTGTAGATGTCTCCTTTATGGCTCTAATCTGATAGTGGTAATGGGGTGGTATATGACTCCTTTATGGCTCTAATCTGATAGTGGTAGTGGGGTGGTAGATGTCTCCTTTATGGCTCTAATCTGATAGTGGTAGATGTCTCCTTTATTTCTCTAATCTGATAGTGGTAGTGGGGTGGTAGATGTCTAGTCTCCTTTATGGCTCTAATCTGATAGTGGTAGTGAGGTGGTAGATGTCTCCTTTATGTCTCTAATCTGATAGTGGTAGTGGGGTGGTAGATAACTCCTTTATGGCTCTAATCTGATAGTGGTAGTGGGGTGGTAGATGTCTCCTTTATGACTCTAATCTGATAGTGGTACTGGGGGTGGTAGATGTCTCCTTTATGGCTCTAATCTGATAGTGGTAGTGGGGTGGTAGATGTCTCCTTTATGGCTCTAATCCGATAGTGGTAGTGGGGTGGTAGATACCTAGTCTCCTTTATGGCTCTAATCTGATAGTGGTAGGGGGTGGTAGATGTCTCCTTTATGACTCTAATCTGATAGTTGTAGTGGGGTGGTAGATGACTCCTTTATGACTCTAATCTGATAGTGGTAGTGGGGTGGTAGATGACTCCTTTATGACTCTAATCTGATAGTGGTAGTGGGGTGGTAGATGACTCCTTTATGGCTTAAATCTGATAGTGGTAGTGGGGTTGTAGATACCTAGTCTCCTTTATGGCTCTAATCTGATAGTGGTAGTGGGGTGGTAGATATCTCCTTTATGGCTCTAATCTGATAGTTGTAGTGGGGTGGTAGATATCTAGTATCCTTTATGACTCTAATCTGATAGTGGTAGTGGGGTGGGAGATGTCTAGTCTCCTTTATGGCTCTAATCTGATAGTGGTATTGGGGTGGTAGATGTCTCCTTTATGGCTCTAATCTGATAGTGGTAGTGGGGTGATAGATGTCTCCTTTATGGCTCTAATCTGATAGTGGTAGTGGGGTGGTAGATGACTCCTTTATGGCTTAAATCTGATAGTGGTAGTGGGGTTGTAGATACCTAGTCTCCTTTATGGCTCTAATCTGATAGTGGTAGTGGGGTGGTAGATGTCTCCTTTATGGCTCTAATCTGATAGTGGTAGTGGGGTGGTAGATATCTAGTATCCTTTATGACTCTAATCTGATAGTGGTAGTGGGGTGGGAGATGTCTAGACTCCTTTATGGCTCTAATCTGATAGTGGTATTGGGGTGGTAGATGTCTCCTTTATGGCTCTAATCTGATAGTGGTAGTGGGGTGATAGATGTCTCCTTTATGGCTCTAATCTGATAGTGGTAGATGTCTCCTTTATGACTCTAATCTGATAGTGGTAGTGGGGTGGTAGATGTTCTCTTTATGGCTCTAATCTGATAGTGGTAGTGGGGTGGTAGATGTCTCCTTCATGGCTCTAATCTGATGGTGGTAGTGGGGTGGTAGATGTCTAGTCTACTTTATGGCTCTAATCTGATAGTGGTAGTGGGGTGGTAGATGTCTCCTTTATGGCTCTAATCTGATAGTGGTAGTGGGGTGGTAGATATCTAGTATCCTTTATGACTCTAATCTGATAGTGGTAGTGGGGTGGGAGATGTCTAGTCTCCTTTATGGCTCTAATCTGATAGTGGTATTGGGGTGATAGATGTCTCCTTTATGGCTCTAATCTGATAGTGGTAGTGGGGTGATAGATGTCTCCTTTATGGCTCTAATCTGATAGTGGTAGAGGGGTTGTAGATACCTAGTCTCCTTTATGGCTCTAATCTGATAGTGGTAGTGGGGTGGTAGATGTCTCCTTTATGGCTCTCTGATAGTGGTAGTGGGGAGGTAGATTTCTAGGCTCATTATTGACTCTAATCTGATAGTCGTAGTGGGGTGGTAGATCTCTCCTTTATGGCTCTAAACTGATAGTGGTAGTGGGGCGGTAGATGTTTAGTCTCCTTTATGGCTTAAATCTGATAGTGGTAGTGGGGTTGTAGATACCTAGTCTCCTTTATGGCTCTAATCTGATAGTGGTAGTGGGGGGTAGATGTCTCCTTTATGGCTCTAATCTGATAGTGGTAGTGGGGTGGTAGATATCTAGTCTCCTTTATGACTCTAATCTGATGTCTCCTTTATGACTCTAATCTGATAGTGGTAGTGGGGGTGTAGATGTCTCCTTTATGGCTCTAATCTGATAGTGGTAGAGAGGTTGTAGATACCTAGTCTCCTTTATGGCTCTAATCTGATAGTGGTAGTGGGGTGGTAGATGTCTCCTTTATGGCTCTAATCTGATAGTGGTAGTGGGGAGGTAGATTTCTAGGCTCATTATTGACTCTAATCTGATAGTCGTAGTGGGGTGGTAGATCTCTCCTTTATGGCTCTAAACTGATAGTGGTAGTGGGGCGGTAGATGTTTAGTCTCCTTTATGGCTTAAATCTGATAGTGGTAGTGGGGTTGTAGATACCTAGTCTCCTTTATGGCTCTAATCTGATAGTGGTAGTGGGGGGTAGATGTCTCCTTTATGGCTCTAATCTGATAGTGGTAGTGGGGTGGTAGATATCTAGTCTCCTTTATGACTCTAATCTGATGTCTCCTTTATGACTCTAATCTGATAGTGGTAGTGGGGGTGTAGATGTCTCCTTTATGGCTCTTATCTGATAGTGGTAATGGGGTGGTAGATGACTCCTTTATGGCTCTAATCTGATAGTGGTAGTGGGGTGGTAGATGTCTCCTTTATGGCTCTAATCTGATAGTGGTAAATGTCTCCTTTATGGCTCTAATCTGATAGTGGTAGTGGGGTGGTAGATGTCTAGTCTCCTTTATGGCTCTAATCTGATAGTGGTAGTGAGGTGGTAGATGTCTCCTTTATGTCTCTAATCTGATAGTGGTAGTGGGGTGGTAGATAACTCCTTTATGGCTTCAATCTGATAGTGGTAGTGGGGTGGTAGATGTCTCCTTTATGACTCTAATCTGATAGTGGTACTGGGGGTGGTAGATGTCTCCTTTATGGCTCTAATCTGATAGTGGTAGTGGGGTGGTAGATGTCTCCTTTATGGCTCTAATCCGATAGTGGTAGTGGGGTGGTAGATACCTAGTCTCCTTTATGGCTCTAATCTGATAGTGGTAGGGGGTGGTAGATGTCTCCTTTATGACTCTAATCTGATAGTTGTAGTGGGGTGGTAGATGACTCCTTTATGACTCTAATCTGATAGTGGTAGTGGGGTGGTAGATGACTCCTTTATGACTCTAATCTGATAGTGGTAGTGGGGTGGTAGATGACTCCTTTATGGCTTAAATCTGATAGTGGTAGTGGGGTTGTAGATACCTAGCCTCCTTTATGACTCTAATCTGATAGTGGTAGTGGGGTGGGAGATGTCTAGTCTCCTTTATGGCTCTAATCTGATAGTGGTATTGGGGTGGTAGATGTCTCCTTTATGGCTCTAATCTGATAGTGGTAGTGGGGTGATAGATGTCTCCTTTATGGCTCTAATCTGATAGTGGTAGTGGGGTGGTAGATGACTCCTTTATGGCTTAAATCTGATAGTGGTAGTGGGGTTGTAGATACCTAGTCTCCTTTATGGCTCTAATCTGATAGTGGTAGTGGGGTGGTAGATGTCTCCTTTATGGCTCTAATCTGATAGTGGTAGTGGGGTGGTAGATATCTAGTATCCTTTATGACTCTAATCTGATAGTGGTAGTGGGGTGGGAGATGTCTAGTCTCCTTTATGGCTCTAATCTGATAGTGGTATTGGGGTGGTAGATGTCTCCTTTATGGCTCTAATCTGATAGTGGTAGTGGGGTGATAGATGTCTCCTTTATGGCTCTAATCTGATAGTGGTAGATGTCTCCTTTATGACTCTAATCTGATAGTGGTAGTGGGGTGGTAGATGTCTTCTTTATGGCTCTAATCTGATAGTGGTAGTGGGGTGGTAGATGTCTCCTTCATGGCTCTAATCTGATGGTGGTAGTGGGGTGGTAGATGTCTAGTCTACTTTATGGCTCTAATCTGATAGTGGTAGTGGGGTGGTCGATGTCTCCTTTATGGCTATAATCTGATAGTGGTAGTGGGGTGGTAGATGGCTCCTTTACGACTCTAATCTGATAGTGGTACTGGGGGTGGTAGATGTGTCCTTTATGGCTCTAATCTGATAGTGGTAGTGGGGTGGTAGATGTCTCCTTTATGACTCTAATCTGATAGTGGTACTGGGGGTGGTAGATGTCTCCTTTATGGCTCTAATCTGATAGTGGTAGTGGGGTGGTAGATGTCTCCTTTATGGCTCTAATCCGATAGTGGTAGTGGGGTGGTAGATACCTAGTCTCCTTTATGGCTCTAATCTGATAGTGGTAGGGGGTGGTAGATGTCTCCTTTATGACTCTAATCTGATAGTTGTAGTGGGGTGGTAGATGACTCCTTTATGACTCTAATCTGATAGTGGTAGTGGGGTGGTAGATGACTCCTTTATGACTCTAATCTGATAGTGGTAGTGGGGTGGTAGATGACTCCTTTATGGCTTAAATCTGATAGTGGTAGTGGGGTTGTAGATACCTAGTCTCCTTTATGGCTCTAATCTGATAGTGGTAGTGGGGTGGTAGATATCTAGTATCCTTTATGACTCTAATCTGATAGTGGTAGTGGGGTGGGAGATGTCTAGTCTCCTTTATGGCTCTAATCTGATAGTGGTATTGGGGTGGTAGATGTCTCCTTTATGGCTCTAATCTGATAGTGGTAGTGGGGTGATAGATGTCTCCTTTATGGCTCTAATCTGATAGTGGTAGATGCCTCCTTTATGACTCTAATCTGATAGTGTTAGTGGGGTGGTAGATGTCTTCTTTATGGCTCTAATCTGATAGTGGTAGTGGGGTGGTAGATGTCTCCTTCATGCCTCTAATCTGATGGTGGTAGTGGGGTGGTAGATGTCTAGTCTACTTTATGGCTCTAATCTGATAGTGGTAGTGGGGTGGTAGATGTCTCCTTTATGGCTATAATCTGATAGTGGTAGTGGGGTGGTAGATGTCTCCTTTACGACTCTAATCTGATAGTGGTACTGGGGGTGGTAGATGTGTCCTTTATGGCTCTAATCTGATAGTGGTAGTGGGGTGGTAGATGTCTCCTTTATGACTCTAATCTGATAGTGGTACTGGGGGTGGTAGATGTCTCCTTTATGGCTCTAATCTGATAGTGGTAGTGGGGTGGTAGATGTCTCCTTTATGGCTCTAATCCGATAGTGGTAGTGGGGTGGTAGATACCTAGTCTCCTTTATGGCTCTAATCTGATAGTGGTAGTGGGGTGGTAGATGTCTCCTTTATGACTCTAATCTGATAGTGGTAGTGGGGTGGTAGATGACTCCTTTATGACTCTAATCTGATAGTGGTAGTGGGGTGGTAGATGACTCCTTTATGGCTCTAATCTGATAGTGGTAGTGGGGTGGTAGATGGCTCCTTTATGGCTCTAATCTGATAGTGGTAGATGTCTCCTTTATGGCTCTAATCTGATAGTGGTAGTGGGGTGGTAGATGGCTCCTTTATGGCTCTAATCTGATAGTGGTAGTGGGGTGGTAGATGTCTCCTTTATGGCTCTAATCTGATAGTGGTAGTGGGGTGGTAGATGTCTAGTCTCCTTTATGGCTCTAATCTGATAGTGGTAGTGGGGTGGTAGATGGCTCCTTTATGGCTCTAATCTGATAGTGGTAGATGTCTCCTTTATGGCTCTAATCTGATAGTGGTAGTGGGGTGGTAGATGGCTCCTTTATGGCTCTAATCTGATAGTGGTAGTGGGGTGGTAGATGTCTCCTTTATGGCTCTAATCTGATAGTGGTAGTGGTAGATATCTAGTCTCCTTTATGGCTTAAATCTGATAGTGGTAGTGGGGTTGTAGATACCTAGTCTCCTGTCACGCCCTGGCCTTAGTATTCTTTGTTTTCTTAATTATTTTAGTTAGGTCAGGGTGTGACATGGGGAATGTATGTGTTTTTTGTAGTGTCTAGGGTGGTTGTAAGGTTTAGGGGGTTTATTAGAGTAGTTGGGTTTATGTTTAGTATAGTAGTCTAGCTGTGTCTATGGTTGAGTGTAGGTATCTAGGAAAGTCTATGGTTGCCTGAATTGGGTCTCAATTAGAGACAGCTGGTTATTGTTGTCTCTGATTGGGAGCCATATTTAAGGCAACCATAGGCTTTAGCTGTTTGTGGGGAATTGTCTATGTAGAACGTAAGTAGCTTGTGTGTGCACTTTCGTTTGTAGCTTCACGGTTGTTGTTTTTGTATAGTTTGTATAAGTGTTTTGTGTCGTGTTCATCTTCGTAGTAAAATAAAGGAAGATGTATTTTGCATACGCTGCGCCTTGGTCCTCTCTCTCACCTCAAGACGACCGTGACAGAATTCCCCACCAACATGGGACCAAGCAGCGTAAATCAAGGCAGAGTGGCTGGAAGCCCGAGAGGCTACCCCAAAAATTTCTTGGGGGAGGGCACACGGGGAGTGTGGCTGGGTCAAGTGGGAGAATTGAGCCAGTTCCCCGTGCTTACCATCAGGAGCAGTTGGCTAAACGAAGGTATGAGTCGGAGAATGTGGAGGAGTTATTGTACAGATTGGAGGAAAGTGAAAGGATGGGAGATTATGAGACATTTGAGGAGTTGTTGGTGTTATTGGAGGAGAGCGAAGAGAGAGAGATGTTGATATGGGGGAGCATACAACCAGGTAAGGTTGGGAAGCCTCCTGTGCGTCTCCTGAGCCCTGTACGCACTGTTCCTTCTTCCCGCACTCTTCCTGAGGTGCGTGCCCTCAGCCTGGTACCACCAGTACCGGTACCACGCACCAGGCCTATAGTGCGCCTCGAGAGTCCAGTGTGCCCTGTTCCTCCTCCACGTACTAGCCCTATGGTGCGTGTCTCCAGTCCGGTACCACGCACCAAGCTTCCTGTGTGTTCCCAGAGTCCTGTGCGTCCTGTTGCTGCTCCCCGCACAAGCCCTGAGATGCGTGTCCCCAGCCCGGTACCACCAGTTCCGGCACCACGCACTAGGCCGAATGTACGTCCCCAGGGTCCAGTATGCCCTGTTCCTTCTCCCCGCACTAGCCCTGAGATGCGTGTCCCCAGCCCGGTACCACCAGTTCCGGCACCACGCACTAGGCCTAATGTGCGTCTCCAGGGTCCGGTATGCCCTGTTCCTTCTCCCCGCACTAGCCTGAAGGTGCGTGTCCTTAGCCCGGTGCCTCCAGTTCCGGCACCACGCACCAGGCCTACAGTGCGCCTCATCCGGCCAGAGCCATCCGTCTGCCCAGCGCCATCTGAGCCGTCCGTCTCCCCAGCGCCATCTGAGCCGTCCGTCTCCCCAGCGCCATCTGAGCCGTCCGTCTCCCCAGCGCCATCTGAGCCGTCCGTCTCCCCAGCGCCATCTGAGCCATCCGTCTGCCCAGTGCCGTCTGAGCCATCCGTCTGTCCCGAGCCATTAGAGCCGCCCGTCTGTCCCGAGCCGTCAGAGCCGTTAGTCAGTCAGGAGCCGCTAGAGCCATTCGTCAGACAGGATCTGCCAGAGCCGCCAACCAGACAGGATCTGCCAGAGCCGCCAACCAGACAGGATCTGCCAGAGCCGCCAACCAGACAGGATCTGCCAGAGCCGCCAACCAGACAGGATCTGCCAGAGCCGCCAACCAGACAGGATCTGCCAGAGCCGCCAACCAGACAGGATCTGCCAGAGCCGCCAGCCAGCCGTGAGCAGCCAGATCCGTCAGCCAGCCGTGAGCAGCCAGATCCGTCAGCCAGCCGTGAGCAGCCAGATCCGTCAGCCAGCCGTGAGCAGCCAGATCCGTCAGCCAGCCGTGAGCAGCCATATCCGTCAGCCAGCCGTGAGCAGCCAGATCCGTCAGCCAGCAGTGAGCAGCCAGATCCGTCAGCCAGCCGTGAGCAGCCAGATCCGTCAGCCAGCCATGAGCCGTCCAGCCAGGATTCGCCAGAGCCGTCCAGCCAGGATCCGCCAGAGCCGTCCAGCCAGGATCCGCCAGAGCCGGCCAGCCAGGATCCGCCAGCCAGCCAGGATCCGCCAGAGCCAGCCAGCCAGGATCCGCCATTCAGTCCGGTGCTGCCCTTCAGTCCGGTGCTGCCCTTCAGTCCGGAGCTGCCGTACCTCAGTCCGGAGCTGCCCCTTATCCTGGGGCTGCCCCTTATCCTGGTGCTGCCCCTTATCCTGGTACTGCCCCTTATCCTGGTGCTGTCCCTTATCCTGGTGCTGCCCCTTAGTCCGGTACTGCCCCTTAGTCCGGTGCTGCCTCTTAGTCCGGTGCTGCCCCTTATTCCAGTGGGATTAAGAAAGCGGGTAGTGACTATGGTGGGGTGGGGACCACGACCAGTGCCGGAGCCGCCGCCGTGGACGGACGCCCACCCAGACCCTCCCCTAGACTATGTGCTGGTGCGCCCGAAGTTCGCACCTTAAGGGGGGGGGTTATGTCACGCCCTGGCCTTAGTATTCTTTGTTTTCTTAATTATTTTAGTTAGGTCAGGGTGTGACATGGGGAATGTATGTGTTTTTTGTAGTGTCTAGGGTGGTTGTAAGGTTTAGGGGGTTTATTAGAGTAGTTGGGTTTATGTTTAGTATAGTAGTCTAGCTGTGTCTATGGTTGAGTGTAGGTATCTAGGAAAGTCTATGGTTGCCTGAATTGGGTCTCAATTAGAGACAGCTGGTTATTGTTGTCTCTGATTGGGAGCCATATTTAAGGCAACCATAGGCTTTAGCTGTTTGTGGGGAATTGTCTATGTAGAACGTAAGTAGCTTGTGTGTGCACTTTCGTTTGTAGCTTCACGGTTGTTTTTTTTGTATAGTTTGTATAAGTGTTTCGTGTCGTGTTCATCTTCGTAGTAAAATAAAGGAAGATGTATTTTGCATACGCTGCGCCTTGGTCCTCTCTCTCACCTCAAGACGACCGTGACAGTTTCCTTTATGGCTTAAATCTGATAGTGGTAGTGGGGTTGTAGATACCTAGTATCCTTTATGGCTCTAATCTGATAGTGGTAGTGGGGTTGTAGATACCTAGTCTCCTTTATGGCTCTAATCTGATAGTGGTAGTGGGGTGGTAGATGTCTCCTTTATGGCTCTAATCTGATAGTGGTAGTGGGGTGGTAGATATCTAGTCTCCTTTATGACTCTAATCTGATAGTGGTAGTGAGGTGGTAGATGTCTCCTTTATGACTCTAATCTGATAGTGGTACTGGGGGTGGTAGATGTCTCCTTTATGGCTCTAATCTGATAGTGGTAGTGGGGTGGTAGATGTCTCCTTTATGACTCTAATCTGATAGTGGTACTGGGGGTGGTAGATGTCTCCTTTATGGCTCTAATCTGATAGTGGTAGTGGGGTGGTAGATGCCTCCTTTATGGCTCTAATCCGATAGTGGTATTGGGGTGGTAGATAACTAGGCTCCTTTATGGCTCTAATCTGATAGTGGTAGGGGGTGGTAGATGTCTCCTTTATGACTCTAATCTGGTAGTGGGGTGGTAGATGACTCCTTTATGACTAATCTGATAGTGGTAGTGGGGTGGTAGATGACTCCTTTATGACTCTAATCTGATAGTGGTAGTGGGGTGGTAGATGACTCCTTTATGGCTTAAATCTGATAGTGGTAGTAGGGTGGTAGATATCTAGTCTCCTTTATGACTCTAATCTGATAGTGGTAGTGGGGTGGGAGATGTCTAGTCTCCTTTATGGCTCTAATCTGATAGTGGTATTGGGGTGGTAGATGACTCCTTTATGGCTCTAATCTGATAGTGGTAGTGGGGTGATAGATGTCTCCTTTATGGCTCTAATCTGATAGTGGTAGATGTCTCCTTTATGACTCTAATCTGATAGTGGTAGTGGGGTGGTAGATGTCTCCTTTATGGCTCTAATCTGATGGTGGTAGTGGGGTGGTAGATGTCTAGTCTACTTTATGGCTCTAATCTGATAGTGGTAGTGGGGTGGTAGATGCCTCCTTTATGGCTCTAATCTGATAGTGGTAGATGTCTCCTTTATGGCTCTAATCTGATAGTGGTAGTGGGGTGATAGATGTCTCCTTTATGGCTCTAATCTGATAGTGGTAGATGTCTCCTTTATGACTCTAATCTGATAGTGGTAGTGGGGTGGTAGATGTCTCCTTTATGGCTCTAATCCGATAGTGGTAGTGGGGTGGTAGATACCTAGTCTCCTTTATGGCTCTAATCTGATAGTGGTAGTGGGGTGGTAGATGTCTCCTTTATGGCTCTAATCCGATAGTGGTAGTGGGGTGGTAGATACCTAGTCTCCTTTATGGCTCTAATCTGATAGTGGTAGTGGGGTGGTAGATGTCTCCTTTATGACTCTAATCTGATAGTGGTAGTGGGGTGGTAGATGACTCCTTTATGACTAATCTGATAGTGGTAGTGGGGTGGTAGATGACTCCTTTATGACTCTAATCTGATAGTGGTAGTGGGGTGGTAGATGTCTCCTTTATGGCTCTAATCCGATAGTGGTAGTGGGGTGGGAGATGTCTAGTCTCCTTTATGGCTCTAATCTGATAGTGGTAGTGGGGTGGTAGATGTCTCCTTTGTGGCTCTAATCTGATAGTGGTAGTGGGGTGATAGATGTTTCCTTTATGGCTCTAATCTGATAGTGGTAGATGTCTCCTTTATGACTCTAATCTGATAGTGGTAGTGGGGTGGTAGATGTCTCCTTTATGGCTCTAATCTGATAGTGGTAGATGTCTCCTTTATGGCTCTAATCTGATAGTGGTAGTGGGGTGGTAGATGTCTCCTTTATGGCTTTAATCTGATGGTGGTAGTGGGGTGGTAGATGTCTAGTCTACTTTATGGCTCTAATCTGATAGTGGTAGTGGGGTGGTAAATGTCTCCTTTATGGCTCTAATCTGATAGTGGTAGTGGGGTGGTAGATGTCTCCTTTATGGCTCTAATCTGATAGTGGTAGATGTCTCCTTTATGGCTCTAATCTGATAGTGGTAGTGGGGTGGTAGATGTCTCCTTTATGGCTCTAATCTGATGGTGGTAGTGGGGTGGTAGATGTCTAGTCTACTTTATGGCTCTAATCTGATAGTGGTAGTGGGGTGGTAGATGTCTCCTTTATGGCTCTAATCTGATAGTGGTAGTGGGGTGGTAAATGTCTCCTTTATGGCTCTAATCTTATAGTGGTAGTGGGGTGGTAGATGACTCCTTTTTGACTCTAATCTGATAGTGGTAGTGGGGTGGTAGATGTCTCCTTTATGGCTTAAATCTGATAGTGGTAGTGGGTTGTAGATACCTAGGCTCCTTTATGGCTCTAATCTGATAGTGGTAGTGGGGTGGTAGATGTCTCCTTTATGGCTCTAATCTGATAGTGGTAGTGGGGTGGTAGATATCTAGTCTCCTTTATGACTCTAATCTGATAGTGGTAGTGAGGTGGGAGATGTCTAGTCTCCTTTATGGCTCTAATCTGATAGTGGTAGTGGGGTGGTAGATCTCTCCTTTATGGCTCTAATCTGATAGTGGTAGATGTCTCCTTTATGACTAATCTGATAGTGGTAGTGGGGTGGTAGATGTGTCCTTTATGGCTCTAATCTGATAGTGGTAGATGTCTCCTTTATGGCTCTAATCTGATAGTGGTAGTGGGGTGGTAGATGTCTCCTTTATGGCTCTAATCTGATGGCGGTAGTGGGGTGGTAGATGTCTAGCCTACTTTATGGCTCTAATCTGATAGTGGTAGTGGGGTGGTAGATTTCTCCTTTATGGCTCTAATCTGATAGTGGTAGTGGGGTGGTAAATGTCTCCTTTATGGCTCTAATCTGATAGTGGTAGTGGGGTGGTAGATGTCTCCTTTATGGCTCTAATCTGATAGTGGTAGATGTCTCCTTTATGGCTCTAATCTGATAGTGGTAGTGGGGTGGTAGATGTCTCCTTTATGGCTCTAATCTGATGGTGGTAGTGGGGTGTTAGATGTCTAGTCTACTTTATGGCTCTAATCTGATAGTGGTAGTGGGGTGGTAGATGTCTCCTTTATGGCTCTAATCTGATAGTGGTAGATGTCTCCTTTATGACTCTAATCTTATAGTGGTAGTGGGGTGGTAGATGTCTCCTTTATGGCTCTAATCTGATAGTGGTAGATGTCTCCTTTATGTCTCTAATCTGATAGTGGTAGTGGGGTGGTAGATGTCTCCTTTATAGCTCTAATCTGATGGTGGTAGTGTGGTGGTAGATGTCTACTTTATGGCTCTAATCTGATAGTGGTAGTGGGGTGGTAGATGACTCCTTTATGACTCTAATCTGATAGTGGTACTGGGGGTGGTAGATGTCTCCTTTATGGCTCTAATCTGATAGTGGTAGTGGGGTGGTAGATGTCTCCATTATGACTCTAATCTGATAGTGGTACTGGGGGTGGTAGATGTCTCCTTTATGGCTCTAATCTGATAGTGGTAGTGGGGTGGTAGATGACTCCTTTATGACTCTAATCTGATAGTGGTAGTGGGGTGGTAGATGACTCCTTTATGGCTTAAATCTGATAGTGGTAGTGGGGTTGTAGATACCTAGTCTCCTTTATGGCTGTAATCTGATAGTGGTAGTGGGGTGGTAGATGTCTCCTTTATGGCTCTAATCTGATAGTGGTAGTGGGGTGGTAGATATCTAGTCTCCTTTATGACTCTAATCTGATAGTGGTAGTGGGGTGGGAGATGTCTAGTCTCCTTTATGGCTCTAATCTGATAGTGGTATTGGGGTGGTAGATGTCTCCTTTATGGATCTAATCTGATAGTGGTAGATGTCTCCTTTATGGCTCTAATCTGATAGTGGTAGTGGGGTGGTAGATGTCTCCTTTATGGCTCTAATCTGATGGTGGTAGATGTCTAGTCTACTTTATGGCTCTAATCTGATAGTGGTATTGGGGTGGTAGATGTCTCCTTTATGGCTCTAATCTGATAGTGGTAGTGGGGTGATAGATGTCTCCTTTATGGCTCTAATCTGATAGTGGTAGATGTCTCCTTTATGACTCTAATCTGATAGTGGTAGTGGGGTGGTAGATGTCTTCTTTATGGATCTAATCTGATAGTGGTAGTGGGGTGGTAGATGACTCCTTTATGACTCTAATCTGATAGTGGTAGTGGGGTGGTAGATGTCTCCTTTATGGCTTAAATCTGATAGTGGTAGTGGGGTTGTAGATACCTAGTCTCCTTTATGGCTCTAATCTGATAGTGGTAGTGGGGTGGTAGATGTCTCCTTTATGGCTCTAATCTGATAGTGGTAGTGGGGTGATAGATGTCTCCTTTAAGGCTCTAATCTGATAGTGGTAGATGTCTCCTTTATGACTCTAATCTGATAGTGGTAGTGGGGTGGGGTGGTAGATGTCTCCTTTATGGCTCTAATCTGATAGTGGTAGATGTCTCCTTTATGGCTCTAATCTGATAGTGGTAGTGGGGTGGTAGATGTCTCCTTTATGGCTCTAATCTGATGGTGGTAGTGGGGTGGTAGATGTCTAGTCTACTTTATGGCTCTAATCTGATAGTGGTAGTGGGGTGGTAGATTTCTCCTTTATGGCTCTAATCTGATAGTGGTAGTGGGGTGGTAAATGTCTCCTTTATGGCTCTAATCTGATAGTGGTAGTGGGGTGGTAGATGTCTCCTTTATGGCTCTAATCTGATGGTGGTAGTGGGGTGGTAGATGTCTAGTCTACTTTATGGCTCTAATCTGATAGTGGTAGTGGGGTTGTAGATTTCTCCTTTATGGCTCTAATCTGATAGTGGTAGATGTCTCCTTTATGACTAATCTGATAGTGGTAGTGGGGTGGTAGATGTGTCCTTTATGGCTCTAATCTGATAGTGGTAGATGTCTCCTTTATGGCTCTAATCTGATAGTGGTAGTGGGGTGGTAGATATCTAGTCTACTTTATGGCTCTAATCTGATATTGGTAGTGGGGTGGTAGATTACTCCTTTATGGCTCTAATCTGATAGTGGTAGTGGGGTGGTAAATGTCTCCTTTATGGCTCTAATCTGATAGTGGTAGTGGGGTGGTAGATGTCTCCTTTATGGCTCTAATCTGATAGTGGTAGATGTCTCCTTTATGGCTCTAATCTGATAGTGGTAGTGGGGTGGTAGATGTCTCCTTTATAGCTCTAATCTGATGGTGGTAGTGGGGTGGTAGATGTCTACTTTATGGCTCTAATCTGATGGTGGTAGTGGGGTGGTAGATGTCTCCTTTATGGCTCTAATCTGATAGTGGTAGATGTCTCCTTTATGGCTCTAATCTTATAGTGGTAGTGGGGTGGTAGATGTCTCCTTTATGGCTCTAATCTGATAGTGGTAGTGGGGTGGTAGATGTCTCCTTTATGGCTCTAATCTGATAGTGGTAGATGTCTCCTTTATGGCTCTAATCTGATAGTGGTAGTGGGGTGGTAGATGTCTCCTTTATGGCTCTAATCTGATGGTGGTAGTGGGGTGGTAGATGTCTACTTTATGGCTCTAATCTGATGGTGGTAGTGGGGTGGTAGATGTCTCCTTTATGGCTCTAATCTGATAGTGGTAGATGTCTCCTTTATGACTCTAATCTTATAGTGGTAGTGGGGTGGTAGATATCTCCTTTATGGCTCTAATCTGATAGTGGTAGGTGTCTCCTTTATGGCTCTAATCTGATAGTGGTAGATGTCTCCTTTATGGTTCTAATCTTATAGTGGTAGTGGGGTGGTAGATATCTAGTCTACTTTATGGCTCTAATCTGATATTGGTAGTGGGGTGGTAGATTACTCCTTTATGGCTCTAATCTGATAGTGGTAGTGGGGTGGTAAATGTCTCCTTTATGGCTCTAATCTGATAGTGGTAGTGGGGTGGTAGATGTCTCCTTTATGGCTCTAATCTGATAGTGGTAGATGTCTCCTTTATGGCTCTAATCTGATAGTGGTAGTGGGGTGGTAGATGTCTCCTTTATAGCTCTAATCTGATGGTGGTAGTGGGGTGGTAGATGTCTACTTTATGGCTCTAATCTGATGGTGGTAGTGGGGTGGTAGATGTCTCCTTTATGGCTCTAATCTGATAGTGGTAGATGTCTCCTTTATGGCTCTAATCTTATAGTGGTAGTGGGGTGGTAGATGTCTCCTTTATGGCTCTAATCTGATAGTGGTAGATGTCTCCTTTATGGCTCTAATCTGATAGTGGTAGATGTCTCCTTTATGGCTCTAATCTTATAGTGGTAGTGTGGTGGTAGATGTCTACTTTATGGCTCTAATCTGATGGTGGTAGTGGGGTGGTAGATGTCTACTTTATGGCTCTAATCTGATAGTGGTAGTGGGGTGGTAGATGACTCCTTTATGACTCTAATCTGATAGTGGTACTGGGGGTGGTAGATGTGTCCTTTATGGCTCTAATCTGATAGTGGTAGTGGGGTGGTAGATACCTAGTCTCCTTTATGGCTCTAATCTGATAGTGGTAGTGGGGTGGTAGATGTCTCCTTTATGACTCTAATCTGATAGTGGTAGTGGGGTGGTAGATGACTCCTTTATGACTCTAATCTGATAGTGGTAGTGGGGTGGTAGATGTCTCCTTTATGGCTTAAATCTGATAGTGGTAGTGGGGTTGTAGATACCTAGTCTCCTTTATGGCTCTAATCTGATAGTGGTAGTGGGGTGGTAGATGTCTCCTTTATGGCTCTAATCTGATAGTGGTAGTGGGGTGATAGATGTCTCCTTTAAGGCTCTAATCTGATAGTGGTAGATGTCTCCTTTATGACTCTAATCTGATAGTGGTAGTGGGGTGGGGTGGTAGATGTCTCCTTTATGGCTCTAATCTGATAGTGGTAGATGTCTCCTTTATGGCTCTAATCTGATAGTGGTAGTGGGGTGGTAGATGTCTCCTTTATGGCTCTAATCTGATGGTGGTAGTGGGGTGGTAGATGTCTAGTCTACTTTATGGCTCTAATCTGATAGTGGTAGTGGGGTGGTAGATTTCTCCTTTATGGCTCTAATCTGATAGTGGTAGTGGGGTGGTAAATGTCTCCTTTATGGCTCTAATCTGATAGTGGTAGTGGGGTGGTAGATGGCTCCTTTATGGCTCTAATCTGATGGTGGTAGTGGGGTGGTAGATGTCTAGTCTACTTTATGGCTCTAATCTGATAGTGGTAGTGGGGTTGTAGATTTCTCCTTTATGGCTCTAATCTGATAGTGGTAGATGTCTCCTTTATGACTAATCTGATAGTGGTAGTGGGGTGGTAGATGTGTCCTTTATGGCTCTAATCTGATAGTGGTAGATGTCTCCTTTATGGCTCTAATCTGATAGTGGTAGTGGGGTGGTAGATATCTAGTCTACTTTATGGCTCTAATCTGATATTGGTAGTGGGGTGGTAGATTACTCCTTTATGGCTCTAATCTGATAGTGGTAGTGGGGTGGTAAATGTCTCCTTTATGGCTCTAATCTGATAGTGGTAGTGGGGTGGTAGATGTCTCCTTTATGGCTCTAATCTGATAGTGGTAGATGTCTCCTTTATGGCTCTAATCTGATAGTGGTAGTGGGGTGGTAGATGTCTCCTTTATAGCTCTAATCTGATGGTGGTAGTGGGGTGGTAGATGTCTACTTTATGGCTCTAATCTGATGGTGGTAGTGGGGTGGTAGATGTCTCCTTTATGGCTCTAATCTGATAGTGGTAGATGTCTCCTTTATGGCTCTAATCTTATAGTGGTAGTGGGGTGGTAGATGTCTCCTTTATGGCTCTAATCTGATAGTGGTAGTGGGGTGGTAGATGTCTCCTTTATGGCTCTAATCTGATAGTGGTAGATGTCTCCTTTATGGCTCTAATCTGATAGTGGTAGTGGGGTGGTAGATGTCTCCTTTATGGCTCTAATCTGATGGTGGTAGTGGGGTGGTAGATGTCTACTTTATGGCTCTAATCTGATGGTGGTAGTGGGGTGGTAGATGTCTCCTTTATGGCTCTAATCTGATAGTGGTAGATGTCTCCTTTATGACTCTAATCTTATAGTGGTAGTGGGGTGGTAGATATCTCCTTTATGGCTCTAATCTGATAGTGGTAGATGTCTCCTTTATGGCTCTAATCTGATAGTGGTAGATGTCTCCTTTATGGCTCTAATCTTATAGTGGTAGTGGGGTGGTAGATATCTAGTCTACTTTATGGCTCTAATCTGATATTGGTAGTGGGGTGGTAGATTACTCCTTTATGGCTCTAATCTGATAGTGGTAGTGGGGTGGTAAATGTCTCCTTTATGGCTCTAATCTGATAGTGGTAGTGGGGTGGTAGATGTCTCCTTTATGGCTCTAATCTGATAGTGGTAGATGTCTCCTTTATGGCTCTAATCTGATAGTGGTAGTGGGGTGGTAGATGTCTCCTTTATAGCTCTAATCTGATGGTGGTAGTGGGGTGGTAGATGTCTACTTTATGTCTCTAATCTGATGGTGGTAGTGGGGTGGTAGATGTCTCCTTTATGGCTCTAATCTGATAGTGGTAGATGTCTCCTTTATGGCTCTAATCTTATAGTGGTAGTGGGGTGGTAGATGTCTCCTTTATGGCTCTAATCTGATAGTGGTAGATGTCTCCTTTATGGCTCTAATCTGATAGTGGTAGATGTCTCCTTTATGGCTCTAATCTTATAGTGGTAGTGGGGTGGTAGATGTCTCCTTTATGGCTCTAATCTGATAGTGGTAGATGTCTCCTTTATGTCTCTAATCTGATAGTGGTAGTGGGGTGGTAGATGTCTCCTTTATAGCTCTAATCTGATGGTGGTAGTGTGGTGGTAGATGTCTACTTTATGGCTCTAATCTGATGGTGGTAGTGGGGTGGTAGATGTCTACTTTATGGCTCTAATCTGATAGTGGTAGTGGGGTGGTAGATGACTCCTTTATGACTCTAATCTGATAGTGGTACTGGGGGTGGTATATGTCTCCTTTATGGCTCTAATCTGATAGTGGTAGTGGGGTGGTAGATGACTCCTTTATGACTCTAATCTGATAGTGGTAGTGGGGTGGTAGATGACTCCTTTATGGCTTAAATCTGATAGTGGTAGTGGGGTTGTAGATACCTAGTCTCCTTTATGGCTGTAATCTGATAGTGGTAGTGGGGTGGTAGATGTCTCCTTTATGGCTCTAATCTGATAGTGGTAGATGTCTCCTTTATGACTCTAATCTGATAGTGGTAGTGGGGTGGTAGATGTCTCCTTTATGGCTCTAATCTGATAGTGGTAGTGGGGTGATAGATGTCTCCTTTAAGGCTCTAATCTGATAGTGGTAGATGTCTCCTTTATGACTCTAATCTGATAGTGGTAGTGGGGTGGTAGATGTCTCCTTTATGGCTCTAATCTGATAGTGGTAGATGTCTCCTTTATGGCTCTAATCTGATAGTGGTAGTGGGGTGGTGGATGTCTCCTTTATGGCTCTAATCTGATGGTGGTAGTGGGGTGGTAGATGTCTAGTCTACTTTATGGCTCTAATCTGATAGTGGTAGTGGGGTGGTAGATTTCTCCTTTATGGCTCTAATCTGATAGTGGTAGTGGGGTGGTAAATGTCTCCTTTATGGCTCTAATCTGATAGTGGTAGTGGGGTGGTAGATGTCTCCTTTATGGCTCTAATCTGATGGTGGTAGTGGGGTGGTAGATGTCTAGTCTACTTTATGGCTCTAATCTGATAGTGGTAGTGGGGTTGTAGATTTCTCCTTTATGGCTCTAATCTGATAGTGGTAGATGTCTCCTTTATGACTAATCTGATAGTGGTAGTGGGGTGGTAGATGTGTCCTTTATGGCTCTAATCTGATAGTGGTAGATGTCTCCTTTATGGCTCTAATCTGATAGTGGTAGTGGGGTGGTAGATATCTAGTCTACTTTATGGCTCTAATCTGATATTGGTAGTGGGGTGGTAGATTACTCCTTTATGGCTCTAATCTGATAGTGGTAGTGGGGTGGTAAATGTCTCCTTTATGGCTCTAATCTGATAGTGGTAGTGGGGTGGTAGATGTCTCCTTTATGGCTCTAATCTGATAGTGGTAGATGTCTCCTTTATGGCTCTAATCTTATAGTGGTAGTGGGGTGGTAGATGTCTCCTTTATGGCTCTAATCTGATAGTGGTAGATGTCTCCTTTATGTCTCTAATCTGATAGTGGTAGTGGGGTGGTAGATGTCTCCTTTATAGCTCTAATCTGATGGTGGTAGTGTGGTGGTAGATGTCTACTTTATGGCTCTAATCTGATGGTGGTAGTGGGGTGGTAGATGTCTACTTTATGGCTCTAATCTGATAGTGGTAGTGGGGTGGTAGATGACTCCTTTATGACTCTAATCTGATAGTGGTACTGGGGGTGGTAGATGTCTCCTTTATGGCTCTAATCTGATAGTGGTAGTGGGGTGGTAGATGTCTAGTCTACTTTATGGCTCTAATCTGATAGTGGTAGTGGGGTGGTAGATTTCTCCTTTATGGCTCTAATCTGATAGTGGTAGTGGGGTGGTAAATGTCTCCTTTATGGCTCTAATCTGATAGTGGTAGTGGGGTGGTAGATGTCTCCTTTATGGCTCTAATCTGATGGTGGTAGTGGGGTGGTAGATGTCTAGTCTACTTTATGGCTCTAATCTGATAGTGGTAGTGGGGTTGTAGATTTCTCCTTTATGGCTCTAATCTGATAGTGGTAGATGTCTCCTTTATGACTAATCTGATAGTGGTAGTGGGGTGGTAGATGTGTCCTTTATGGCTCTAATCTGATAGTGGTAGATGTCTCCTTTATGGCTCTAATCTGATATTGGTAGTGGGGTGGTAGATTACTCCTTTATGGCTCTAATCTGATAGTGGTAGTGGGGTGGTAAATGTCTCCTTTATGGCTCTAATCTGATAGTGGTAGTGGGGTGGTAGATGTCTCCTTTATGGCTCTAATCTGATAGTGGTAGATGTCTCCTTTATGGCTCTAATCTGATAGTGGTAGTGGGGTGGTAGATGTCTCCTTTATAGCTCTAATCTGATGGTGGTAGTGGGGTGGTAGATGTCTACTTTATGGCTCTAATCTGATGGTGGTAGTGGGGTGGTAGATGTCTCCTTTATGGCTCTAATCTGATAGTGGTAGATGTCTCCTTTATGGCTCTAATCTTATAGTGGTAGTGGGGTGGTAGATGTCTCCTTTATGGCTCTAATCTGATAGTGGTAGATGTCTACTTTATGGCTCTAATCTGATGGTGGTAGTGGGGTGGTAGATGTCTACTTTATGGCACTAATCTGATAGTGGTAGTGGGGTGGTAGATGACTCCTTTATGACTCTAATCTGATAGTGGTACTGGGGGTGGTAGATGTCTCCTTTATGGCTCTAATCTGATAGTGGTAGTGGGGTGGTAGATGACTCCTTTATGACTCTAATCTGATAGTGGTAGTGGGGTGGTAGATGACTCCTTTATGGCTTAAATCTGATAGTGGTAGTGGGGTTGTAGATACCTAGTCTCCTTTATGGCTGTAATCTGATAGTGGTAGTGGGGTGGTAGATGTCTCCTTTATGGCTCTAATCTGATAGTGGTAGATGTCTCCTTTATGACTCTAATCTGATAGTGGTAGTGGGGTGGTAGATGTCTCCTTTATGGCTCTAATCTGATAGTGGTAGATGTCTCCTTTATGGCTCTAATCTGATAGTGGTAGTGGGGTGGTAGATGTCTCCTTTATGGCTCTAATCTGATGGTGGTAGTGGGGTGGTAGATGTCTAGT
Organism: Salvelinus alpinus; assembly: GCF_045679555.1. Taxonomy (NCBI): domain Eukaryota; kingdom Metazoa; phylum Chordata; class Actinopteri; order Salmoniformes; family Salmonidae; genus Salvelinus; species Salvelinus alpinus. The sequence continues at coordinate 9,521,830 of NC_092119.1, forward strand.
CTACTTTATGGCTCTAATCTGATAGTGGTAGTGGGGTGGTAGATTTCTCCTTTATGGCTCTAATCTGATAGTGGTAGTGGGGTGGTAAATGTCTCCTTTATGGCTCTAATCTGATAGTGGTAGTGGGGTGGTAGATGTCTCCTTTATGGCTCTAATCTGATGGTGGTAGTGGGGTGGTAGATGTCTAGTCTACTTTATGGCTCTAATCTGATAGTGGTAGTGGGGTTGTAGATTTCTCCTTTATGGCTCTAATCTGATAGTGGTAGTGGGGTGGTAGATGTCTCCTTTATAGCTCTAATCTGATGGTGGTAGTGTGGTGGTAGATGTCTACTTTATGGCTCTAATCTGATGGTGGTAGTGGGGTGGTAGATGTCTACTTTATGGCTCTAATCTGATAGTGGTAGTGGGGTGGTAGATGACTCCTTTATGACTCTAATCTGATAGTGGTACTGGGGGTGGTAGATGTCTCCTTTATGGCTCTAATCTGATAGTGGTAGTGGGGTGGTAGATGACTCCTTTATGACTCTAATCTGATAGTGGTAGTGGGGTGGTAGATGACTCCTTTATGGCTTAAATCTGATAGTGGTAGTGGGGTTGTAGATACCTAGTCTCCTTTATGGCTGTAATCTGATAGTGGTAGTGGGGTGGTAGATGTCTCCTTTATGGCTCTAATCTGATAGTGGTAGATGTCTCCTTTATGACTCTAATCTGATAGTGGTAGTGGGGTGGTAGATGTCTCCTTTATGGCTCTAATCTGATAGTGGTAGATGTCTCCTTTATGGCTCTAATCTGATAGTGGTAGTGGGGTGGTAGATGTCTCCTTTATGGCTCTAATCTGATGGTGGTAGTGGGGTGGTAGATGTCTAGTCTACTTTATGGCTCTAATCTGATAGTGGTAGTGGGGTGGTAGATTTCTCCTTTATGGCTCTAATCTGATAGTGGTAGTGGGGTGGTAAATGTCTCCTTTATGGCTCTAATCTGATGGTGGTAGTGGGGTGGTAGATGTCTCCTTTATGGCTCTAATCTGATGGTGGTAGTGGGGTGGTAGATGTCTAGTCTACTTTATGGCTCTAATCTGATGGTGGTAGTGGGGTGGTAGATGTCTACTTTATGGCTCTAATCTGATAGTGGTAGTGGGGTGGTAGATGACTCCTTTATGACTCTAATCTGATAGTGGTACTGGGGGTGGTAGATGTCTCCTTTATGGCTCTAATCTGATAGTGGTAGTGGGGTGGTAGATGACTCCTTTATGACTCTAATCTGATAGTGGTAGTGGGGTGGTAGATGACTCCTTTATGGCTTAAATCTGATAGTGGTAGTGGGGTTGTAGATACCTAGTCTCCTTTATGGCTGTAATCTGATAGTGGTAGTGGGGTGGTAGATGTCTCCTTTATGGCTCTAATCTGATAGTGGTAGATGTCTCCTTTATGACTCTAATCTGATAGTGGTAGTGGGGTGGTAGATGTCTCCTTTATGGCTCTAATCTGATAGTGGTAGATGTCTCCTTTATGGCTCTAATCTGATAGTGGTAGTGGGGTGGTAGATGTCTCCTTTATGGCTCTAATCTGATGGTGGTAGTGGGGTGGTAGATGTCTAGTCTACTTTATGGCTCTAATCTGATTGTGGTAGTGGGGTGGTAGATTTCTCCTTTATGGCTCTAATCTGATAGTGGTAGTGGGGTGGTAAATGTCTCCTTTATGGCTCTAATCTGATAGTGGTAGTGGGGTGGTAGATGTCTCCTTTATGGCTCTAATCTGATGGTGGTAGTGGGGTGGTAGATGTCTAGTCTACTTTATGGCTCTAATCTGATAGTGGTAGTGGGGTTGTAGATTTCTCCTTTATGGCTCTAATCTGATAGTGGTAGTGGGGTGGTAGATATCTAGTCTCCTTTATGACTCTAATCTGATAGTGGTAGTGGGGTGGGAGATGTCTAGTCTCCTTTATGGCTCTAATCTGATAGTGGTAGTGGGGTGGTAAATGTCTCCTTTATGGCTCTAATCTGATAGTGGTAGTGGGGTGATAGATGTCTCCTTTATGGCTCTAATCTGATAGTGGTAGATGTCTCCTTTATGGCTCTAATCTGATAGTGGTAGTGGGGTGGTAGATGACTCCTTTATGACTCTAATCTGATAGTGGTAGTGGGGTGGTAGATGACTCCTTTATGGCTTAAATCTGATAGTGGTAGTGGGGTTGTAGATACCTAGTCTCCTTTATGGCTGTAATCTGATAGTGGTAGTGGGGTGGTAGATGTCTCCTTTATGGCTCTAATCTGATAGTGGTAGATGTCTCCTTTATGACTCTAATCTGATAGTGGTAGTGGGGTGGTAGATGTCTCCTTTATGGCTCTAATCTGATAGTGGTAGATGTCTCCTTTATGGCTCTAATCTGATAGTGGTAGTGGGGTGGTAGATGTCTCCTTTATGGCTCTAATCTGATAGTGGTAGTGGGGTGGTAGATTTCTCCTTTATGGCTCTAATCTGATAGTGGTAGTGGGGTGGTAAATGTCTCCTTTATGGCTCTAATCTGATAGTGGTAGTGGGGTGGTAGATGTCTCCTTTATGGCTCTAATCTGATGGTGGTAGTGGGGTGGTAGATGTCTAGTCTACTTTATGGCTCTAATCTGATAGTGGTAGTGGGGTTGTAGATTTCTCCTTTATGGCTCTAATCTGATAGTGGTAGTGGGGTGGTAGATATCTAGTCTCCTTTATGACTCTAATCTGATAGTGGTAGTGGGGTGGGAGATGTCTAGTCTCCTTTATGGCTCTAATCTGATAGTGGTAGTGGGGTGGTAAATGTCTCCTTTATGGCTCTAATCTGATAGTGGTAGTGGGGTGATGGATGTCTCCTTTATGGCTCTAATCTGATAGTGGTAGATGTCTCCTTTATGACTCTAATCTGATAGTGGTAGTGGGGTGGTATATTTCTCCTTTATGGCTCTAATCTGATAGTGGTAGATGACTCCTTTATGGCTCTAATCTGATAGTGGTAGTGGGGTGGTAGATATCTCCTTTATGGCTCTAATCTGATGGTGGTAGTGGGGTGGTAGATGTCTAGTCTACTTTATGGCTCTAATCTGATAGTGGTAGTGGGGTGGTAGATGTCTCCTTTATGGCTCTAATCTGATAGTGGTAGTGGGGTGGTAAATGTCTCCTTTATGGCTCTAATCTGATAGTGGTAGTGGGGTGGTAGATGTCTACTTTATGGCTCTAATCTGATAGTGGTAGATGTCTCCTTTATGGCTCTAATCTGATAGTGGTAGTGGGGTGGTAGATGTCTCCTTTATGGCTCTAATCTGATGGTGGTAGTGGGGTGGTAGATGTCTAGTCTACTTTATGGCTCTAATCTGATAGTGGTAGATGTCTCCTTTATGGCTCTAATCTGATAGTGGTAGTGGGGTGGTAGATGTCTCCTTTACGGCTCTAATCTGATGGTGGTAGTGGGGTGGTAGATGTCTAGTCTACTTTATGGCTCTAATCTGATAGTGGTAGTGGGGTGGTAGATGTCTCCTTTATGGCTCTAATCTGATAGTGGTAGATGTCTCCTTTATGGCTCTAATTTGATAGTTGTAGATGTCTCCTTTATGGCTCTAATCTGATAGTGGTAGTGGGGTGGTAGATGTCTACTTTATGGCTCTAATCTGATAGTGGTAGTGGGGTGGTAGATGTCTCCTTTACGGCTCTAATCTGATGGTGGTAGTGGGGTGGTAGATGTCTCCTTTATGGCTTAAATCTGATAGTGGTAGTGGGGTTGTAGATACCTAGTCTCCTTTATGGCTCTAATCTGATAGTGGTAGTGGGGTGGTAGATGTCTCCTTTATGGCTCTAATCTGATAGTGGTAGTGGGGTGGTAGATATCTAGTCTCCTTTATGACTCTAATCTGATAGTGGTAGTGAAGTGGGAGATGTCTAGTCTCCTTTATGGCTCTAATCTGATAGTAGTAGTGGGGTGGTAGATGTCTCCTTTATGGCTCTAATCTGATAGTGGTAGTGGGGTGATAGATGTCTCCTTTATGGCTCTAATCTGATAGTGGTAGATGTCTCCTTTATGGCTCTAATCTGATAGTGGTAGTGGGGTGGTAGAAGACTCCTTTATGGCTCTAATCTGATGGTGGTAGTGGGGTGGTAGATGTCAAGTCTACTTTATGGCTCTAATCTGATAGTGGTAGTGGGGTGGTAAATGTCTCCTTTATGGCTCTAATCTGATGGTGGTAGTGGGGTGGTAGATGTCTAGTCTACTTTATGGCTCTAATCTGATAGTGGTAGTGGGGTGGTAGATGTCTCCTTTATGGCTCTAATCTGATAGTGGTAGATGTCTCCTTTATGGCTCTAATCTTATAGTGGTAGTGGGGTGGTAGATGTCTCCTTTATGGCTCTAATCTGATAGTGGTAGATGTCTCCTTTATGGCTCTAATCTGATGGTGGTAGTGTGGTGGTAGATGTCTACTTTATGGCTCTAATCTGATGGTGGTAGTGGGGTGGTAGATGTTTACTTTATGGCTCTAATCTGATAGTGGTAGTGGGGTGGTAGATGACTCCTTTATGACTCTAATCTGATAGTGGTAGTGGGGTGGTAGATGACTCCTTTATGACTCTAATCTGATAGTGGTAGTGGGGTGGTAGATGTCTCCTTTATGGCTCTAATCTGATAGTGGTAGATGTCTCCTTTATGGCTCTAATCTGATAGTGGTAGTGGGGTGGTAGATGTCTCCTTTATGGCTCTAATCTGATGGTGGTAGTGGGGTGGTAGATGTCTAGTCTACTTTATGGCTCTAATCTGATAGTGGTAGTGGGGTGGTAGATGGCTCCTTTATGGCTCTAATCTGATAGTGGTAGTGGGGTGGTAAATGTCTCCTTTATGGCTCTAATCTGATGGTGGTAGTGGGGTGGTAGATGTCTAGTCTACTTTATGGCTCTAATCTGATAGTGGTAGTGGGGTGGTAGATGTCTCCTTTATGGCTCTAATCTGATAGTGGTAGATGTCTCCTTTATGGCTCTAATCTGATAGTGGTAGTGGGGTGGTAAATGTCTCCTTTATGGCTCTAATCTGGTAGTGGGGTGGTAAATGTCTCCTTTATGGCTCTAATCTTATAGTGGTAGTGGGGTGGTAGATGTCTCCTTTATGGCTCTAATCTGATGGTGGTAGTGGGGTGGTAGATGTCTAGTCTACTTTATGGCTCTAATCTGATAGTGGTAGTGGGGTGGTAGATGTCTCCTTTATGGCTCTAATCTGATAGTGGTAGATGTCTCCTTTATGGGTCTAATCTGATAGTGGTAGTGGGGTGGTAAATGTCTCCTTTATGGCTCTAATCTGGTAGTGGGGTGGTAAATGTCTCCTTTATGGCTCTAATCTTATAGTGGTAGTGGGGTGGTAGATGTCTCCTTTATGGCTCTAATCTGATAGTGGTAGATGTCTCCTTTATGGCTCTAATCTGATGGTGGTAGTGTGGTGGTAGATGTCTACTTTATGGCTCTAATCTGATGGTGGTAGTGGGGTGGTAGATGTTTACTTTATGGCTCTAATCTGATAGTGGTAGTGGGGTGGTAGATGACTCCTTTATGACTCTAATCTGATAGTGGTAGTGGGGTTGTAGATGACTCCTTTATGACTCTAATCTGATAGTGGTAGTGGGGTGGTAGATGTCTCCTTTATGGCTCTAATCTGATAGTGGTAGATGCCTCCTTTATGGCTCTAATCTGATAGTGGTAGTGGGGTGGTAGATGTCTCCTTTATGGCTCTAATCTGATGGTGGTAGTGGGGTGGTAGATGTCTAGTCTACTTTATGGCTCTAATCTGATAGTGGTAGTGGGGTGGTAGATGGCTCCTTTATGGCTCTAATCTGATAGTGGTAGTGGGGTGGTAGATACCTAGTCTCCTTTATGGCTCTAATCTGATAGTGGTAGTGGGGTGGTAGATGTCTCCTTTATGACTCTAATCTGATGGTGGTAGTGGGGTGGTAGATGTCTAGTCTACTTTATGGCTCTAATCTGATAGTGGTAGTGGGGTGGTAGATGTCTCCTTTATGGCTCTAATCTGATAGTGGTAGATGTCTCCTTTATGGCTCTAATCTGATAGTGGTAGTGGGGTGGTAAATGTCTCCTTTATGGCTCTAATCTGGTAGTGGGGTGGTAAATGTCTCCTTTATGGCTCTAATCTTATAGTGGTAGTGGGGTGGTAGATGTCTCCTTTATGGCTCTAATCTGATGGTGGTAGTGGGGTGGTAGATGTCTAGTCTACTTTATGGCTTAAATCTGATAGTGGTAGTGGGGTTGTAGATACCTATGGCTTTAATCTTATAGTGGTAGTGGGGTGGTAAATGTCTCCTTTATGGCTCTAATCTGGTAGTGGGGTGGTAAATGTCTCCTTTATGGCTCTAATCTTATAGTGGTAGTGTGGTGGTAGATGTCTACTTTATGGCTCTAATCTGATGGTGGTAGTGGGGTGGTAGATGTTTACTTTATGGCTCTAATCTGATAGTGGTAGTGGGGTGGTAGATGACTCCTTTATGACTCTAATCTGATAGTGGTAGTGGGGTTGTAGATGACTCCTTTATGACTCTAATCTGATAGTGGTAGTGGGGTGGTAGATGTCTCCTTTATGGCTCTAATCTGATAGTGGTAGATGCCTCCTTTATGGCTCTAATCTGATAGTGGTAGTGGGGTGGTAGATGTCTCCTTTATGGCTCTAATCTGATGGTGGTAGTGGGGTGGTAGATGTCTAGTCTACTTTATGGCTCTAATCTGATAGTGGTAGTGGGGTGGTAGATGGCTCCTTTATGGCTCTAATCTGATAGTGGTAGTGGGGTGGTAGATACCTAGTCTCCTTTATGGCTCTAATCTGATAGTGGTAGTGGGGTGGTAGATGTCTCCTTTATGACTCTAATCTGATGGTGGTAGTGGGGTGGTAGATGTCTAGTCTACTTTATGGCTCTAATCTGATAGTGGTAGTGGGGTGGTAGATGTCTCCTTTATGGCTCTAATCTGATAGTGGTAGATGTCTCCTTTATGGCTCTAATTTGATAGTGGTAGATGTCTCCTTTATGGCTCTAATCTGATAGTGGTAGTGGGGTGGTAGATGTCTCCTTTATGGCTCTAATCTGATAGTGGTAGATGTCTCCTTTACGGCTCTAATCTGATGGTGGTAGTGGGGTGGTAGATGTCTCCTTTATGGCTTAAATCTGATAGTGGTAGTGGGGTTGTAGATACCTAGTCTCCTTTATGGCTCTAATCTGATAGTGGTAGTGGGGTGGTAGATGTCTCCTTTATGGCTCTAATCTGATAGTGGTAGTGGGGTGGTAGATATCTAGTCTCCTTTATGACTCTAATCTGATAGTGGTAGTGAAGTGGGAGATGTCTAGTCTCCTTTATGGCTCTAATCTGATAGTAGTAGTGGGGTGGTAGATGTCTCCTTTATGGCTCTAATCTGATAGTGGTAGTGGGGTGATAGATGTCTCCTTTATGGCTCTAATCTGATAGTGGTAGATGTCTCCTTTATGACTCTAATCTGATAGTGGTAGTGGGGTGGTAGATGTCTCCTTTATGGCTCTAATCTGATAGTGGTAGATGTCTCCTTTATGGCTCTAATCTGATAGTGGTAGTGGGGTGGTAGAAGACTCCTTTATGGCTCTAATCTGATGGTGGTAGTGGGGTGGTAGATGTCAAGTCTACTTTATGGCTCTAATCTGATAGTGGTAGTGGGGTGGTAAATGTCTCCTTTATGGCTCTAATCTGATGGTGGTAGTGGGGTGGTAGATGTCTAGTCTACTTTATGGCTCTAATCTGATAGTGGTAGTGGGGTGGTAGATGTCTCCTTTATGGCTCTAATCTGATAGTGGTAGATGTCTCCTTTATGGCTCTAATCTTATAGTGGTAGTGGGGTGGTAGATGTCTCCTTTATGGCTCTAATCTGATAGTGGTAGATGTCTCCTTTATGGCTCTAATCTGATGGTGTTAGTGTGGTGGTAGATGTCTACTTTATGGCTCTAATCTGATGGTGGTAGTGGGGTGGTAGATGTTTACTTTATGGCTCTAATCTGATAGTGGTAGTGGGGTGGTAGATATCTAGTCTCCTTTATGACTCTAATCTGATAGTAGTAGTGGGGTGGTAGATGTCTCCTTTATGGCTCTAATCTGATAGTGGTAGTGGGGTGGTAGATGACTCCTTTATGACTCTAATCTGATAGTGGTAGTGGGGTGGTAGATGACTCCTTTATGACTCTAATCTGATAGTGGTAGTGGGGTGGTAGATGTCTCCTTTATGGCTCTAATCTGATAGTGGTAGATGTCTCCTTTATGGCTCTAATCTGATAGTGGTAGTGGGGTGGTAGATGTCTCCTTTATGGCTCTAATCTGATGGTGGTAGTGGGGTGGTAGATGTCTAGTCTACTTTATGGCTCTAATCTGATAGTGGTAGTGGGGTGGTAGATGGCTCCTTTATGGCTCTAATCTGATAGTGGTAGTGGGGTGGTAAATGTCTCCTTTATGGCTCTAATCTGATGGTGGTAGTGGGGTGGTAGATGTCTAGTCTACTTTATGGCTCTAATCTGATAGTGGTAGTGGGGTGGTAGATGTCTCCTTTATGGCTCTAATCTGATAGTGGTAGATGTCTCCTTTATGGCTCTAATCTGATAGTGGTAGTGGGGTGGTAAATGTCTCCTTTATGGCTCTAATCTGGTAGTGGGGTGGTAAATGTCTCCTTTATGGCTCTAATCTTATAGTGGTAGTGGGGTGGTAGATGTCTCCTTTATGGCTCTAATCTGATGGTGGTAGTGGGGTGGTAGATGTCTAGTCTACTTTATGGCTCTAATCTGATAGTGGTAGTGGGGTGGTAGATGTCTCCTTTATGGCTCTAATCTGATAGTGGTAGATGTCTCCTTTATGGGTCTAATCTTATAGTGGTAGTGGGGTGGTAAATGTCTCCTTTATGGCTCTAATCTGGTAGTGGGGTGGTAAATGTCTCCTTTATGGCTCTAATCTTATAGTGGTAGTGGGGTGGTAGATGTCTCCTTTATGGCTCTAATCTGATAGTGGTAGATGGCTCCTTTATGGCTCTAATCTGATGGTGGTAGTGTGGTGGTAGATGTCTACTTTATGGCTCTAATCTGATGGTGGTAGTGGGGTGGTAGATGTTTACTTTATGGCTCTAATCTGATAGTGGTAGTGGGGTGGTAGATGACTCCTTTATGACTCTAATCTGATAGTGGTAGTGGGGTGGTAGATGACTCCTTTATGACTCTAATCTGATAGTGGTAGTGGGGTGGTAGATGTCTCCTTTATGGCTCTAATCTGATAGTGGTAGATGCCTCCTTTATGGCTCTAATCTGATAGTGGTAGTGGGGTGGTAGATGTCTCCTTTATGGCTCTAATCTGATGGTGGTAGTGGGGTGGTAGATGTCTAGTCTACTTTATGGCTCTAATCTGATAGTGGTAGTGGGGTGGTAGATGGCTCCTTTATGGCTCTAATCTGATAGTGGTAGTGGGGTGGTAGATACCTAGTCTCCTTTATGGCTCTAATCTGATAGTGGTAGTGGGGTGGTAGATGTCTCCTTTATGACTCTAATCTGATGGTGGTAGTGGGGTGGTAGATGTCTAGTCTACTTTATGGCTCTAATCTGATAGTGGTAGTGGGGTGGTAGATGTCTCCTTTATGGCTCTAATCTGATAGTGGTAGATGTCTCCTTTATGGCTCTAATCTGATGGTGTTAGTGTGGTGGTAGATGTCTACTTTATGGCTCTAATCTGATAGTGGTAGTGGGGTGGTAGATGTCTACTTTATGGCTCTAATCTGATAGTGGTAGTGGGGTGGTAGATGTCTCCTTTACGGCTCTAATCTGATGGTGGTAGTGGGGTGGTAGATGTCTCCTTTATGGCTTAAATCTGATAGTGGTAGTGGGGTTGTAGATACCTAGTCTCCTTTATGGCTCTAATCTGATAGTGGTAGTGGGGTGGTAGATGTCTCCTTTATGGCTCTAATCTGATAGTGGTAGTGGGGTGGTAGATATCTAGTCTCCTTTATGGCTCTAATCTGATAGTAGTAGTGGGGTGGTAGATGTTTCCTTTATGGCTCTAATCTGATAGTGGTAGTGGGGTGATAGATGTCTCCTTTATGGCTCTAATCTGATAGTGGTAGATGTCTCCTTTATGACTCTAATCTGATAGTGGTAGTGGGGTGGTAGATGTCTCCTTTATGGCTCTAATCTGATAGTGGTAGATGTCTCCTTTATGGCTCTAATCTGATAGTGGTAGTGGGGTGGTAGAAGACTCCTTTATGGCTCTAATCTGATGGTGGTAGTGGGGTGGTAGATGTCAAGTCTACTTTATGGCTCTAATCTGATAGTGGTAGTGGGGTGGTAAATGTCTCCTTTATGGCTCTAATCTGATGGTGGTAGTGGGGTGGTAGATGTCTAGTCTACTTTATGGCTCTAATCTGATAGTGGTAGTGGGGTGGTAGATGTCTCCTTTATGGCTCTAATCTGATAGTGGTAGATGTCTCCTTTATGGCTCTAATCTTATAGTGGTAGTGGGGTGGTAGATGTCTCCTTTATGGCTCTAATCTGATAGTGGTAGATGTCTCCTTTATGGCTCTAATCTGATGGTGGTAGTGTGGTGGTAGATGTCTACTTTATGGCTCTAATCTGATGGTGGTAGTGGGGTGGTAGATGTTTACTTTATGGCTCTAATCTGATAGTGGTAGTGGGGTGGTAGATGACTCCTTTATGACTCTAATCTGATAGTGGTAGTGGGGTGGTAGATGACTCCTTTATGACTCTAATCTGATAGTGGTAGTGGGGTGGTAGATGTCTCCTTTATGGCTCTAATCTGATAGTGGTAGATGTCTCCTTTATGGCTCTAATCTGATAGTGGTAGTGGGGTGGTAGATGTCTCCTTTATGGCTCTAATCTGATGGTGGTAGTGGGGTGGTAGATGTCTAGTCTACTTTATGGCTCTAATCTGATAGTGGTAGTGGGGTGGTAGATGGCTCCTTTATGGCTCTAATCTGATAGTGGTAGTGGGGTGGTAAATGTCTCCTTTATGGCTCTAATCTGATGGTGGTAGTGGGGTGGTAGATGTCTAGTCTACTTTATGGCTCTAATCTGATAGTGGTAGTGGGGTGGTAGATGTCTCCTTTATGGCTCTAATCTGATAGTGGTAGATGTCTCTTTTATGGCTCTAATCTGATAGTGGTAGTGGGGTGGTAAATGTCTCCTTTATGGCTCTAATCTGGTAGTGGGGTGGTAAATGTCTCCTTTATGGCTCTAATCTTATAGTGGTAGTGGGGTGGTAGATGTCTCCTTTATGGCTCTAATCTGATGGTGGTAGTGGGGTGGTAGATGTCTAGTCTACTTTATGGCTCTAATCTGATAGTGGTAGTGGGGTGGTAGATGTCTCCTTTATGGCTCTAATTTGATAGTGGTAGATGTCTCCTTTATGGGTCTAATCTGATGGTGGTAGTGTGGTGGTAGATGTCTACTTTATGGCTCTAATCTGATGGTGGTAGTGGGGTGGTAGATGTTTACTTTATGGCTCTAATCTGATAGTGGTAGTGGGGTGGTAGATGACTCCTTTATGACTCTAATCTGATAGTGGTAGTGGGGTGGTAGATGACTCCTTTATGACTCTAATCTGATAGTGGTAGTGGGGTGGTAGATGTCTCCTTTATGGCTCTAATCTGATAGTGGTAGATGTCTCCTTTATGGCTCTAATCTGATAGTGGTAGTGGGGTGGTAGATGTCTCCTTTATGGCTCTAATCTGATAGTGGTAGTGGGGTGGTAGATGTCTCCTTTATGGCTCTAATCTGATAGTGGTAGTGGGGTGGAAAATGTCTCCTTTATGGCTCTAATCTGTTAGTGGGGTGGTAGATGTCTCCTTTATGGCTCTAATCTGATAGTGGTAGATGTCTCCTTTATGGCTCTAATCTGATGGTGGTAGTGTGGTGGTAGATGTCTACTTTATGGCTCTAATCTGATGGTGGTAGTGGGGTGGTAGATGTTTACTTTATGGCTCTAATCTGATAGTGGTAGTGGAGTGGTAGATGACTCCTTTATGACTCTAATCTGATAGTGGTAGTGGGGTGGTATATGACTCCTTTATGACTCTAATCTGATAGTGGTAGTGGGGTGGTAGATGTCTCCTTTATGGCTCTAATCTGATAGTGGTAGATGTCTCCTTTATGGCTCTAATCTGATAGTGGTAGTGGGGTGGTAGATGTCTCCTTTATGGCTCTAATCTGATGGTGGTAGTGGGGTGGTAGATGTCTAGTCTACTTTATGGCTCTAATCTGATAGTGGTAGTGGGGTGGTAGATGGCTCCTTTATGGCTCTAATCTGATAGTGGTAGTGGGGTGGTAGATACCTAGTCTCCTTTATGGCTCTAATCTGATAGTGGTAGTGGGGTGGTAGATGTCTCCTTTATGACTCTAATCTGATAGTGGTAGTGGGGTGGTAGATGACTCCTTTATGGCTTAAATCTGATAGTGGTAGTGGGGTGGTAGATATCTAGTCTCCTTTATGACTCTAATCTGGTAGTGGGGTGGTAGATGTCTCCTTTATGGCTCTAATCTGATAGTGGTAGTGGGGTGGTAGATATCTAGTCTCCTTTATGACTCTAATCTGATAGTGGTAGTGGGGTGGGAGATATCTAGTCTCCTTTATGGCTCTAATCTGATAGTGGTAGTGGGGTGGTAGATGTCTCCTTTATGGCTCTAATCTGATAGTGGTAGTGGGGTGATAGATGTCTCCTTTATGGCTCTAATCTGATAGTGGTAGTGGGGTGGTAGATATCTCCTTTATGGCTCTAATCTGATGGTGGTAGTGGGGTGGTAGATGTCTAGTCTACTTTATGGCTATAATCTGATAGTGGTAGTGGGGTGGTAGATGTCTCCTTTATGGCTCTAATCTGATAGTGGTAGATGTCTCCTTTATGGCTCTAATCTGATAGTGGTAGTGGGGTGGTAAATGTCTCCTTTATGGCTCTAATCTGATAGTGGTAAGGGGGTGGTAGATGTCTCCTTTATGGCTCGAATCTGACAGTGGTAGATGTCTCCTTTATGGCTCTAATCTGATAGTGGTAGTGGGGTGGTAGATGTCTACTTTATGGCTCTAATCTGATAGTGGTAGTGGGGTGGTAGATGTCTCCTTTATGGCTCTAATCTGATAGTGGTAGTGGGGTGGTAGATGACTCCTTTATGACTCTAATCTGATAGTGGTAGTGGGGTGGTAGATGACTCCTTTATGACTCTAATCTGATAGTGGTAGTGGGGTGGTAGTTTTCTAGTCTCCTTTATGGCTCTAATCTGATAGTGGTAGTGGGGTAGTAGATGTCTAGGCTCCTTTATGGCTCTAAATTGATAGTGGTAGTGCTATCAGATTAGAGCCATAAAGGAGACATCTACCACCCCACTACCACTATCAGATTACAGCCATAAAGGAGACTAGGTATCTACAACCCCACTACCACTATCAGATTTAAGCCATAAAGGAGTCATCTACCACCCCACTACCACTATCAGATTAGAGTCATAAAGGAGTCATCTACCACCCCACTACCACTATCAGATTAGAGCCATAAAGGAGACATCTACCACCCCCAGTACCACTATCAGATTAGAGTCATAAAGGAGTCATCTACCACCCCACTACCACTATCAGATTAGAGCCATAAAGTAGACATCTACCACCCCACTACCACCATCAGATTAGAGCCATAAAGCCATAAAGGATTCTGATAGTGGTAGTGGGGTGGTAGATGTCTCCTTTATGGCTCTAATCTGATAGTGGTAGTGGGGTGGTAGATATCTAGTCTCCTTTATGACTCCTTTATGGCTACTTTATGGCTCTAATCTGATAGTGGTAGTGGGGTGGTAGATTTCTCCTTTATGGCTCTAATCTGATAGTGGTAGTGGGGTGGTAAATGTCTCCTTTATGGCTCTAATCTGATAGTGGTAGTGGGGTGGTAGATGTCTCCTTTATGGCTCTAATCTGATGGTGGTAGTGGCGTGGTAGATGTCTAGTCTACTTTATGGCTCTAATCTGATAGTGGTAGTGGGGTTGTACATTTCTCCTTTATGGCTCTAATCTGATAGTGGTAGTGGGGTGGTAGATATCTAGTCTCCTTTATGACTCTAATCTGATAGTGGTAGTGGGGTGGGAGATGTCTAGTCTCCTTTATGGCTCTAATCTGATAGTGGTAGTGGGGTGGTAAATGTCTCCTTTATGGCTCTAATCTGATAGTGGTAGTGGGGTGATAGATGTCTCCTTTATGGCTCTAATCTGATAGTGGTAGATGTCTCCTTTATGACTCTAATCTGATAGTGGTAGTGGGGTGGTATATTTCTCCTTTATGGCTCTAATCTGATAGTGGTAGATGACTCCTTTATGGCTCTAATCTGATAGTGGTAGTGGGGTGGTAGATATCTCCTTTATGGCTCTAATCTGATGGTGGTAGTGGGGTGGTAGATGTCTAGTCTACTTTATGGCTCTAATCTGATAGTGGTAGTGGGGTGGTAGATGTCTCCTTTATGGCTCTAATCTGATAGTGGTAGTGGGGTGGTAAATGTCTCCTTTATGGCTCTAATCTGATAGTGGTAGTGGGGTGGTAGATGTCTACTTTATGGCTCTAATCTGATAGTGGTAGATGTCTCCTTTATGGCTCTAATCTGATAGTGGTAGTGGGGTGGTAGATGTCTCCTTTACGGCTCTAATCTGATGGTGGTAGTGGGGTGGTAGATGTCTAGTCTACTTTATGGCTCTAATCTGATAGTGGTAGTGGGGTGGTAGATGTCTCCTTTATGGCTCTAATCTGATAGTGGTAGATGTCTCCTTTATGGCTCTAATCTGGTAGTGGGGTGGTAGATGTCTCCTTTATGGCTCTAATCTGATAGTGGTAGGGGGGTGGTAGATGTCTCCTTTATGGCTCTAATTTGATAGTGGTAGATGACTCCTTTATGGCTCTAATCTGATAGTGGTAGTGGGGTGGTAGATGTCTACTTTATGGCTCTAATCTGATAGTGGTAGTGGGGTGGTAGATGTCTCCTTTACGGCTCTAATCTGATGGTGGTAGTGGGGTGGTAGATGTCTCCTTTATGGCTTAAATCTGATAGTGGTAGTGGGGTTGTAGATACCTAGTCTCCTTTATGGCTCTAATCTGATAGTGGTAGTGGGGTGGTAGATGTCTCCTTTATGGCTCTAATCTGATAGTGGTAGTGGGGTGGTAGATATCTAGTCTCCTTTATGACTCTAATCTGATAGTGGTAGTGAAGTGGGAGATGTCTAGTCTCCTTTATGGCTCTAATCTGATAGTAGTAGTGGGGTGGTAGATGTCTCCTTTATGGCTCTAATCTGATAGTGGTAGTGGGGTGATAGATGTCTCCTTTATGGCTCTAATCTGATAGTGGTAGATGTCTCCTTTATGACTCTAATCTGATAGTGGTAGTGGGGTGGTAGATGTCTACTTTATGGCTCTAATCTGATAGTGGTAGTGGGGTTGTAGATACCTAGTCTCCTTTATGGCTGTAATCTGATAGTGGTAGTGGGGTGGTAGATGTCTCCTTTATGGCTCTAATCTGATAGTGGTAGATGTCTCCTTTATGGCTCTAATCTGATAGTGGTAGTGGGGTGGTAGAAGACTCCTTTATGGCTCTAATCTGATGGTGGTAGTGGGGTGGTAGATGTCAAGTCTACTTTATGGCTCTAATCTGATAGTGGTAGTGGGGTGGTAAATGTCTCCTTTATGGCTCTAATCTGATGGTGGTAGTGGGGTGGTAGATGTCTAGTCTACTTTATGGCTCTAATCTGATAGTGGTAGTGGGGTGGTAGATGTCTCCTTTATGGCTCTAATCTGATAGTGGTAGATGTCTCCTTTATGGCTCTAATCTGGTAGTGGGGTGGTAAATGTCTCCTTTATGGCTCTAATCTTATAGTGGTAGTGGGGTGGTAGATGTCTCCTTTATGGCTCTAATCTGATAGTGGTAGATGTCTCCTTTATGGCTCTAATCTGATGGTGGTAGTGTGGTGGTAGATGTCTACTTTATGGCTCTAATCTGATGGTGGTAGTGGGGTGGTAGATGTTTACTTTATGGCTCTAATCTGATAGTGGTAGTGGGGTGGTAGATGACTCCTTTATGACTCTAATCTGATAGTGGTAGTGGGGTGGTAGATGACTCCTTTATGACTCTAATCTGATAGTGGTAGTGGGGTGGTAGATGTCTCCTTTATGGCTCTAATCTGATAGTGGTAGATGTCTCCTTTATGGCTCTAATCTGATAGTGGTAGTGGGGTGGTAGATGTCTCCTTTATGGCTCTAATCTGATGGTGGTAGTGGGGTGGTAGATGTCTAGTCTACTTTATGGCTCTAATCTGATAGTGGTAGTGGGGTGGTAGATGGCTCCTTTATGGCTCTAATCTGATAGTAGTAGTGGGGTGGTAAATGTCTCCTTTATGGCTCTAATCTGATGGTGGTAGTGGGGTGGTAGATGTCTAGTCTACTTTATGGCTCTAATCTGATAGTGGTAGTGGGGTGGTAGATGTCTCCTTTATGGCTCTAATCTGATAGTGGTAGATGTCTCCTTTATGGCTCTAATCTGATAGTGGTAGTGGGGTGGTAAATGTCTCCTTTATGGCTCTAATCTGGTAGTGGGGTGGTAAATGTCTCCTTTATGGCTCTAATCTTATAGTGGTAGTGGGGTGGTAGATGTCTCCTTTATGGCTCTAATCTGATGGTGGTAGTGGGGTGGTAGATGTCTAGTCTACTTTATGGCTCTAATCTGATAGTGGTAGTGGGGTGGTAGATGTCTCCTTTATGGCTCTAATCTGATAGTGGTAGATGTCTCCTTTATGGCTCTAATCTGATAGTGGTAGTGGGGTGGTAAATGTCTCCTTTATGGCTCTAATCTGGTAGTGGGGTGGTAAATGTCTCCTTTATGGCTCTAATCTTATAGTGGTAGTGGGGTGGTAGATGTCTCCTTTATGGCTCTAATCTGATAGTGGTAGATGTCTCCTTTATGGCTCTAATCTGATGGTGGTAGTGTGGTGGTAGATGTTTACTTTATGGCTCTAATCTGATAGTGGTAGTGGGGTGGTAGATGACTCCTTTATGACTCTAATCTGATAGTGGTAGTGGGGTGGTAGATGACTCCTTTATGACTCTAATCTGATAGTGGTAGTGGGGTGGTAGATGTCTCCTTTATGGCTCTAATCTGATAGTGGTAGATGTCTCCTTTATGGCTCTCATCTGATAGTGGTAGTGGGGTGGTAGATGTCTCCTTTATGGCTCTAATCTGATGGTGGTAGTGGGGTGGTAGATGTCTAGTCTACTTTATGGCTCTAATCTGATAGTGGTAGTGGGGTGGTAGATGGCTCCTTTATGGCTCTAATCTGATAGTGGTAGTGGGGTGGTAGATGTCTCCTTTATGACTCTAATCTGATAGTGGTAGTGGGGTGGTAGATGACTCCTTTATGGCTTAAATCTGATAGTGGTAGTGGGGTGGTAGATATCTAGTCTCCTTTATGACTCTAATCTGGTAGTGGGGTGGTAGATGTCTCCTTTATGGCTCTAATCTGATAGTGGTAGTGGGGTGGTAGATATCTAGTCTCCTTTATGACTCTAATCTGATAGTGGTAGTGGGGTGGGAGATATCTAGTCTCCTTTATGGCTCTAATCTGATAGTGGTAGTGGGGTGGTAGATGTCTCCTTTATGGCTCTAATCTGATAGTGGTAGTGGGGTGATAGATGTCTCCTTTATGGCTCTAATCTGATAGTGGTAGTGGGGTGGTAGATATCTCCTTTATGGCTCTAATCTGATGGTGGTAGTGGGGTGGTAGATGTCTAGTCTACTTTATGGCTATAATCTGATAGTGGTAGTGGGGTGGTAGATGTCTCCTTTATGGCTCTAATCTGATAGTGGTAGATGTCTCCTTTATGGCTCTAATCTGATAGTGGTAGTGGGGTGGTAAATGTCTCCTTTATGGCTCTAATCTGATAGTGGTAAGGGGGTGGTAGATGTCTCCTTTATGGCTCTAATCTGACAGTGGTAGATGCCTCCTTTATGGCTCTAATCTGATAGTGGTAGTGGGGTGGTAGATGTCTACTTTATGGCTCTAATCTGATAGTGGTAGTGGGGTGGTAGATGTCTCCTTTATGGCTCTAATCTGATAGTGGTAGTGGGGTGGTAGATGACTCCTTTATGACTCTAATCTGATAGTGGTAGTGGGGTGGTAGATGACTCCTTTATGGCTATAATCTGATAGTGGTAGTGGGGTGGTAGATGTCTCCTTTATGGCTCTAATCTGATAGTGGTAGATGTCTCCTTTATGGCTCTAATCTGATAGTGGTAGTGGGGTGGTAAATGTCTCCTTTATGGCTCTAATCTGGTAGTGGGGTGGTAAATGTCTCCTTTATGGCTCTAATCTTATAGTGGTAGTGGGGTGGTAGATGTCTCCTTTATGGCTCTAATCTGATAGTGGTAGATGTCTCCTTTATGGCTCTAATCTGATGGTGGTAGTGGGGTGGTAGATGTTTACTTTATGGCTCTAATCTGATAGTGGTAGTGGGGTGGTAGATGACTCCTTTATGACTCTAATCTGATAGTGGTAGTGGGGTGGTAGATGACTCCTTTATGACTCTAATCTGATAGTGGTAGTGGGGTGGTAGATGTCTCCTTTATGGCTCTAATCTGATAGTGGTAGATGTCTCCTTTATGGCTCTAATCTGATAGTGGTAGTGGGGTGGTAGATGTCTCCTTTATGGCTCTAATCTGATGGTGGTAGTGGGGTGGTAGATGTCTAGTCTACTTTATGGCTCTAATCTGATAGTGGTAGTGGGGTGGTAGATGTCTCCTTTATGGCTCTAATCTGATAGTGGTAGTGGGGTGGTAGATGTCTCCTTTATGACTCTAATCTGATAGTGGTAGTGGGGTGGTAGATGACTCCTTTATGTCTCTAATCTGATAGTGGTAGTGGGGTGGTAGATGACTCCTTTATGGCTTAAATCTGATAGTGGTAGTGGGGTGGTAGATATCTAGTCTCCTTTATGACTCTAATCTGGTAGTGGGGTGGTAGATGTCTCCTTTATGGCTCTAATCTGATAGTGGTAGTGGGGTGGTAGATATCTAGTCTCCTTTATGACTCTAATCTGATAGTGGTAGTGGGGTGGGAGATATCTAGTCTCCTTTATGGCTCTAATCTGATAGTGGTAGTGGGGTGGTAGATGTCTCCTTTATGGCTCTAATCTGATAGTGGTAGTGGGGTGATAGATGTCTCCTTTATGGCTCTAATCTGATAGTGGTAGTGGGGTGGTAGATATCTCCTTTATGGCTCTAATCTGATGGTGGTAGTGGGGTGGTAGATGTCTAGTCTACTTTATGGCTATAATCTGATAGTGGTAGTGGGGTGGTAGATGTCTCCTTTATGGCTCTAATCTGATAGTGGTAGATGTCTCCTTTATGGCTCTAATCTGATAGTGGTAGTGGGGTGGTAAATGTCTCCTTTATGGCTCTAATCTGATAGTGGTAAGGGGGTGGTAGATGTCTCCTTTATGGCTCTAATCTGACAGTGGTAGATGCCTCCTTTATGGCTCTAATCTGATAGTGGTAGTGGGGTGGTAGATGTCTACTTTATGGCTCTAATCTGATAGTGGTAGTGGGGTGGTAGATGTCTCCTTTATGGCTCTAATCTGATAGTGGTAGTGGGGTGGTAGATGACTCCTTTATGACTCTAATCTGATAGTGGTAGTGGGGTGGTAGATGACTCCTTTATGGCTATAATCTGATAGTGGTAGTGGGGTGGTAGATGTCTCCTTTATGGCTCTAATCTGATAGTGGTAGATGTCTCCTTTATGGCTCTAATCTGATAGTGGTAGTGGGGTGGTAAATGTCTCCTTTATGGCTCTAATCTGATAGTGGTAAGGGGGTGGTAGATGTCTCCTTTATGGCTCTAATCTGACAGTGGTAGATGCCTCCTTTATGGCTCTAATCTGATAGTGGTAGTGGGGTGGTAGATGTCTACTTTATGGCTCTAATCTGATAGTGGTAGTGGGGTGGTAGATGTCTCCTTTATGGCTCTAATCTGATAGTGGTAGTGGGGTGGTAGATGACTCCTTTATGACTCTAATCTGATAGTGGTAGTGGGGTGGTAGATGACTCCTTTATGACTCTAATCTGATAGTGGTAGTGGGGTGGTAGTTTTCTAGTCTCCTTTATGGCTCTAATCTGATAGTGGTAGTGGGGTAGTAGATGTCTAGGCTCCTTTATGGCTCTAAATTGATAGTGGTAGTGGGGTGGTAGATGTCTAGTCTACTTTATGGCTTAAATCTGATAGTGGTAGTGGGGTTGTAGATACCTATGGCTTTAATCTTATAGTGGTAGTGGGGTGGTAGATGTCTCCTTTATGGCTCTAATCTGATAGTGGTAGATATTTCTTTTATGGCTCTAATCTGATAGTGGTAGTGGTGTGGTAGATGTCTCCTTTATGGCTCTAATCTGATGGTGGTAGTGTGGTGGTAGATGTCTACTTTATGGCTCTAATCTGATGGTGGTAGTGGGGTGGTAGATGTCTACTTTATGGCTCTAATCTGATAGTGGTAGTGGGGTGGTAGATGACTCCTTTATGACTCTAATCTGATAGTGGTAGTGGGGTGGTAGATGTCTAGTCTACTTTATGGCTTAAATCTGATAGTGGTAGTGGGGTGGTAGATGTCTCCTTTATGGCTCTAATCTGATAGTGGTAGATGTCTCCTTTATGGCTCTAATCTGATAGTGGTAGGGGGGTGGTAGATGTCTCCTTTACGGCTCTAATCTGATGGTGGTAGTGGGGTGGTAGATGTCTAGTCTACTTTATGGCTCTAATCTGATAGTGGTAGTGGGGTGGTAGATGTCTCCTTTATGGCTCTAATCTGATAGTGGTAGATGTCTCCTTTATGGCTCTAATCTGATAGTGGTAGTGGGGTGGTAGATGTCTCCTTTATGGCTCTAATCTGATAGTGGTAGGGGGGTGGTAGATGTCTCCTTTATGGCTCTAATTTGATAGTGGTAGATGTCTACTTTATGGCTCTAATCTGATAGTGGTAGTGGGGTGGTAGATGTCTCCTTTATGGCTCTAATCTGATAGTGGTAGTGGGGTGGTAGATGACTCCTTTATGACTCTAATCTGATAGTGGTAGTGGGGTGGTAGATGTCTCCTTTATGGCTTAAATCTGATAGTGGTAGTGGGGTTGTAGATACCTAGTCTCCTTTATGGCTCTAATCTGATAGTGGTAGTGGGGTGGTAGATGTCTCCTTTATGGCTCTAATCTGATAGTGGTAGTGGGGTGGTAGATATCTAGTCTCCTTTATGACTCTAATCTGATAGTGGTAGTGGGGTGGTAGATGTCTCCTTTATGGCTCTAATCTGATAGTGGTAGTGGGGTGATAGATGTCTCCTTTATGGCTCTAATCTGATAGTGGTAGATGTCTCCTTTATGACTCTAATCTGATAGTGGTAATGGGGTGGTAGATGTCTCCTTTATGGCTCTAATCTGATAGTGGTAGATGTCTCCTTTATGGCTCTAATCTGATAGTGGTAGTGGGGTGGTAGATGTCTCCTTTATGGCTCTAATCTGATGGTGGTAGTGGGGTGGTAGATGTCTAGTCTACTTTATGGCTCTAATCTGATAGTGGTAGTTGGGTGGTAGATTTCTCCTTTATGGCTCTAATCTGATAGTGGTAGTGGGGTGGTAAATGTCTCCTTTATGGCTCTAATCTGATAGTGGTATTGGGGTGGTAGATGTCTCCTTTATGGCTCTAATCTGATAGTGGTAGTGGGGTGGTAGATATCTAGTCTCCTTTATGACTCTAATCTGATAGTGGTAGTGGGGTGGTAGATGTCTCCTTTATGGCTCTAATCTGATAGTGGTAGTGGGGTGATAGATGTCTCCTTTATGGCTCTAATCTGATAGTGGTAGTGGGGTGGTAGATGTCTCCTTTATGGCTCTAATCTGATAGTGGTAGTGGGGTGGTAGATATCTAGTCTCCTTTATGACTCTAATCTGATAGTGGTAGTGGGGTGGTAGATGTCTCCTTTATGGCTCTAATCTGATAGTGGTAGTGGGGTGATAGATGTCTCCTTTATGGCTCTAATCTGATAGTGGTAGATGTCTCCTTTATGACTCTAATCTGATAGTGGTAATGGGGTGGTAGATGTCTCCTTTATGGCTCTAATCTGATAGTGGTAGATGTCTCCTTTATGGCTCTAATCTGATAGTGGTAGTGGGGTGGTAGATGTCTCCTTTATGGCTCTAATCTGATGGTGGTAGTGGGGTGGTAGATGTCTAGTCTACTTTATGGCTCTAATCTGATAGTGGTAGTTGGGTGGTAGATTTCTCCTTTATGGCTCTAATCTGATAGTGGTAGTGGGGTGGTAAATGTCTCCTTTATGGCTCTAATCTGATAGTGGTATTGGGGTGGTAGATGTCTCCTTTATGGCTCTAATCTGATAGTGGTAGTGGGGTGGTAGATGTCTCCTTTATGGCTCTAAGCTGATGGTGGTAGTGGGGTGGTCTATGTCTAGTCTACTTTATGGCTCTAATCTGATAGTGGTAGTGGGGTGGTAAATGTCTCCTTTATGGCTCTAATCTGGTAGTGGGGTGGTAAATGTCTTCTTTATGGCTCTAATCTTATAGTGGTAGTGGGGTGGTAGATGACTCCTTTATGGCTCTAATCTGATAGTGGTAGATGTCTACTTTATGGCTCTAATCTGATGGTGGTAGTGGGGTGGTAGATGTTTACTTTATGGCTCTAATCTGATAGTGGTAGTGGGGTGGTAGATGACTCCTTTATGACTCTAATCTGATAGTGGTAGTGGGGTGGTAGATGTCTCCTTTATGGCTCTAATCTGATAGTGGTAGATGTCTCCTTTATAGCTCTAATCTGATAGTGGTAGTGGGGTGGTAGATGTCTCCTTTATGGCTCTAATCTGATGGTGGTAGTGGGGTGGTAGATGTCTAGTCTACTTTATGGCTCTAATCTGATAGTGGTAGTGGGGTGGTAGATGTCTCCTTTATGACTCTAATCTGATAGTGGTAGTGGGGTGGTAGATGACTCCTTTATGTCTCTAATCTGATAGTGGTAGTGGGGTGGTAGATGACTCCTTTATGGCTTAAATCTGATAGTGGTAGTGGGGTGGTAGATGTCTCCTTTATGGCTCTAATCTGGTAGTGGGGTGGTAGATGTCTCCTTTATGGCTCTAATCTGATAGTGGTAGTGGGGTGGTAGATATCTAGTCTCCTTTATGACTCTAATCTGATAGTGGTAGTGGGGTGGGAGATGTCTAGTCTCCTTTATGGCTCTAATCTGATAGTGGTAGTGGGGTGGTAGATGTCTCCTTTATGGCTCTAATCTGATAGTGGTAGTGGGGTGATAGATGTCTCCTTTATGGCTCTAATCTGATAGTGGTAGATGTCTCCTTTATGACTCTAATCTGATAGTGGTAGTGGGGTGGTAGATGTCTCCTTTATGGCTCTAATCTGATAGTGGTAGTGGGGTGGTAGATATCTCCTTTATGGCTCTAATCTGATGGTGGTAGTGGGGTGGTAGATGTCTAGTCTACTTTATGGCTATAATCTGATAGTGTTAGTGGGGTGGTAGATGTCTCCTTTATGGCTCTAATCTGATAGTGGTAGATGTCTCCTTTATGACTCTAATCTGATAGTGGTAGTGGGGTGGTAGATGTCTCCTTTATGGCTTAAATCTGATAGTGGTAGTGGGGTTGTAGATACCTAGTCTCCTTTATGGCTCTAATCTGATAGTGGTAGTGGGGTGGTAGATGTCTCCTTTATGGCTCTAATCTGATAGTGGTAGTGGGGTGGTAGATATCTAGTCTCCTTTATGACTCTAATCTGATAGTGGTAGTGGGGTGGTAGATGTCTCCTTTATGGCTCTAATCTGATAGTGGTAGTGGGGTGATAGATGTCTCCTTTATGGCTCTAATCTGATAGTGGTAGATGTCTCCTTTATGACTCTAATCTGATAGTGGTAATGGGGTGGTAGATGTCTCCTTTATGGCTCTAATCTGATAGTGGTAGATGTCTCCTTTATGGCTCTAATCTGATAGTGGTAGTGGGGTGGTAGATGTCTCCTTTATAGCTCTAATCTGATGGTGGTAGTGGGGTGGTAGATGTCTAGTCTACTTTATGGCTCTAATCTGATAGTGGTAGTTGGGTGGTAGATTTCTCCTTTATGGCTCTAATCTGATAGTGGTAGTGGGGTGGTAAATGTCTCCTTTATGGCTCTAATCTGATAGTGGTATTGGGGTGGTAGATGTCTCCTTTATGGCTCTAATCTGATAGTGGTAGTGGGGTGGTAGATATCTAGTCTCCTTTATGA
This sequence comes from Salvelinus alpinus, assembly GCF_045679555.1. Lineage (NCBI taxonomy): Eukaryota > Metazoa > Chordata > Actinopteri > Salmoniformes > Salmonidae > Salvelinus > Salvelinus alpinus. The sequence goes on from NC_092119.1 coordinate 9,546,176, forward strand.
CTCTAATCTGATAGTGGTAGTGGGGTGGTAGATGTCTCCTTTATGGCTCTAATCTGATAGTGGTAGTGGGGTGATAGATGTCTCCTTTATGGCTCTAATCTGATAGTGGTAGTGGGGTGGTAGATGTCTCCTTTATGGCTCTAATCTGATAGTGGTAGTGGGGTGGTAGATATCTAGTCTCCTTTATGACTCTAATCTGATAGTGGTAGTGGGGTGGTAGATGTCTCCTTTATGGCTCTAATCTGATAGTGGTAGTGGGGTGATAGATGTCTCCTTTATGGCTCTAATCTGATAGTGGTAGATGTCTCCTTTATGACTCTAATCTGATAGTGGTAATGGGGTGGTAGATGTCTCCTTTATGGCTCTAATCTGATAGTGGTAGATGTCTCCTTTATGGCTCTAATCTGATAGTGGTAGTGGGGTGGTAGATGTCTCCTTTATGGCTCTAATCTGATGGTGGTAGTGGGGTGGTAGATGTCTAGTCTACTTTATGGCTCTAATCTGATAGTGGTAGTTGGGTGGTAGATTTCTCCTTTATGGCTCTAATCTGATAGTGGTAGTGGGGTGGTAAATGTCTCCTTTATGGCTCTAATCTGATAGTGGTATTGGGGTGGTAGATGTCTCCTTTATGGCTCTAATCTGATAGTGGTAGTGGGGTGGTAGATGTCTCCTTTATGGCTCTAAGCTGATGGTGGTAGTGGGGTGGTCTATGTCTAGTCTACTTTATGGCTCTAATCTGATAGTGGTAGTGGGGTGGTAAATGTCTCCTTTATGGCTCTAATCTGGTAGTGGGGTGGTAAATGTCTCCTTTATGGCTCTAATCTTATAGTGGTAGTGGGGTGGTAGATGACTCCTTTATGGCTCTAATCTGATAGTGGTAGATGTCTCCTTTATGGCTCTAATCTGATGGTGGTAGTGTGGTGGTAGATGTCTACTTTATGGCTCTAATCGGATGGTGGTAGTGGGGTGGTAGATGTTTACTTTATGGCTCTAATCTGATAGTGGTAGTGGGGTGGTAGATGACTCCTTTATGACTCTAATCTGATAGTGGTAGTGGGGTGGTAGATGTCTCCTTTATGGCTCTAATCTGATAGTGGTAGATGTCTCCTTTATAGCTCTAATCTGATAGTGGTAGTGGGGTGGTAGATGTCTCCTTTATGGCTCTAATCTGATGGTGGTAGTGGGGTGGTAGATGTCTAGTCTACTTTATGGCTCTAATCTGATAGTGGTAGTGGGGTGGTAGATGTCTCCTTTATGACTCTAATCTGATAGTGGTAGTGGGGTGGTAGATGACTCCTTTATGTCTCTAATCTGATAGTGGTAGTGGGGTGGTAGATGTCTCCTTTATGGCTTAAATCTGATAGTGGTAGTGGGGTGGTAGATGTCTCCTTTATGGCTCTAATCTGGTAGTGGGGTGGTAGATGTCTCCTTTATGTCTCTAATCTGATAGTGGTAGTGGGGTGGTAGATGACTCCTTTATGGCTTAAATCTGATAGTGGTAGTGGGGTGGTAGATGACTCCTTTATGGCTTAAATCTGATAGTGGTAGTGGGGTGGTAGATGTCTCCTTTATGGCTCTAATCTGGTAGTGGGGTGGTAGATGTCTCCTTTATGGCTCTAATCTGGTAGTGGGGTGGTAGATGACTCCTTTATGTCTCTAATCTGATAGTGGTAGTGGGGTGGTAGATGACTCCTTTATGGCTTAAATCTGATAGTGGTAGTGGGGTGGTAGATGTCTCCTTTATGGCTCTAATCTGGTAGTGGGGTGGTAGATGTCTCCTTTATGGCTCTAATCTGATAGTGGTAGTGGGGTGGTAGATATCTAGTCTCCTTTATGACTCTAATCTGATAGTGGTAGTGGGGTGGGAGATGTCTCCTTTATGGCTCTAATCTGATAGTGGTAGATGTCTCCTTTATGACTCTAATCTGATAGTGGTAGTGGGGTGGTAGATGTCTCCTTTATGGCTCTAATCTGATAGTGGTAGTGGGGTGGTAGATATCTCCTTTATGGCTCTAATCTGATGGTGGTAGTGGGGTGGTAGATGTCTAGTCTACTTTATGGCTATAATCTGATAGTGTTAGTGGGGTGGTAGATGTCTCCTTTATGGCTCTAATCTGATAGTGGTAGATGTCTCCTTTATGGCTATAATCTGATAGTGGTAGTGGGGTGGTAAATGTCTCCTTTATGGCTCTAATCTGATAGTGGTAGGGGGGTGGTAGATGTCTCCTTTATGGCTCTAATCTGATAGTGGTAGATGTCTCCTTTATGGCTCTAATCTGATAGTGGTAGATGTCTCATTTATGGCTCTAATCTGATAGTGGTAGTGGGGTGGTAGATGTCTCCTTTATGGCTCTAATCTGATAGTGGTAGTGGGGTGGTAGATGACTCCTTTATGACTCTAATCTGATAGTGGTAGTGGGGTGGTAGATGACTCCTTTATGACTCTAATCTGATAGTGGTAGTGGGGTGGTAGTTTTCTAGTCTCCTTTATGGCTCTAATCTGATAGTGGTAGTGGGGTAGTAGATGTCTAGGCTCCTTTATGGCTCTAAGTTGATAGTGGTAGTGGGGTGGTAGATGTCTAGTCTACTTTATGGCTTTAATCTTATAGTGGTAGTGGGGTGGTAGATGTCTAGTCTACTTTATGGCTTTAATCTTATAGTGGTAGTGGGGTGGTAGATGTCTCCTTTATGGCTCTAATCTGATAGTGGTAGATATTTCTTTTATGGCTCTAATCTGATAGTGGTAGTGGGGTGGTAGATGTCTCCTTTATGGCTCTAATCTGATGGTGGTAGTGTGGTGGTAGATGTCTACTTTATGGCTCTAATCTGATGGTGGTAGTGGGGTGGTAGATGTCTACTTTATGGCTCTAATCTGATAGTGGTAGTGGGGTGGTAGATGACTACTTTATGACTCTAATCTGATAGTGGTAGTGGGGTGGTAGATGACTCCTTTATGACTCTAATCTGATAGTGGTAGTGGGGTGGTAGATGTCTAGTCTCCTTTATGGCTCTAATCTGATAGTGGTAGTGGGGTGGTAGATGTCTAGTCTACTTTATGGCTTAAATCTGATAGTGGTAGTGGGGTTGTAGATACCTAGTCTCCTTTATGGCTCTAATCTGATAGTGGTAGTGGGGTGGTAGATGTCTACTTTATGGCTCTAATCTGATAGTGGTAGTGGGGTGGTAGATGTCTCCTTTATGGCTCTAATCTGATAGTGGTATTGGGGTGGTAGATACCTAGTCTCCTTTATGGCTCTAATCTGATAGTGGTAGTGGGGTGGTAGATGGCTCCTTTATGACTCTAATCTGATAGTGGTAGTGGGGTGGTAGATGACTCCTTTATGATACTAATCTGATAGTGGTAGTGGGGTGGTAGATGTCTACTTTATGGCTTAAATCTGATAGTGGTAGTGGGGTTGTAGATACCTAGTCTCCTTTATGGCTGTAATCTGGTAGTGGGGTTGTAGATGTCTCCTTTATGGCTCTAATCTGATAGTGGTAGTGGGGTGGTAGATATCTAGTCTCCTTTATGGCTCTAATCTGATAGTGGTAGTGGGGTGATAGATGTCTCCTTTATGGCTCTAATCTGATAGTGGTAGATGTCTCCTTTATGACTCTAATCTGATAGTGGTAGTGGGGTGGTAGATGTCTCCTTTATGGCTCTAATCTGATAGTGGTAGTGGGGTGGTAGATGTCTCCTTTATGGCTCTAATCTGATAGTGGTAGATGTCTCCTTTATGGCTCTAATCTGATAGTGGTAGATGTCTCCTTTATGGCTCTAATCTGATAGTGGTAGGGGGGTGGTAGATGTCTAGTCTACTTTATGGCTTAAATCTGATAGTGGTAGTGGGGTTGTAGATACCTAGTCTCCTTTATGGCTCTAATCTGATAGTGGTAGTGGGGTGGTAGATGTCTCCTTTATGGCTCTAATCTGATAGTGGTAGTGGGGTGGTAGATGTCTCCTTTATGGCTCTAATCTGATAGTGGTAGATGTCTCCTTTATGGCTCTAATCTGATAGTGGTAGATGTCTCCTTTATGGCTCTACATTGATAGTGGTAGTGGGGTGGTAGATGTCTAGTCTACTTTATGGCTTAAATCTGATAGTGGTAGTGGGGTGGTAGATACCTAGTCTCCTTTATGGCTCTAATCTGATAGTGGTAGTGGGGTGGTAGATGTCTCCTTTATGGCTCTAATCTGATGGTGGTAGTGGGGTGGTAGATGTCTACTTTATGGCTCTAATCTGATAGTGGTAGTGGGGTGGTAGATGTCTCCTTTATGGCTCTAATCTGATAGTGGTATTGGGGTGGTAGATACCTAGTCTCCTTTATGGCTCTAATCTGATAGTGGTAGATGTCTCCTTTATGGCTCTAATCTGATAGTGGTAGTGGGGTGGTAGATGTCTCCTTTATGGCTCTAATCTGATGGTGGTAGTGGGGTGGTAGATGTCTACTTTATGGCTCTAATCTGATAGTGGTAGTGGGGTGGTAGATGTCTCCTTTATGGCTCTAATCTGATAGTGGTATTGGGGTGGTAGATACCTAGTCTCCTTTATGGCTCTAATCTGATAGTGGTAGTGGGGTGGTAGATGACTCCTTTATGACTCTAATCTGATAGTGGTAGTGGGGTGGTAGATGACTCCTTTATGATACTAATCTGATAGTGGTAGTGGGGTGGTAGATGTCTACTTTATGGCTTAAATCTGATAGTGGTAGTGGGGTTGTAGATACCTAGTCTCCTTTATGGCTGTAATCTGGTAGTGGGGTTGTAGATGCCTCCTTTATGGCTCTAATCTGATAGTGGTAGTGGGGTGGTAGATATCTAGTCTCCTTTATGGCTCTAATCTGATAGTGGTAGTGGGGTGATAGATGTCTCCTTTATGGCTCTAATCTGATAGTGGTAGATGTCTCCTTTATGACTCTAATCTGATAGTGGTAGTGGGGTGGTAGATGTCTCCTTTATGGCTCTAATCTGATAGTGGTAGTGGGGTGGTAGATGTCTCCTTTATGGCTCTAATCTGATAGTGGTAGATGTCTCCTTTATGGCTCTAATCTGATAGTGGTAGATGTCTCCTTTATGGCTCTAATCTGATAGTGGTAGGGGGGTGGTAGATGTCTCCTTTATGGCTCTAATCTGATAGTGGTAGATGTCTCCTTTATGGCTCAAATCTGATAGTGGTAGTGGGGTGGTAGATGTCTACTTTATGGCTCTAATCTAATAGTGGTAGTGGGGTGGTAGATGACTCCTTTATGACTCTAATCTGATAGTGGTAGTGGGGTGGTAGTTTTCTAGTCTCCTTTATGGCTCTAATCTGATAGTAGTAGTGGGGTGGTAGATGTCTAGGCTCCTTTATGGCTCTAAATTGATAGTGGTAGTGGGGTGGTAGATGTCTCCTTTATGGCTCTATTCTGATAGTGGTAGATGTCTCCTTTATGGCTCTAATCTGATGGTGGTAGTGTGGTGGTAGATGTCTACTTTATGGCTCTAATCTGATGGTGGTAGTGGGGTGGTAGATGTCTACTTTATGGCTCTAATCTGATAGTGGTAGTGGGGTGGTAGATGACTCCTTTATGACTCTAATCTGATAGTGGTAGTGGGGTGGTAGATGACTCCTTTATGACTCTAATCTGATAGTGGTAGTGGGGTGGTAGATGTCTAGTCTCCTTTATGGCTCTAATCTGATAGTGGTAGTGGGGTGGTAGATGTCTAGTCTCCTTTATGGCTCTACATTGATAGTGGTAGTGGGGTGGTAGATGTCTAGTCTACTTTATGGCTTAAATCTGATAGTGGTAGTGGGGTGGTAGATACCTAGTCTCCTTTATGGCTCTAATCTGATAGTGGTATTGGGGTGGTAGATGTCTCCTTTATGACTCTAATCTGATAGTGGTAGTGGGGTTGTAGATGACTCCTTTATGACTCTAATCTGATAGTGGTAGTGGGGTGGTAGATGACTCCTTTATGGCTTAAATCTGATAGTGGTAGTGGGGTTGTAGATACCTAGTCTCCTTTATGGCTCTAATCTGATAGTGGTAGTGGGGTGGTAGATAACTCCTTTATGGCTCTAATCTGATAGTGGTAGTGGGGTGGTAGATGTCTACTTTATGGCTCTAATCTGATAGTGGTAGTGGGGTGGTTGATGTTTCCTTTATGGCTCTAATCTGATAGTGGTAGTGGGGTGGTAGATGACTCCTTTATGACTCTAATCTGATAGTGGTAGTGGGGTGGTAGATGTCTCCTTTATGGCTCTAATCTGATAGTGTTAGATGTCTCCTTTATGGCTCTAATCTGATAGTGGTAGTGGGGTGGTAGATATCTCCTTTATGGCTCTAATCTGATGGTGGTAGTGGGGTGGTAGATGTCTAGTCTACTTTATGGCTCTAATCTGATAGTGGTAGTGGGGTGGTAGATGGCTCCTTTATGGCTCTAATCTGATAGTGGTAGTGGGGTGGTAAATGTCTCCTTTATGGCTCTAATCTGATAGTGGTAGTGGGGTGGTAGATGTCTACTTTATGGCTCTAATCTGATATTGGTAGTGGGGTGGTAGATGGCTCCTTTATGGCTCTAATCTGATACTGGTAGTGGGGTGGTAGATGACTCCTTTATGACTCTAATCTGATAGTGGTAGTGGGGTGGTAGTTTTCTAGTCTCCTTTATGGCTCTAATCTGATAGTGGTAGTGGGGTGGTAGATGTCTACTTTATGGCTCTAATCTGATAGTGGTAGTGGGGTGGTAGATGACTCCTTTATGACTCTAATCTGATAGTGGTAGTGGGGTGGTAGATGACTCCTTTATGACTCTAATCTGATAGTGGTAGTGGGGTGGTAGATGTCTAGTCTCCTTTATGGCTCTAATCTGATAGTGGTAGTGGGGTGGTAGATGTCTAGTCTCCTTTATGGCTCTACATTGATAGTGGTAGTGGGGTGGTAGATGTCTAGTCTACTTTATGGCTTAAATCTGATAGTGGTAGTGGGGTGGTAGATACCTAGTCTCCTTTATGGCTCTAATCTGATAGTGGTATTGGGGTGGTAGATGTCTCCTTTATGACTCTAATCTGATAGTGGTAGTGGGGTTGTAGATGACTCCTTTATGACTCTAATCTGATAGTGGTAGTGGGGTGGTAGATGACTCCTTTATGGCTTAAATCTGATAGTGGTAGTGGGGTTGTAGATACCTAGTCTCCTTTATGGCTCTAATCTGATAGTGGTAGTGGGGTGGTAGATAACTCCTTTATGGCTCTAATCTGATAGTGGTAGTGGGGTGGTAGATGTCTACTTTATGGCTCTAATCTGATAGTGGTAGTGGGGTGGTTGATGTTTCCTTTATGGCTCTAATCTGATAGTGGTATTGGGGTGGTAGATACCTAGTCTCCTTTATGGCTTAAATCTGATAGTGGTAGTGGGGTGGTAGATGACTCCTTTATGACTCTAATCTGATAGTGGTAGTGGGGTGGTAGATGACTCCTTTATGATACTAATCTGATAGTGGTAGTGGGGTGGTAGATGTCTACTTTATGGCTTAAATCTGATAGTGGTAGTGGGGTTGTAGATACCTAGTCTCCTTTATGGCTGTAATCTGGTAGTGGGGTTGTAGATGCCTCCTTTATGGCTCTAATCTGATAGTGGTAGTGGGGTGGTAGATATCTAGTCTCCTTTATGGCTCTAATCTGATAGTGGTAGTGGGGTGATAGATGTCTCCTTTATGGCTCTAATCTGATAGTGGTAGATGTCTCCTTTATGACTCTAATCTGATAGTGGTAGTGGGGTGGTAGATGTCTCCTTTATGGCTCTAATCTGATAGTGGTAGTGGGGTGGTAGATGTCTCCTTTATGGCTCTAATCTGATAGTGGTAGATGTCTCCTTTATGGCTCTAATCTGATAGTGGTAGATGTCTCCTTTATGGCTCTAATCTGATAGTGGTAGGGGGGTGGTAGATGTCTCCTTTATGGCTCTAATCTGATAGTGGTAGATGTCTCCTTTATGGCTCAAATCTGATAGTGGTAGTGGGGTGGTAGATGTCTACTTTATGGCTCTAATCTAATAGTGGTAGTGGGGTGGTAGATGACTCCTTTATGACTCTAATCTGATAGTGGTAGTGGGGTGGTAGTTTTCTAGTCTCCTTTATGGCTCTAATCTGATAGTAGTAGTGGGGTGGTAGATGTCTAGGCTCCTTTATGGCTCTAAATTGATAGTGGTAGTGGGGTGGTAGATGTCTCCTTTATGGCTCTATTCTGATAGTGGTAGATGTCTCCTTTATGGCTCTAATCTGATGGTGGTAGTGTGGTGGTAGATGTCTACTTTATGGCTCTAATCTGATGGTGGTAGTGGGGTGGTAGATGTCTACTTTATGGCTCTAATCTGATAGTGGTAGTGGGGTGGTAGATGACTCCTTTATGACTCTAATCTGATAGTGGTAGTGGGGTGGTAGATGACTCCTTTATGACTCTAATCTGATAGTGGTAGTGGGGTGGTAGATGTCTAGTCTCCTTTATGGCTCTAATCTGATAGTGGTAGTGGGGTGGTAGATGTCTAGTCTCCTTTATGGCTCTACATTGATAGTGGTAGTGGGGTGGTAGATGTCTAGTCTACTTTATGGCTTAAATCTGATAGTGGTAGTGGGGTGGTAGATACCTAGTCTCCTTTATGGCTCTAATCTGATAGTGGTATTGGGGTGGTAGATGTCTCCTTTATGACTCTAATCTGATAGTGGTAGTGGGGTTGTAGATGACTCCTTTATGACTCTAATCTGATAGTGGTAGTGGGGTGGTAGATGACTCCTTTATGGCTTAAATCTGATAGTGGTAGTGGGGTTGTAGATACCTAGTCTCCTTTATGGCTCTAATCTGATAGTGGTAGTGGGGTGGTAGATAACTCCTTTATGGCTCTAATCTGATAGTGGTAGTGGGGTGGTAGATGTCTACTTTATGGCTCTAATCTGATAGTGGTAGTGGGGTGGTTGATGTTTCCTTTATGGCTCTAATCTGATAGTGGTAGTGGGGTGGTAGATGACTCCTTTATGACTCTAATCTGATAGTGGTAGTGGGGTGGTAGATGTCTCCTTTATGGCTCTAATCTGATAGTGTTAGATGTCTCCTTTATGGCTCTAATCTGATAGTGGTAGTGGGGTGGTAGATATCTCCTTTATGGCTCTAATCTGATGGTGGTAGTGGGGTGGTAGATGTCTAGTCTACTTTATGGCTCTAATCTGATAGTGGTAGTGGGGTGGTAGATGGCTCCTTTATGGCTCTAATCTGATAGTGGTAGTGGGGTGGTAAATGTCTCCTTTATGGCTCTAATCTGATAGTGGTAGTGGGGTGGTAGATGTCTACTTTATGGCTCTAATCTGATATTGGTAGTGGGGTGGTAGATGGCTCCTTTATGGCTCTAATCTGATACTGGTAGTGGGGTGGTAGATGACTCCTTTATGACTCTAATCTGATAGTGGTAGTGGGGTGGTAGTTTTCTAGTCTCCTTTATGGCTCTAATCTGATAGTGGTAGTGGGGTGGTAGATGTCTACTTTATGGCTCTAATCTGATAGTGGTAGTGGGGTGGTAGATGACTCCTTTATGACTCTAATCTGATAGTGGTAGTGGGGTGGTAGATGACTCCTTTATGACTCTAATCTGATAGTGGTAGTGGGGTGGTAGATGTCTAGTCTCCTTTATGGCTCTAATCTGATAGTGGTAGTGGGGTGGTAGATGTCTAGTCTCCTTTATGGCTCTACATTGATAGTGGTAGTGGGGTGGTAGATGTCTAGTCTACTTTATGGCTTAAATCTGATAGTGGTAGTGGGGTGGTAGATACCTAGTCTCCTTTATGGCTCTAATCTGATAGTGGTATTGGGGTGGTAGATGTCTCCTTTATGACTCTAATCTGATAGTGGTAGTGGGGTTGTAGATGACTCCTTTATGACTCTAATCTGATAGTGGTAGTGGGGTGGTAGATGACTCCTTTATGGCTTAAATCTGATAGTGGTAGTGGGGTTGTAGATACCTAGTCTCCTTTATGGCTCTAATCTGATAGTGGTAGTGGGGTGGTAGATAACTCCTTTATGGCTCTAATCTGATAGTGGTAGTGGGGTGGTAGATGTCTACTTTATGGCTCTAATCTGATAGTGGTAGTGGGGTGGTTGATGTTTCCTTTATGGCTCTAATCTGATAGTGGTAGTGGGGTGGTAGATGACTCCTTTATGACTCTAATCTGATAGTGGTAGTGGGGTGGTAGATGTCTCCTTTATGGCTCTAATCTGATAGTGTTAGATGTCTCCTTTATGGCTCTAATCTGATAGTGGTAGTGGGGTGGTAGATATCTCCTTTATGGCTCTAATCTGATGGTGGTAGTGGGGTGGTAGATGTCTAGTCTACTTTATGGCTCTAATCTGATAGTGGTAGTGGGGTGGTAGATGGCTCCTTTATGGCTCTAATCTGATAGTGGTAGTGGGGTGGTAAATGTCTCCTTTATGGCTCTAATCTGATAGTGGTAGTGGGGTGGTAGATGTCTACTTTATGGCTCTAATCTGATATTGGTAGTGGGGTGGTAGATGGCTCCTTTATGGCTCTAATCTGATACTGGTAGTGGGGTGGTAGATGACTCCTTTATGACTCTAATCTGATAGTGGTAGTGGGGTGGTAGTTTTCTAGTCTCCTTTATGGCTCTAATCTGATAGTGGTAGTGGGGTGGTAGATGTCTAGGCTCCTTTATGGCTCTAAGTTGATAGTGGTAGTGGGGTGGTAGATGTCTAGTCTACTTTATGGCTTAAATCTGATAGTGGTAGTGGGGTTGTAGATACCTAGTCTCCTTTATGGCTTTAATCTTATAGTGGTAGTGGGGTGGTAGATGTCTCCTTTATGGCTCTAATCTGATAGTGGTAGTGGGGTGGTAGATGTCTAGTCTCCTTTATGGCTCTAATCTGATAGTGGTAGTGGGGTGGTAGATGACTCCTTTATGACTCTAATCTGATAGTGGTTGTGGGGTGGTAGATGACTCCTTTATGACTCTAATCTGATAGTGGTAGTGGGGTGGTAGATGACTCCTTTATGGCTTAAATCTGATAGTGGTAGTGGGGTTGTAGATACCTAGTCTCCTTTATGGCTCTAATCTGATAGTGGTAGTGGGGTGGTAGATAACTCCTTTATGGCTCTAATCTGATAGTGGTAGTGGGGTGGTAGATGTCTACTTTATGGCTCTAATCTGATAGTGGTAGTGGGGTGGTTGATGTCTCCTTTATGGCTCTAATCTGATAGTGGTAGTGGGGTGGTAGATGACTCCTTTATGACTCTAATCTGATAGTGGTAGTGGGGTGGTAGATGTCTCCTTTATGGCTCTAATCTGATAGTGGTAGATGTCTCCTTTATGGCTCTAATCTGATAGTGGTAGTGGGGTGGTAGATATCTCCTTTATGGCTCTAATCTGATGGTGGTAGTGGGGTGGTAGATGTCTAGTCTACTTTATGGCTCTAATCTGATAGTGGTAGTGGGGTGGTAGATGTCTTCTTTATGGCTCTAATCTGATAGTGGTAGTGGGGTGGTAAATGTCTCCTTTATGGCTCTAATCTGATAGTGGTAGTGGGGTGGTAGATGTCTACTTTATGGCTCTAATCTGATATTGGTAGTGGGGTGGTAGATGTCTCCTTTATGGCTCTAATCTGATACTGGTAGTGGGGTGGTAGATGACTCCTTTATGACTCTAATCTGATAGTGGTAGTGGGGTGGTAGTTTTCTAGTCTCCTTTATGGCTCTAATCTGATAGTGGTAGTGGGGTGGTAGATGTCTAGTCTACTTTATGGCTTAAATCTGATAGTGGTAGTGGGGTTGTAGATACCTAGTCTCCTTTATGGCTTTAATCTTATAGTGGTAGTGGGGTGGTAGATGTCTCCTTTATGGCTCTAATCTGATGGTGGTAGTGTGGTGGTAGATGTCTACTTTATGGCTCTAATCTGATGGTGGTAGTGGGGTGGTAGATGTCTCCTTTATGGCTCTAATCTGATAGTGGTAGTGGGGTGGTAGATGAGTCCTTTATGACTCTAATCTGATAGTGGTAGTGGGGTGGTAGATGTCTAGTCTCCTTTATGGCTCTAATCTGATAGTGGTAGTGGGGTGGTAGATGTCTAGTCTCCTTTATGGCTCTACATTGATAGTGGTAGTGGGGTGGTAGATGTCTAGTCTACTTTATGGCTTAAATCTGATAGTGGTAGTGGGGTGGTAGATGACTCCTTTATGGCTCTAATCTGATAGTGGTAGTGGGGTGGTAGATGTCTAGTCTACTTTATGGCTCTAATCTGATAGTGGTAGTGGGGTGGTAGATGACTCCTTTATGACTCTAATCTGATAGTGGTAGTGGGGTGGTAGATGACTCCTTTATGACTCTAATCTGATAGTGGTAGTGGGGTGGTAGATGACTCCTTTATGGCTTAAATCTGATAGTGGTAGTGGGGTGGTAGATGACTCCTTTATGGCTCAAATCTGATAGTGGTAGTGGGGTGGTAGATACCTAGTCTCCTTTATGGCTCTAATCTGATAGTGGTAGTGGGGTGGTAGATGTCTACTTTATGGCTCTAATCTGATAGTGGTAGTGGGGTGGTTGATGTCTCCTTTATGGCTCTAATCTGATAGTGGTAGTGGGGTGGTAGATGACTCCTTTATGACTCTAATCTGATAGTGGTAGTGGGGTGGTAGATGTCTCCTTTATGGCTCTAATCTGATAGTGGTAGATGTCTCCTTTATGGCTCTAATCTGATAGTGGTAGTGGGGTGGTAGATATCTCCTTTATGGCTCTAATCTGATGGTGGTAGTGGGGTGGTAGATGTCTAGTCTACTTTATGGCTCTAATCTGATAGTGGTAGTGGGGTGGTAGATGTCTTCTTTATGGCTCTAATCTGATAGTGGTAGTGGGGTGGTAAATGTCTCCTTTATGGCTCTAATCTGATAGTGGTAGTGGGGTGGTAGATGTCTACTTTATGGCTCTAATCTGATATTGGTAGTGGGGTGGTAGATGTCTCCTTTATGGCTCTAATCTGATACTGGTAGTGGGGTGGTAGATGACTCCTTTATGACTCTAATCTGATAGTGGTAGTGGGGTGGTAGTTTTCTAGTCTCCTTTATGGCTCTAATCTGATAGTGGTAGTGGGGTGGTAGATGTCTAGTCTACTTTATGGCTTAAATCTGATAGTGGTAGTGGGGTTGTAGATACCTAGTCTCCTTTATGGCTTTAATCTTATAGTGGTAGTGGGGTGGTAGATGTCTCCTTTATGGCTCTAATCTGATGGTGGTAGTGTGGTGGTAGATGTCTACTTTATGGCTCTAATCTGATGGTGGTAGTGGGGTGGTAGATGTCTACTTTATGGCTCTAATCTGATAGTGGTAGTGGGGTGGTAGATGAGTCCTTTATGACTCTAATCTGATAGTGGTAGTGGGGTGGTAGATGACTCCTTTATGACTCTAATCTGATAGTGGTAGTGGGGTGGTAGATGTCTAGTCTCCTTTATGGCTCTAATCTGATAGTGGTAGTGGGGTGGTAGATGTCTAGTCTCCTTTATGGCTCTACATTGATAGTGGTAGTGGGGTGGTAGATGTCTAGTCTACTTTATGGCTTAAATCTGATAGTGGTAGTGGGGTTGTAGATACCTAGTCTCCTTTATGGCTCTAATCTGATAGTGGTAGTGGGGTGGTAGATGTCTCCTTTATGGCTCTAATCTGATAGTGGTAGATGTCTCCTTTATGGCTCTAATCTGATAGTGGTAGTGGGGTGGTAGATGTCTCCTTTATGGCTCTAATCTGATGGTGGTAGTGGGGTGGTAGATGTCTCCTTTATGGCTCTAATCTGATAGTGGTAGTGGGGTGGTAGATACCTAGTCTCCTTTATGGCTCTAATCTGATAGTGGTATTGGGGTGGTAGATTTCTCCTTTATGACTCTAATCTGGTAGTGGGGTGGTAGATGACTCCTTTATGACTCTAATCTGATAGTGGTTGTGGGGTGGTAGATGACTCCTTTATGACTCTAATCTGATAGTGGTAGTGGGGTGGTAGATGTCTCCTTTATGGCTCTAATCTGATGGTGGTAGTGGGGTGGTAGATGTCTAGTCTACTTTATGGCTATAATCTGATAGTGGTAGTGGGGTTGGAGATACCTAGTCTCCTTTATGGCTCTACTCTGATAGTGGTAGATGTCTTCTTTATGACTCTAATCTGATAGTGGTAGTGGGGTGGTAGATGTCTCCTTTATGGCTCTAATCTGATAGTGGTAGTGGGGTGGTAGATGTCTCCTTTATGGCTCTAATCTGATGGTGGTAGTGGGGTGGTAGATGTCTAGTCTACTTTATGGCTATAATCTGATAGTGGTAGTGGGGTGGTAGATGTCTCCTTTATGGCTCTAAACTGATAGTGGTAGATGTCTCCTTTATGGCTCTAATCTGATAGTGGTAGTGGGGTGGTAGATGCCTCCTTTACGGCTCTAATCTGATGGTGGTAGTGGGGTGGTAGATGTCTAATCTACTTTATGGCTCTAATCTGAAAGTGGTAGTGGGGTGGTAGATGTCTCCTTTATGGCTCTAATCTGATAGTGGTAGATGTCTCCTTTATGGCTCTAATCTGATAGTGGTAGATGTCTCCTTTATGGCTCTAATCTGATAGTGGTAGTGGGGTGGTAGTTTTCTAGTCTCCTTTATGGCTCTAATCTGATAGTGGTAGTGGGGTGGTAGATGTCTAGGCTCCTTTATTGCTCTAAGTTGATAGTGGTAGTGGGGTGGTAGATGTCTAGTCTACTTTATGGCTTAAATCTGATAGTGGTAGTGGGGTTGTAGATACCTAGTCTCCGTTATGGCTTTAATCTTATAGTGGTAGTGGGGTGGTAGATGTCTCCTTTATGGCTCTAATCTGATGGTGGTAGTGTGGTGGTAGATGTCTCCTTTATGGCTCTAATCTGATAGTGGTAGTGGGGTGGTAGATGACTCCTTTATGGCTCTAATCTGATAGTGGTAGTGGGGTTGGAGATACCTAGTCTCCTTTATGGCTCTACTCTGATAGTGGTAGATGTCTTCTTTATGACTCTACGCTGATAGTAGTAGTGGGGTGGTAGATGTCTCCTTTATGGCTCTAATCTGATAGTGGTAGTGGGGTGGTAGATGTCTCCTTTATGGCTCTAATCTGATGGTGGTAGTGGGGTGGTAGATGTCTAGTCTACTTTATGGCTATAATCTGATAGTGGTAGTGGGGTGGTAGATGTCTCCTTTATGGCTCTAAACTGATAGTGGTAGATGTCTCCTTTATGGCTCTAATCTGATAGTGGTAGTGGGGTGGTAGATGCCTCCTTTACGGCTCTAATCTGATGGTGGTAGTGGGGTGGTAGATGTCTAATCTACTTTATGGCTCTAATCTGAAAGTGGTAGTGGGGTGGTAGATGTCTCCTTTATGGCTCTAATCTGATAGTGGTAGATGTCTCCTTTATGGCTCTAATCTGATAGTGGTAGATGTCTCCTTTATGGCTCTAATCTGATAGTGGTAGTGGTAGTGGGGTGGTAGATGACTCCTTTATGACTCTAATCTGATAGTGGTAGTGGGGTGGTAGTTTTCTAGTCTCCTTTATGGCTCTAATCTGATAGTGGTAGTGGGGTGGTAGATGTCTAGGCTCCTTTATGGCTCTAAGTTGATAGTGGTAGTGGGGTGGTAGATGTCTAGTCTACTTTATGGCTTAAATCTGATAGTGGTAGTGGGGTTGTAGATACCTAGTCTCCTTTATGGCTTTAATCTTATAGTGGTAGTGGGGTGGTAGATGTCTCCTTTATGGCTCTAATCTGATGGTGGTAGTGTGGTGGTATATGTCTACTTTATGGCTCTAATCTGATGGTGGTAGTGGGGTGGTAGATGTCTACTTTATGGCTCTAATCTGATAGTGGTAGTGGGGTGGTAGATGACTCCTTTATGACTCTAATCTGATAGTGGTAGTGGGGTGGTAGATGTCTAGTCTCCTTTATGGCTCTAATCTGATAGTGGTAGTGGGGTGGTAGATGTCTCCTTTATGGCTCTAATCTGATGGTGGTAGTGGGGTGGTAGATGTCTCCTTTATGGCTCTAATCTGATAGTGGTAGTGGGGTGGTAGATACCTAGTCTCCTTTATGGCTCTAATCTGATAGTGGTATTGGGGTGGTAGATGTCTCCTTTATGGCTTAAATCTGATAGTGGTAGTGGGGTTGGAGATACCTAGTCTCCTTTATGGCTCTACTCTGATAGTGGTAGATGTCTTCTTTATGACTCTAATCTGATAGTGGTAGTAGGGTGGTAGATGTCTCCTTTATGGCTCTAATCTGATAGTGGTAGATGTCTCCTTTATGGCTCTAATCTGATAGTGGTAGTGGGGTGGTAGATGTCTCCTTTATGGCTCTAATCTGATGGTGGTAGTGGGGTGGTAGATGTCTAGTCTACTTTATGGCTATAATCTGATAGTGGTAGTGGGGTGGTAGATGTCACCTTTATGGCTCTAAACTGATAGTGGTAGATGTCTCCTTTATGACTCTAATCTGATAGTGGTAGTGGGGTGGTAGATGTCTCCTTTATGGCTCTAATCTGATAGTGGTAGTGGGGTGGTAGATGTCTCCTTTATGGCTCTAATCTGATAGTGGTAGTGGGGTGGTAGATATCTAGTCTCCTTTATGGCTCTAATCTGATAGTGGTAGTGGGGTGATAGATGTCTCCTTTATGGCTCTAATCTGATAGTGGTAGATGTCTCCTTTATGACTCTAATCTGATAGTGGTAGTGGGGTGGTAGATGTCTCCTTTATGGCTCTAATCTGATAGTGGTAGTGGGGTGGTAGATGACTCCTTTATGGCTCTAATCTGATAGTGGTAGATGTCTCCTTTATGGCTCTAATCTGATAGTGGTAGATGTCTCCTTTATGGCTCTAATCTGATAGTGGTAGGGGGGTGGTAGATGTCTAGTCTACTTTATGGCTTAAATCTGATAGTGGTAGTGGGGTTGTAGATACCTAGTCTCCTTTATGGCTCTAATCTGATAGTGGTAGTGGGGTGGTAGATGTCTCCTTTATGGCTCTAATCTGATAGTGGGAGATGTCTCCTTTATGGCTCTAATCTGATAGTGGTAGTGGGGTGGTAGATGTCTCCTTTATGGCTCTAATCTGATGGTGGTAGTGGGGTGGTAGATGTCTACTTTATGGCTCTAATCTGATAGTGGTAGTGGGGTGGTAGATGTCTCCTTTATGGCTCTAATCTGATAGTGGTATTGGGGTGGTAGATACCTAGTCTCCTTTATGGCTCTAATCTGATAGTGGTAGTGGGGTGGTAGATGTCTCCTTTATGACTCTAATCTGATAGTGGTAGTGGGGTGGTAGATGACTCCTTTATGATACTAATCTGATAGTGGTAGTGGGGTGGTAGATGTCTACTTTATGGCTTAAATCTGATAGTGGTAGTGGGGTTGTAGATACCTAGTCTCCTTTATGGCTGTAATCTGGTAGTGGGGTTGTAGATGTCTCCTTTATGGCTCTAATCTGATAGTGGTAGTGGGGTGGTAGATATCTAGTCTCCTTTATGGCTCTAATCTGATAGTGGTAGTGGGGTGATAGATGTCTCCTTTATGGCTCTAATCTGATAGTGGTAGATGTCTCCTTTATGACTCTAATCTGATAGTGGTAGTGGGGTGGTAGATGTCTCCTTTATGGCTCTAATCTGATAGTGGTAGTGGGGTGGTAGATGTCTCCTTTATGGCT
Source organism: Salvelinus alpinus (assembly GCF_045679555.1). Classification (NCBI taxonomy): domain Eukaryota; kingdom Metazoa; phylum Chordata; class Actinopteri; order Salmoniformes; family Salmonidae; genus Salvelinus; species Salvelinus alpinus. The sequence continues at coordinate 9,563,888 of NC_092119.1, forward strand.
CTAATCTGATAGTGGTAGATGTCTCCTTTATGGCTCTAATCTGATAGTGGTAGATGTCTCCTTTATGGCTCTAATCTGATAGTGGTAGGGGGGTGGTAGATGTCTCCTTTATGGCTCTAATCTGATAGTGGTAGATGTCTCCTTTATGGCTCAAATCTGATAGTGGTAGTGGGGTGGTAGATGTCTACTTTATGGCTCTAATCTGATAGTGGTAGTGGGGTGGTAGATGTCTCCTTTATGGCTCTAATCGGATAGTGGTAGTGGGGTGGTAGATGACTCCTTTATGACTCTAATCTGATAGTGGTAGTGGGGTGGTAGTTTTCTAGTCTCCTTTATGGCTCTAATCTGATAGTAGTAGTGGGGTGGTAGATGTCTAGGCTCCTTTATGGCTCTAAATTGATAGTGGTAGTGGGGTGGTAGATGTCTCCTTTATGGCTCTATTCTGATAGTGGTAGATGTCTCCTTTATGGCTCTAATCTGATGGTGGTAGTGTGGTGGTAGATGTCTACTTTATGGCTCTAATCTGATGGTGGTAGTGGGGTGGTAGATGTCTACTTTATGGCTCTAATCTGATAGTGGTAGTGGGGTGGTAGATGACTCCTTTATGACTCTAATCTGATAGTGGTAGTGGGGTGGTAGATGACTCCTTTATGACTCTAATCTGATAGTGGTAGTGGGGTGGTAGATGTCTAGTCTCCTTTATGGCTCTAATCTGATAGTGGTAGTGGGGTGGTAGATGTCTAGTCTACTTTATGGCTTAAATCTGATAGTGGTAGTGGGGTTGTAGATACCTAGTCTCCTTTATGGCTCTTATCTGATAGTGGTAGTGGGGTGGTAGATGTCTCCTTTATGGCTCTAATCTGATAGTGGTAGATGTCTCATTTATGGCTCTAATCTGATAGTGGTAGTGGGGTGGTAGATACCTAGTCTCCTTTATGGCTCTAATCTGATAGTGGTATTGGGGTTGTAGATGTCTCCTTTATGACTCTAATCTGATAGTGGTAGTGGGGTTGTAGATGACTCCTTTATGACTCTAATCTGATAGTGGTTGTGGGGTGGTAGATGACTCCTTTATGACTCTAATCTGATAGTGGTAGTGGGGTGGTAGATGACTCCTTTATGGCTTAAATCTGATAGTGGTAGTGGGGTTGTAGATACCTAGTCTCCTTTATGGCTCTAATCTGATAGTGGTAGTGGGGTGGTAGATGTCTACTTTATGGCTCTAATCTGATAGTGGTAGTGGGGTGGTAGATGTCTCCTTTATGGCTCTAATCTGATAGTGTTAGATGTCTCCTTTATGGCTCTAATCTGATAGTGGTAGTGGGGTGGTAGATATCTCCTTTATGGCTCTAATCTGATGGTGGTAGTGGGGTGGTAGATGTCTAGTCTACTGTATGGCTCTAATCTGATAGTGGTAGTGGGGTGGTAGATGTCTCCTTTATGGCTCTAATCTGATAGTGGTAGTGGGGTGGTAAATGTCTCCTTTATGGCTCTAATCTGATAGTGGTAGTGGGGTGGTAGATGTCTACTTTATGGCTCTAATCTGATAGTGGTAGTGGGGTGGTAGATGTCTCCTTTATGGCTCTAATCTGATAGTGGTAGTGGGGTGGTAAATGTCTACTTTATGGCTTAAATCTGATAGTGGTAGTGGGGTTGTAGATACCTAGTCTCCTTTATGGCTCTTATCTGATAGTGGTAGTGGGGTGGTAGATGTCTCCTTTATGGCTCTAATCTGATAGTGGTAGATGTCTCATTTATGGCTCTAATCTGATAGTGGTAGTGGGGTGGGTAGATACCTAGTCTCCTTTATGGCTCTAATCTGATAGTGGTATTGGGGTGGTAGATGTCTCCTTTATGACTCTAATCTGATAGTGGTAGTGGGGTTGTAGATGACTCCTTTATGACTCTAATCTGATAGTGGTTGTGGGGTGGTAGATGACTCCTTTATGACTCTAATCTGATAGTGGTAGTGGGGTGGTAGATGACTCCTTTATGGCTTAAATCTGATAGTGGTAGTGGGGTTGTAGATACCTAGTCTCCTTTATGGCTCTAATCTGATAGTGGTAGTGGGGTGGTAGATAACTCCTTTATGGCTCTAATCTGATAGTGGTAGTGGGGTGGTAGATACCTAGTCTCCTTTATGGCTCTAATCTGATAGTGGTATTGGGGTGGTAGATGTCTCCTTTATGACTCTAATCTGATAGTGGTAGTGGGGTTGTAGATGACTCCTTTATGACTCTAATCTGATAGTGGTTGTGGGGTGGTAGATGACTCCTTTATTACTCTAATCTGATAGTGGTAGTGGGGTGGTAGATGACTCCTTTATGGCTTAAATCTGATAGTGGTAGTGGGGTTGTAGATACCTAGTCTCCTTTATGGCTCTAATCTGATAGTGGTAGTGGGGTGGTAGATAACTCCTTTATGGCTCTAATCTGATAGTGGTAGTGGGGTGGTAGATGTCTACTTTATGGCTCTAATCTGATAGTGGTAGTGGGGTGGTAGATGTCTCCTTTATGGCTCTAATCTGATAGTGTTAGATGTCTCCTTTATGGCTCTAATCTGATAGTGGTAGTGGGGTGGTAGATATCTCCTTTATGGCTCTAATCTGATGGTGGTAGTGGGGTGGTAGATGTCTAGTCTACTGTATGGCTCTAATCTGATAGTGGTAGTGGGGTGGTAGATGTCTCCTTTATGGCTCTAATCTGATAGTGGTAGTGGGGTGGTAAATGTCTCCTTTATGGCTCTAATCTGATAGTGGTAGTGGGGTGGTAGATGTCTACTTTATGGCTCTAATCTGATAGTGGTAGTGGGGTGGTAGATGTCTCCTTTATGGCTCTAATCTGATAGTGGTAGTGGGGTGGTAAATGTCTACTTTATGGCTTAAATCTGATAGTGGTAGTGGGGTTGTAGATACCTAGTCTCCTTTATGGCTCTTATCTGATAGTGGTAGTGGGGTGGTAGATGTCTCCTTTATGGCTCTAATCTGATAGTGGTAGATGTCTCATTTATGGCTCTAATCTGATAGTGGTAGTGGGGTGGGTAGATACCTAGTCTCCTTTATGGCTCTAATCTGATAGTGGTATTGGGGTGGTAGATGTCTCCTTTATGACTCTAATCTGATAGTGGTAGTGGGGTTGTAGATGACTCCTTTATGACTCTAATCTGATAGTGGTTGTGGGGTGGTAGATGACTCCTTTATGACTCTAATCTGATAGTGGTAGTGGGGTGGTAGATGACTCCTTTATGGCTTAAATCTGATAGTGGTAGTGGGGTTGTAGATACCTAGTCTCCTTTATGGCTCTAATCTGATAGTGGTAGTGGGGTGGTAGATAACTCCTTTATGGCTCTAATCTGATAGTGGTAGTGGGGTGGTAGATGTCTACTTTATGGCTCTAATCTGATAGTGGTAGTGGGGTGGTTGATGACTCCTTTATGGCTCTAATCTGATAGTGGTAGTGGGGTGGTAGATGACTCCTTTATGACTCTAATCTGATAGTGGTAGTGGGGTGGTAGATGTCTCCTTTATGGCTCTAATCTGATAGTGTTAGATGTCTCCTTTATGGCTCTAATCTGATAGTGGTAGTGGGGTGGTAGATATCTCCTTTATGGCTCTAATCTGATGGTGGTAGTGGGGTGGTAGATGTCTAGTCTACTTTATGGCTCTAATCTGATAGTGGTAGTGGGGTGGTAGATGTCTCCTTTATGGCTCTAATCTGATAGTGGTAGTGGGGTGGTAAATGTCTCCTTTATGGCTCTAATCTGATAGTGGTAGTGGGGTGGTAGATGTCTACTTTATGGCTCTAATCTGATATTGGTAGTGGGGTGGTAGATGGCTCCTTTATGGCTCTAATCTGATACTGGTAGTGGGGTGGTAGATGACTCCTTTATGACTCTAATCTGATAGTGGTAGTGGGGTGGTAGATGTCTCCTTTATGGCTCTAATCTGATAGTGGTAGTGGGGTGGTAAATGTCTCCTTTATGGCTCTAATCTGATAGTGGTAGTGGGGTGGTAGATGTCTACTTTATGGCTCTAATCTGATATTGGTAGTGGGGTGGTAGATGTCTCCTTTATGGCTCTAATCTGATAGTGGTAGTGGGGTGGTAGATGTCTAGGCTCCTTTATGGCTCTAAGTTGATAGTGGTAGTGGGGTGGTAGATGTCTAGTCTACTTTATGGCTTAAATCTGATAGTGGTAGTGGGGTTGTAGATACCTAGTCTCCTTTATGGCTTTAATCTTATAGTGGTAGTGGGGTGGTAGATGTCTCCTTTATGGCTCTAATCTGATGGTGGTAGTGTGGTGGTAGATGTCTACTTTATGGCTCTAATCTGATGGTGGTAGTGGGGTGGTAGATGTCTACTTTATGGCTCTAATCTGATAGTGGTAGTGGGGTGGTAGATGACTCCTTTATGACTCTAATCTGATAGTGGTAGTGGGGTGGTAGATTACTCCTTTATGACTCTAATCTGATAGTGGTAGTGGGGTGGTAGATGTCTAGTCTCCTTTATGGCTCTAATCTGGTAGTGGGGTGGTAGATGACTCCTTTATGACTCTAATCTGATAGTGGTTGTGGGGTGGTAGATGACTCCTTTATGACTCTAATCTGATAGTGGTAGTGGGGTGGTAGATGTCTCCTTTATGGCTCTAATCTGATAGTGGTAGATGTCTCCTTTATGGCTCTAATCTGATAGTGGTAGTGGGGTGGTAGATATCTCCTTTATGGCTCTAATCTGATGGTGGTAGTGGGGTGGTAGATGTCTAGTCTACTTTATGGCTCTAATCTGATAGTGGTAGTGGGGTGGTAGATGTCTCCTTTATGGCTCTAATCTGATAGTGGTAGTGGGGTGGTAGATGTCTACTTTATGGCTCTAATCTGATATTGGTAGTGGGGTGGTAGATGTCTCCTTTATGGCTCTAATCTGATACTGGTAGTGGGGTGGTAGATGACTCTTTATGACTCGAATCTGATAGTGGTAGTGGGGTGGTAGTTTTCTAGTCTCCTTTATGGCTCTAATCTGATAGTGGTAGTGGGGTGGTAGATGTCTAGTCTACTTTATGGCTTAAATCTGATAGTGGTAGTGGGGTTGTAGATACCTAGTCTCCTTTATGGCTTTAATCTTATAGTGGTAGTGGGGTGGTAGATGTCTCCTTTATGGCTCTAATCTGATGGTGGTAGTGTGGTGGTAGATGTCTACTTTATGGCTCTAATCTGATGGTGGTAGTGGGGTGGTAGATGTCTACTTTATGGCTCTAATCTGATAGTGGTAGTGGGGTGGTAGATGAGTCCTTTATGACTCTAATCTGATAGTGGTAGTGGGGTGGTAGATGACTCCTTTATGACTCTAATCTGATAGTGGTAGTGGGGTGGTAGATGTCTAGTCTCCTTTATGGCTCTAATCTGATAGTGGTAGTGGGGTGGTAGATGTCTAGTCTCCTTTATGGCTCTACATTGATAGTGGTAGTGGGGTGGTAGATGTCTAGTCTACTTTATGGCTTAAATCTGATAGTGGTAGTGGGGTTGTAGATACCTAGTCTCCTTTATGGCTCTAATCTGATAGTGGTAGTGGGGTGGTAGATGTCTAGTCTACTTTATGGCTCTAATCTGATAGTGGTAGTGGGGTGGTAGATGTCTCCTTTATGGCTCTAATCTGATAGTGGTAGATGTCTCCTTTATGGCTCTAATCTGATAGTGGTAGTGGGGTGGTAGATGTCTCCTTTATGGCTCTAATCTGATGGTGGTAGTGGGGTGGTAGATGTCTCCTTTATGGCTCTAATCTGATAGTGGTAGTGGGGTGGTAGATACCTAGTCTCCTTTATGGCTCTAATCTGATAGTGGTATCGGGGTGGTAGATTTCTCCTTTATGACTCTAATCTGGTAGTGGGGTGGTAGATGACTCCTTTATGACTCTAATCTGATAGTGGTTGTGGGGTGGTAGATGACTCCTTTATGACTCTAATCTGATAGTGGTAGTGGGGTGGTAGATGTTTCCTTTATGGCTTAAATCTGATAGTGGTAGTGGGGTTGGAGATACCTAGTCTCCTTTATGGCTCTACTCTGATAGTGGTAGATGTCTTCTTTATGACTCTAATCTGATAGTGGTAGTGGGGTGGTAGATGTCTCCTGTATGGCTCTAATCTGATAGTGGTAGTGGGGTGGTAGATGTCTCCTTTATGGCTCTAATCTGATGGTGGTAGTGGGGTGGTAGATGTCTAGTCTACTTTATGGCTATAATCTGATAGTGGTAGTGGGGTGGTAGATGTCTCCTTTATGGCTCTAAACTGATAGTGGTAGATGTCTCCTTTATGGCTCTAATCTGATAGTGGTAGTGGGGTGGTAGATGCCTCCTTTACGGCTCTAATCTGATGGTGGTAGTGGGGTGGTAGATGTCTAATCTACTTTATGGCTCTAATCTGAAAGTGGTAGTGGGGTGGTAGAAGGCTCCTTTATGGCTCTAATCTGATAGTGGTAGATGTCTCCTTTATGGCTCTAATCTGATAGTGGTAGATGTCTCCTTTATGGCTCTAATCTGATAGTGGTAGTGGGGTGGTAGATGACTCCTTTATGACTCTAATCTGATAGTGGTAGTGGGGTGGTAGTTTTCTAGTCTCCTTTATGGCTCTAATCTGATAGTGGTAGTGGGGTGGTAAATGTCTAGGCTCCTTTATGGCTCTAAGTTGATAGTGGTAGTGGGGTGGTAGATGTCTAGTCTCCTTTATGGCTTTAATCTTATAGTGGTAGTGGGGTGGAAGATGTATCCTTTATGGCTCTAATCTGATGGTGGTAGTGTGGTGGTAGATGTCTCCTTTATGGCTCTAATCTGATAGTGGTAGTGGGGTGGTAGATGACTCCTTTATGGCTCTAATCTGATAGTGGTAGTGGGGTTGGAGATACCTAGTCTCCTTTATGGCTCTACTCTGATAGTGGTAGATGTCTTCTTTATGACTCTAATCTGATAGTGGTAGTGGGGTGGTAGATGTCTCCTTTATGGCTCTAATCTGATAGTGGTAGTGGGGTGGTAGATGTCTCCTTTATGGCTCTAATCTGATGGTGGTAGTGGGGTGGTAGATGTCTAGTCTACTTTATGGCTATAATCTGATAGTGGTAGTGGGGTGGTAGATGTCTCCTTTATGGCTCTAAACTGATAGTGGTAGATGTCTCCTTTATGGCTCTAATCTGATAGTGGTAGTGGGGTGGTAGATGCCTCCTTTACGGCTCTAATCTGATGGTGGTAGTGGGGTGGTAGATGTCTAATCTACTTTATGGCTCTAATCTGAAAGTGGTAGTGGGGTGTTAGATGTCTCCTTTATGGCTCTAATCTGATAGTGGTAGATGTCTCCTTTATGGCTCTAATCTGATAGTGGTAGATGTCTCCTTTATGGCTCTAATCTGATAGTGGTAGTGGGGTGGTAGATGACTCCTTTATGACTCTAATCTGATAGTGGTAGTGGGGTGGTAGTTTTCTAGTCTCCTTTATGGCTCTAATCTGATAGTGGTAGTGGGGTGGTAGATGTCTAGGCTCCTTTATGGCTCTAAGTTGATAGTGGTAGTGGGGTGGTAGATGTCTAGTCTACTTTATGGCTTAAATCTGATAGTGGTAGTGGGGTTGTAGATACCTAGTCTCCTTTATGGCTTTAATCTTATAGTGGTAGTGGGGTGGTAGATGTCTCCTTTATGGCTCTAATCTGATGGTGGTAGTGTGGTGGTATATGTCTACTTTATGGCTCTAATCTGATGGTGGTAGTGGGGTGGTAGATGTCTACTTTATGGCTCTAATCTGATAGTGGTAGTGGGGTGGTAGATGACTCCTTTATGACTCTAATCTGATAGTGGTAGTGGGGTGGTAGATGTCTAGTCTCCTTTATGGCTCTAATCTGATAGTGGTAGTGGGGTGGTAGATGTCTCATTTATGGCTCTAATCTGATGGTGGTAGTGGGGTGGTAGATGTCTCCTTTATGGCTCTAATCTGATAGTGGTAGTGGGGTGGTAGATACCTAGTCTCCTTTATGGCTCTAATCTGATAGTGGTATTGGGGTGGTAGATTTCTCCTTTATGACTCTAATCTGGTAGTGGGGTGGTAGATGACTCCTTTATGACTCTAATCTGATAGTGGTTGTGGGATGGTAGATGACTCCTTTATGACTCTAATCTGATAGTGGTAGTGGGGTGGTAGATGTCTCCTTTATGGCTTAAATCTGATAGTGGTAGTGGGGTTGGAGATACCTAGTCTCCTTTATGGCTCTACTCTGATAGTGGTAGATGTCTTCTTTATGACTCTAATCTGATAGTGGTAGTGGGGTGGTAGATGTCTCCTTTATGGCTCTAATCTGATAGTGGTAGATGTCTCCTTTATGGCTCTAATCTGATAGTGGTAGTGGGGTGGTAGATGTCTCCTTTATGGCTCTAATCTGATGGTGGTAGTGGGGTGGTAGATGTCTAGTCTACTTTATGGCTATAATCTGATAGTGGTAGTGGGGTGGTAGATGTCTCCTTTATGGCTCTAAACTGATAGTGGTAGATGTCTCCTTTATGGCTCTAATCTGATAGTGGTAGTGGGGTGGTAGATGCCTCCTTTACGGCTCTAATCTGATGGTGGTAGTGGGGTGGTAGATGTCTAATCTACTTTATGGCTCTAATCTGAAAGTGGTAGTGGGGTGGTAGATGTCTCCTTTATGGCTCTAATCTGATAGTGGTAGATGTCTCCTTTATGGCTCTAATCTGATAGTGGTAGATGTCTCCTTTATGGCTCAAATCTGATAGTGGTAGTGGGGTGGTAGATGACTCCTTTATGACTCTAATCTGATAGTGGTAGTGGGGTGGTAGTTTTCTAGTCTCCTTTATGGCTCTAATCTGATAGTGGTAGTGGGGTGGTAGATGTCTAGGCTCCTTTATGGCTCTAAATTGATAGTGGTAGTGGGGTGGTAGATGTCTAGTCTACTTTATGGCTTAAATCTGATAGTGGTAGTGGGGTTGTAGATACCTAGTCTCCTTTATGGCTTTAATCTTATAGTGGTAGTGGGGTGGTAGATGTCTCCTTTATGGCTCTAATCTGATGGTGGTAGTGTGGTGGTAGATGTCTACTTTATGGCTCTAATCTGATGGTGGTAGTGGGGTGGTAGATGTCTACTTTATGGCTCTAATCTGATAGTGGTAGTGGGGTGGTAGATGACTCCTTTATGACTCTAATCTGATAGTGGTAGTGGGGTGGTAGATGTCTAGTCTCCTTTATGGCTCTAATCTGATAGTGGTAGTGGGGTGGTAGATGTCTCCTTTATGGCTCTAATCTGATGGTGGTAGTGGGGTGGTAGATGTCTCCTTTATGGCTCTAATCTGATAGTGGTAGTGGGGTGGTAGATACCTAGTCTCCTTTATGGCTCTAATCTGATAGTGGTATTGGGGTGGTAGATTTCTCCTTTATGACTCTAATCTGGTAGTGGGGTGGTAGATGACTCCTTTATGACTCTAATCTGATAGTGGTTGTGGGGTGGTAGATGACTCCTTTATGACTCTAATCTGATAGTGGTAGTGGGGTGGTAGATGTCTCCTTTATGGCTTAAATCTGATAGTGGTAGTGGGGTTGGAGATACCTAGTCTCCTTTATGGCTCTACTCTGATAGTGGTAGATGTCTTCTTTATGACTCTAATCTGATAGTGGTAGTGGGGTGGTAGATGTCTCCTTTATGGCTCTAATCTGATAGTTGTAGATGTCTCCTTTATGGCTCTAATCTGATAGTGGTAGTGGGGTGGTAGATGACTCCTTTATGGCTCTAATCTGATGGTGGTAGTGGGGTGGTAGATGTCTAGTCTACTTTATGGCTATAATCTGATAGTGGTAGTGGGGTGGTAGATGTCTCCTTTATGGCTCTAAACTGATAGTGGTAGATGTCTCCTTTATGGCTCTAATCTGATAGTGGTAGTGGGGTGGTAGATGCCTCCTTTACGGCTCTAATCTGATGGTGGTAGTGGGGTGGTAGATGTCTAATCTACTTTATGGCTCTAATCTGAAAGTGGTAGTGGGGTGGTAGATGTCTCCTTTATGGCTCTAATCTGATAGTGGTAGATGTCTCCTTTATGGCTCTAATCTGATAGTGGTAGATGTCTCCTTTATGGCTCAAATCTGATAGTGGTAGTGGGGTGGTAGATGACTCCTTTATGACTCTAATCTGATAGTGGTAGTGGGGTGGTAGTTTTCTAGTCTCCTTTATGGCTCTAATCTGATAGTGGTAGTGGGGTGGTAGATGTCTAGGCTCCTTTATGGCTCTAATCTGATAGTGGTAGTGGGGTTGTAGATACCTAGTTTCCTTTATGGCTTTAATCTTATAGTGGTAGTGGGGTGGTAGATGTCTCCTTTATGGCTCTAATCTGATGGTGGTAGTGTGGTGGTAGATGTCTACTTTATGGCTCTAATCTGATGGTGGTAGTGGGGTGGTAGATGTCTACTTTATGGCTCTAATCTGATAGTGGTAGTGGGGTGGTAGATGACTCCTTTATGACTCTAATCTGATAGTGGTAGTGGGGTGGTAGATGTCTAGTCTCCTTTATGGCTCTAATCTGATAGTGGTAGATGTCTAGTCTCCTTTATGGCTCTACATTGATAGTGGTAGTGGGGTGGTAGATGTCTAGTCTACTTTATGGCTTAATTCTGATAGTGGTAGTGGGGTTGTAGATACCTAGTCTCCTTTATGGCTCTAATCTGATAGTGGTAGATGTCTCCTTTATGGCTCTAATCTGATAGTGGTAGTGGGGTGGTAGATGTCTCCTTTATGGCTCTAATCTGATGGTGGTAGTGGGGTGGTAGATGTCTCCTTTATGGCTCTAATCTGATAGTGGTAGTGGGGTGGTAGATACCTAGTCTCCTTTATGGCTCTAATCTGATAGTGGTATTGGGGTGGTAGATGTCTCCTTTATGACTCTAATCTGGTAGTGGGGTGGTAGATGACTCCTTTATGACTCTAATCTGATAGTGGTAGTGGGGTGGTAGATATCTCCTTTATGGCTTAAATCTGATAGTGGTAGTGGGGTTGTAGATACCTAGTCTCCTTTATGGCTCTAATCTGATAGTGGTAGTGGGGTGGTAGATGTCTCCTTTATGGCTCTAATCTGATAGTGGTAGATGTCTCCTTTATGGCTCTAATCTGATAGTGGTAGTGGGGTGGTAGATGTCTCCTTTATGGCTCTAATCTGATGGTGGTAGTGGGGTGGTAGATGTCTAGTCTACTTTATGGCTATAATCTGATAGTGGTAGTGGGGTGGTAGATGTCTCCTTTATGGCTCTAAACTGATAGTGGTAGATGTCTCCTTTATGGCTCTAATCTGATAGTGGTAGTGGGGTGGTAGATGCCTCCTTTACGGCTCTAATCTGATGGTGGTAGTGGGGTGGTAGATGTCTAATCTACTTTATGGCTCTAATCTGAAAGTGGTAGTGGGGTGGTAGATGTCTCCTTTATGGCTCTAATCTGATAGTGGTAGATGTCTCCTTTATGGCTCTAATCTGATAGTGGTAGTGGGGTGGTATATGTCTAGTCTACTTTATGGCTATAATCTGATAGTGGTAGTGGGTTGGTAGATGTCTCCTTTATGGCTCTAATCTGATAGTGGTAGATTTCTCCTTTATGGCTCTAATCTGATAGTGGTAGTGGGGTGGTAGATGTCTCCTTTACGGCTCTAATCTGATGGTGGTAGTGGGGTGGTAGATGTCTAGTCTACTTTATGGCTCTAATCTGATAGTGGTAGTGGGGTGGTAGATGTCTCCTTTATGGCTCTAATCTAATAGTGGTAGATGTCTCCTTTATGGCTCTAATCTGATAGTGGTAGTGGGGTGGTAAATGTCTCCTTTATGGCTCTAATCTGATAGTGGTAGGGGGGTGGTAGATGTCTCCTTTATGGATCTAATCTGATAGTGGTAGATGTCTCCTTTATGGCTCTAATCTGATAGTGGTAGTGGGGTGGTAGATGTCTCCTTTATGGCTCTAATCTGATGGTGGTAGTGGGGTGGTAGATGTCTAGTCTACTTTATGTCTCTAATCTGATAGTGGTAGTGGGGTGGTAAATGTCTCCTTTATGGCTCTAATCTGATAGTGGTAGTGGGGTGGTAAATGTCTCATTTATGGCTCTAATCTGATACTGGTAGGGGGGTGGTAGATGTCTACTTTATGGCTCTAATCTGATAGTGCTAGTGGGGTGGTAGATGTCTAGTCTACTTTATGGCCTAAATCTGATAGTGGTAGTGGGGTTGTAGATACCTAGTCTCCTTTATGGCTCTAATCTGATAGTGGTAGTGGTGTGGTAGATGTCTCCTTTATGACTCTAATCTGATAGTGGTAGATGTCTCCTTTATGACTCTAATCTGATAGTGGTAGATGTCTCCTTTATGGCTCTAATCTGATAGTGGTAGATGTTTCCTTTATGGCTCTAATCTGATAGTGGTAGATGTCTCCTTTATGGCTCTAACCTGATAGTGGTAGATGTCTCCTTTATGGCTCTAATCTGATGGTGGTAGTGGGGTGGTAGATGTCTAGTCTCCTTTACGGCTCTACATTGATAGTGGTAGTGGGGTGGTAGATGTCTAGTCTACTTTATGGCTTAAATCTGATAGTGGTAGTGGGGTTGTAGATACCTAGTCTCCTTTATGGCTCTAATCTGATAGTGGTAGTGGTGTGGTAGATGTCTCCTTTATGGCTCTAATCTGATAGTGGTAGATGTCTCCTTTATGGCTCTAATCTGATAGTGGTAGTGGGGGGATAGATATCTCCTTTATGGCTCTAATCTGATAGTGGTAGATGTCTCCTTTATGGCTCTAATCTGATAGTGGTAGTGGGGTGGTAGATGTCTCCTTTATGGCTCTAATCTGATGGTGGTAGTGGGGTGGTAGATGTCTAGTCTACTTTATGGCTATAATCTGATAGTGGTAGTGGGGTGGTAGATGTCTCCTTTATGGCTCTAATCTGATAGTGGTAGATGTCTCCTTTATGGCTCTAATCTGATAGTGGTAGTGGGGTGGTAGATGTCTCCTTTACGGCTCTAATCTGATGGTGGTAGTGGGGTGGTAGATGTCTAGTCTACTTTATGGCTCTAATCTGATAGTGGTAGTGGGGTGGTAGATGTCTCCTTTATGGCTCTAATCTGAAAGTGGTAGATGTCTCCTTTATGGCTCTAATCTGATAGTGGTAGTGGGGTGGTAAATGTCTCCTTTATGGCTCTAATCTGATAGTGGTAGGGGGGTGGTAGATGTCTCCTTTATGGCTCTAATCTGATAGTGGTAGATGGCTCCTTTATGGCTCTAATCTGATAGTGGTAGTGGGGTGGTAGATGTCTACTTTATGGCTCTAATCTGATAGTGGTAGTGGGGTGGTAGATGTCTCCTTTATGGCTCTAATCTGATAGTGGTAGATGTCTCCTTTATGGCTCTAATCTGATAGTGGTAGTGGGGTGGTAGATTATCCTTTATGGCTCTAATCTGATGGTGGTAGTGGGGTGGTAGATGTCTAGTCTACTTTATGGCTCTAATCTGATAGTGGTAGTGGGGTGGTAGATGTCTCCTTTATGGCTCTAATCTGATAGTGGTAGTGGGGTGGTAGATACCTAGGCTCCTTTATGGCTCTAATCTGATAGTGGTAGTGGGGTGGTAGATGTCTCCTTTATGACTCTAATCTGATAGTGGTAGTGGGGTGGTAAATGTCTCCTTTATGGCTCTAATCTGATAGTGGTAGGGGGGTGGTAGATGTCTCCTTTATGGCTCTAATCTGATAGTGGTAGATGTCTCCTTTATGGCTCTAATCTGATAGTGGTAGTGGGGTGGTAGATGTCTACTTTATGGCTCTAATCTGATAGTGGTAGTGGTTTGGTAGATGTCTAGTCTCCTTTATGACTCTACATTGATAGTGGTAGCGGGGTGGTAGATGTCTAGTCTACTTTATGGCTTAAATCTGATAGTGGTAGTGGGGTTGTAGATACCTAGTCTCCTTTATGGCTCTAATCTGATAGTGGTAGTGGGGTGGTAGATGTCTCCTTTATGGCTCTAATCTGATAGTGGTAGTGGGGTGGTAGATGTCTAGTCTACTTTATGGCTCTAATCTGATAGTGGTAGTGGGGTGGTAGATGTCTCCTTTATGACTCTAATCTGATAGTGGTAGTGGGGTGGTAAATGTCTCCTTTATGGCTCTAATCTGATAGTGGTAGATGTCTCCTTTATGGCTCTAATCTGATAGTGGTAGTGGGGTGGTAGATGTCTACTTTATGGCTCTAATCTGATAGTGGTAGTGGGGTGGTAGATGTCTAGTCTACTTTATGGCTTAAATCTGATAGTGGTAGTGGGGTTGTAGATACCTAGTCTCCTTTATGGCTCTAATCTGATAGTGGTAGATGTTTCCTTTATGGCTCTAATCTGATAGTGGTAGTGGGGTGGTAGATGTCTCCTTTATGGCTCTAATCTGATAGTGGTAGATGTTTCCTTTATGGCTCTAATCTGATAGTGGTAGTGGGGTGGTAGATGTCTCCTTTATGGCTCTAATCTGATAGTGGTAGATGTCTCCTTTATGGCTCTAATCTGATAGTGGTAGTGGGGTGGTAGATGTCTCCTTTATGGCTCTAATCTGATAGTGGTAGATGTTTCCTTTATGGCTCTAATCTGATAGTGGTAGTGGGTGGTAGATGCCTCCTTTATGGCTCTAATCTGATGGTGGTAGTGGGGTGGTAGATGTCTAGTCTACTTTATGGCTATAATCTGATAGTGGTAGTGGGGTGGTAGATGTCTCCTTTATGGCTCTAATCTGATAGTGGTAGATGTCTCCTTTATGGCTCTAATCTGATAGTGGTAGTGGGGTGGTAGATGTCTCCTTTACGGCTCTAATCTGATGGTGGTAGTGGGGTGGTAGATGTCTAGTCTACTTTATGGCTCTAATCTGATAGTGGTAGTGGGGTGGTAGATATCTCCTTTATGGCTCTAATCTGATAGTGGTAGATGTCTCCTTTATGGCTCTAATCTGATAGTGGTAGTGGGGTGGTAAATGTCTCCTTTATGGCTCTAATCTGATAGTGGTAGGGGGGTGGTAGATGTCTCCTTTATGGCTCTAATCTGATAGTGGTAGATGGCTCCTTTATGGCTCTAATCTGATAGTGGTAGTGGGGTGGTAGATGTCTCCTTTATGGCTCTAATCTGATGGTGGTAGTGGGGTGGTATATGTCTAGTCTACTTTATGGCTATAATCTGATAGTGGTAGTGGGGTGGTAGATGTCTCCTTTATGGCTCTAATCTGATAGTGGTAGATGTCTCCTTTATGGCTCTAATCTGATGGTGGTAGTGGGGTGGTAGATGTCTAGTCTACTTTATGGCTCTAATCTGATAGTGGTAGTGGGGTGGTAGATGTCTCCTTTATGGCTCTAATCTGATAGTGGTAGATGGCTCCTTTATGGCTCTAATCTGATAGTGGTAGTGTGGTGGTAAATGTCTCCTTTATGGCTCTACATTGATAGTGGTAGTGTGGTGGTAGATGTCTAGTCTACTTTATGGCTTAAATCTGATAGTGGTAGTGGGGTTGTAGATACCTAGTCTCCTTTATGGCTCTAATCTGATAGTGGTAGTGGGGTGGTAGATGTCTCCTTTATGGCTCTAATCTGATAGTGGTAGATGTCTCCTTTATGGCTCTAATCTGATAGTGGTAGTGGGGTGGTAGATGTCTCCTTTATGGCTCTAATCTGATGGTGGTAGTGGGGTGGTAGATGTCTAGTCTACTTTATGGCTCTAATCTGATAGTGGTAGTGGGGTGGTAGATGTCTCCTTTATGGCTCTAATCTGATGGTGGTAGTGGGGTGGTAGATACCTAGGCTCCTTTATGGCTCTAATCTGATAGTGGTAGTGGGGTGGTAGATGTCTCCTTTATGACTCTAATCTGATAGTGGTAGTGGGGTGGTAAATGTCTCCTTTATGGCTCTAATCTGATAGTGGTAGTGGGGTGGTAGATGACTCCTTTATGGCTCTAATCTGATAGTGGTAGTGGGGTGGTAGATGTCTAGTCTCCTTTATGGCTCTACATTGATAGTGGTAGTGGGGTGGTAGATGTCTAGTCTACTTTATGGCTTAAATCTGATAGTGGTAGTGGGGTGGTAGATACCTAGTCTCCTTTATGGCTCTAATCTGATAGTGGTAGATGTCTCCTTTATGGCTCTAATCTGATAGTGGTAGATGTCTCCTTTATGGCTCTAATCTGATAGTGGTAGTGGGTTGGTAGATGTCTACTTTATGGCTCTAATCTGATAGTGGTAGTGGGGTGGTAGATGTCTAGTCTCCTTTATGGCTCTACATTGATAGTGGTAGTGGGGTGGTAGATGTCTAGTCTACTTTATGGCTTAAATCTGATAGTGGTAGTGGGGTGGTAGATACCTAGTCTCCTTTATGGCTCTAATCTGATAGTGGTAGTGGGGTGGTAGATGTCTCCTTTATGGCTCTAATCTGATAGTGGTAGATATCTCCTTTATGGCTCTAATCTGATAGTGGTAGTGGGGTGGTAGATGTCTCCTTTATGGCTCTAATCTGATAGTGGTAGTGGGGTGGTAGATGTCTACTTTATGGCTCTAATCTGATGTCTAGTCTCCTTTATGCCTCTACATTGATAGTGGTAGTGGGGTGGTAGATGTCTAGTCTACTTTATGGCTTAAATCTGATAGTGGTAGTGGGGTTGTAGATACCTAGTCTCCTTTATGGCTCTAATCTGATAGTGGTAGTGGGGTGGTAGATGTCTCCTTTATGGCTCTAATCTGATAGTGGTAGATGTCTCCTTTATGGCTCTAATCTGATAGTGGTAGTGGGGTGGTATATGGCTCCTTTATGGCTCTAATCTGATAGTGGTAGATGTTTCCTTTATGGCTCTAATCTGATAGTGGTAGTGGGGTGGTAGATGTCTCCTTTATGGCTCTAATCTGATGGTGGTAGTGGGGTGGTAGATGTCTAGTCTACTTTATGGCTATAATCTGATAGTGGTAGTGGGGTGGTAGATGTCTCCTTTATGGCTCTAATCTGATAGTGGTAGATGTCTCCTTTATGGCTCTAATCTGATAGTGGTAGTGGGGTGGTAGATGTCTCCTTTACGGCTCTAATCTGATGGTGGTAGTGGGGTGGTAGATGTCTAGTCTACTTTATGGCTCTAATCTGATAGTGGTAGTGGGGTGGTAGATGTCTCCTTTATGGCTCTAATCTGATAGTGGTAGATGTCTCCTTTATGGCTCTAATCTGATAGTGGTAGTGGGTTGGTAAATGTCTCCTTTATGGCTCTAATCTGATAGTGGTAGGGGGGTGGTAGATGTCTCCTTTATGGCTCTAATCTGATAGTGGTAGATGTCTCCTTTATGGCTCTAATCTGATAGTGGTAGTGGGGTGGTAGATGTCTAGTCTCCCTTATGGCTCTACATTGATAGTGGTAGTGGGGTGGTAGATGTCTAGTCTACTTTATGGCTGAAATCTGATAGTGGTAGTGGGGTTGTAGATACCTAGTCTCCTTTATGGCTCTAATCTGATAGTGGTAGTGGGGTGGTAGATGACTCCTTTATGGCTCTAATCTGATAGTGGTAGATGTCTCCTTTATGGCTCTAATCTGATAGTGGTAGTGGGGTGGTAGATGTCTCCTTTATGGCTCTAATCTGATAGTGGTAGATGTTTCCTTTATGGCTCTAATCTGATAGTGGTAGTGGGGTGGTAGATGTCTCCTTTATGGCTCTAATCTGATGGTGGTAGTGGGGTGGTAGATGTCTAGTCTACTTTATGGCTATAATCTGATAGTGGTAGTGGGGTGGTAGATGTCTCCTTTATGGCTCTAATCTGATAGTGGTAGATGACTCCTTTATGGCTCTAATCTGATAGTGGTAGTGGGGTGGTAGATGTCTCCTTTATGGCTCTAATCTGATAGTGGTAGATGTCTCCTTTATGGCTCTAATCTGATAGTGGTAGTGGGGTGGTAGATGTCTACTTTATGGCTCTAATCTGATAGTGGTAGTGGGGTGGTAGATGTCTCCTTTATGGCTCTAATCTGATAGTGGTAGATGTCTCCTTTATGGCTCTAATCTGATAGTGGTAGTGGGTTGGTAAATGTCTCCTTTATGGCTCTAATCTGATAGTGGTAGGGGGGTGGTAGATGTCTCCTTTATGGCTCTAATCTGATAGTGGTAGATGTCTCCTTTATGGCTCTAATCTGATAGTGGTAGTGGGGTGGTAGATGTCTAGTCTCCTTTATGGCTCTACATTGATAGTGGTAGTGGGGTGGTAGATGTCTAGTCTACTTTATGGCTTAAATCTGATAGTGGTAGTGGGGTTGTAGATACCTAGTCTCCTTTATGGCTCTAATCTGATAGTGGTAGTGGGGTGGTAGATGTCTCATTTATGGCTCTAATCTGATGGTGGTAGTGGGGTGGTAGATGTCTACTTTATGGCTCTAATCTGATAGTGGTAGTGGGGTGGTAGATGTCTCCTTTATGGCTCTAATCTGATAGTGGTAGTGGGGTGGTAGATACCTAGTCTCCTTTATGGCTCTAATCTGATAGTGGTTGTGGGGTGGTAGATGGCTCCTTTATGACTCTAATCTGATAGTGGTAGTGGGGTGGTAAATGTCTCCTTTATGGCTCTAATCTGATAGTGGTAGGGGGGTTGTAGATGTCTCCTTTATGGCTCTAATCTGATAGTGGTAGATGTCTCCTTTATGGCTCTAATCTGATAGTGGTAGTGGGGTGGTAGATGTCTACTTTATGGCTCTAATCTGATAGTGGTAGTGGGGTGGTAGATGTCTAGTCTCCTTTATGGCTCTACATTGATAGTGGTAGTGGGGTGGTAGATGTCTAGTCTACTTTATGGCTTAAATCTGATAGTGGTAGTGGGGTTGTAGATACCTAGTCTCCTTTATGGCTCTAATCTGATAGTGGTAGTGGGGTGGTAGATGTCTCCTTTATGGCTCTAATCTGATAGTGGTAGATGTCTCCTTTATGGCTCTAATCTGATAGTGGTAGTGGGGTGGTAGATGTCTCCTTTATGGCTCTAATCTGATAGTGGTAGATGTCTCCTTTATGGCTCTAATCTGATGGTGGTAGTGGGGTGGTAGATGTCTAGTCTACTTTATGGCTCTAATCTGATAGTGGTAGTGGGGTGGTAGATGTCTCCTTTATGGCTCTAATCTGATAGTGGTAGTGGGGTGGTAGATGTCTCCTTTACGGCTCTAATCTGATGGTGGTAGTGGGGTGGTAGATGTCTAGTCTACTTTATGGCTCTAATCTGATAGTGGTAGTGGGGTGGTAAATGTCTCCTTTATGGCTCTAATCTGATATTGGTAGGGGGGTGGTAGATGTCTCCTTTATGGCTCTAATCTGATAGTGGTAGATGTCTCCTTTATGGCTCTAATCTGATAGTGGTAGTTGGGTGATAGATGTCTCCTTTATGGCTCTAATCTGATAGTGGTAGTGGGGTGGTAGATGTCTAGTCTACTTTATGGCTCTAATCTGATAGTGGTAGTGGGGTGGTAGATGTCTCCTTTATGGCTCTAATCTGATAGTGTTAGTGGGGTGGTAAATGTCTCCTTTATGGCTCTAATCTGATAGTGGTAGGGGGGTGGTAGATGTCTCCTTTATGGCTCTAATCTGATAGTGGTAGATGTCTCCTTTATGGCTCTAATCTGATAGTGGTAGTGGGGTGGTAGATGTCTAGTCTACTTTATGGCTCTAATCTGATAGTGGTAGTGGGGTGGTAGATGTCTCCTTTATGGCTCTAATCTGATAGTGGTAGTGGGGTGGTAGATGTCTCCTTTACGGCTCTAATCTGATGGTGGTAGTGGGGTGGTAGATGTCTAGTCTACTTTATGGCTCTAATCTGATAGTGGTAGTGGGGTGGTAAATGTCTCCTTTATGGCTCTAATCTGATATTGGTAGGGGGGTGGTAGATGTCTCCTTTATGGCTCTAATCTGATAGTGGTAGATGTCTCCTTTATGGCTCTAATCTGATAGTGGTAGTTGGGTGATAGATGTCTCCTTTATGGCTCTAATCTGATAGTGGTAGTGGGGTGGTAGATGTCTAGTCTACTTTATGGCTCTAATCTGATAGTGGTAGTGGGGTGGTAGATGTCTCCTTTATGGCTCTAATCTGATAGTGTTAGTGGGGTGGTAAATGTCTCCTTTATGGCTCTAATCTGATAGTGGTAGGGGGGTGGTAGATGTCTCCTTTATGGCTCTAATCTGATAGTGGTAGATGTCTCCTTTATGGCTCTAATCTGATAGTGGTAGTGGGGTGGTAGATGTCTAGTCTACTTTATGGCTTAAATCTGATAGTGGTAGTGGGGTTGTAGATACCTAGTCTCCTTTATGGCTCTAATCTGATAGTGGTAGGGGGGTGGTAGATGTCTCCTTTATGGCTCTAATCTGATAGTGGTAGTGGGGTGGTAGATACCTAGTCTCCTTTATGGCTCTAATCTGATAGTGGTAGTGGGGTGGTAGATGTCTCCTTTATGACTCTAATCTGATAGTGGTAGTGGGGTGGTAAATGTCTCCTTTATGGCTCTAATCTGATAGTGGTAGTGGGGTGGTAGATGACTCCTTTATGGCTCTAATCTGATAGTGGTAGATGTCTCCTTTATGGCTCTAATCTGATAGTGGTAGATGTCTCCTTTATGGCTCTAATCTGATAGTGGTAGTGGGTTGGTAGATGTCTACTTTATGGCTCTAATCTGATAGTGGTAGTGGGGTGGTAGATGTCTAGTCTCCTTTATGGCTCTACATTGATAGTGGTAGTGGGGTGGTAGATGTCTAGTCTACTTTATGGCTTAAATCTGATAGTGGTAGTGGGGTTGTAGATACCTAGTCTCCTTTATGGCTCTAATCTGATAGTGGTAGTGGGGTGGTAGATGTCTCCTTTATGGCTCTAATCTGATAGTGGTAGATATCTCCTTTATGGCTCTAATCTGATAGTGGTAGTGGGGTGGTAGATGTCTCCTTTATGGCTCTAATCTGATAGTGGTAGATGTCTCCTTTATGGCTCTAATCTGATGGTGGTAGTGGGGTGGTAGATGTCTAGTCTACTTTATGGCTCTAATCTGATAGTGGTAGTGGGGTGGTAGATGTCTCCTTTATGGCTCTAATCTGATAGTGGTAGATGTCTCCTTTATGGCTCTAATCTGATAGTGGTAGTGGGGTGGTAGATGTCTCCTTTACGGCTCTAATCTGATGGTGGTAGTGGGGTGGTAGATGTCTAGTCTACTTTATGGCTCTAATCTGATAGTGGTAGTGGGGTGGTAAATGTCTCCTTTATGGCTCTAATCTGATATTGGTAGGGGGGTGGTAGATGTCTCCTTTATGGCTCTAATCTGATAGTGGTAGATGTCTCCTTTATGGCTCTAATCTGATAGTGGTAGTTGGGTGATAGATGTCTCCTTTATGGCTCTAATCTGATAGTGGTAGTGGGGTGGTAGATGTCTAGTCTACTTTATGGCTCTAATCTGATAGTGGTAGTGGGGTGGTAGATGTCTCCTTTATGGCTCTAATCTGATAGTGTTAGTGGGGTGGTAAATGTCTCCTTTATGGCTCTAATCTGATAGTGGTAGGGGGGTGGTAGATGTCTCCTTTATGGCTCTAATCTGATAGTGGTAGATGTCTCCTTTATGGCTCTAATCTGATAGTGGTAGTGGGGTGGTAGATGTCTAGTCTACTTTATGGCTTAAATCTGATAGTGGTAGTGGGGTTGTAGATACCTAGTCTCCTTTATGGCTCTAATCTGATAGTGGTAGGGGGGTGGTAGATGTCTCCTTTATGGCTCTAATCTGATAGTGGTAGTGGGGTGGTAGATACCTAGTCTCCTTTATGGCTCTAATCTGATAGTGGTAGTGGGGTGGTAGATGTCTCCTTTATGACTCTAATCTGATAGTGGTAGTGGGGTGGTAAATGTCTCCTTTATGGCTCTAATCTGATAGTGGTAGTGGGGTGGTAGATGACTCCTCTATGGCTCTAATCTGATAGTGGTAGATGTCTCCTTTATGGCTCTAATCTGATAGTGGTAGATGTCTCCTTTATGGCTCTAATCTGATAGTGGTAGTGGGTTGGTAGATGTCTACTTTATGGCTCTAATCTGATAGTGGTAGTGGGGTTGTAGATACCTAGTCTCCTTTATGGCTCTAATCTGATAGTGGTAGTGGGGTGGTAGATGTCTCCTTTATGGCTCTAATCTGATAGTGGTAGATATCTCCTTTATGGCTCTAATCTGATAGTGGTAGTGGGGTGGTAGATGTCTCCTTTATGACTCTAATCTGATAGTGGTAGTGGGGTGGTAGATGTCTACTTTATGGCTCTAATCTGATAGTGGTAGATGTCTCCTTTATGGCTCTAATCTGATAGTGGTAGTGGGGTGGTAGATGTCTACTTTATGGCTCTAATCTGATAGTGGTAGTGGGGTGGTAGATGTCTAGTCTCCTTTATGGCTCTACATTGATAGTGGTAGTGGGGTGGTAGATGTCTAGTCTACTTTATGGCTTAAATCTGGCAGTGGTAGTGGGGTTGTAGATACCTAGTCTCCTTTATGGCTCTAATCTGATAATGGTAGTGGGGTGGTAGATGTCTCCTTTATGGCTCTAATCTGATAGTGGTAGATGTCTCCTTTATGGCTCTAATCTGATAGTGGTAGTGGGGTGGTAGATGTCTCCTTTATGGCTCTAATCTGATAGTGGTAGATGTTTCCTTTATGGCTCTAATCTGATAGTGGTAGTGGGTTGGTAGATGTCTCCTTTATGGCTCTAATCTGATGGTGGTAGTGGGGTGGTAGATGTCTCCTTTATGGCTCTAATCTGATAGTGGTAGATGTCTCCTTTATGGCTCTAATCTGATAGTGGTAGTGGGGTGGTAGATGTCTAGTCTACTTTATGGCTCTAATCTGATAGTGGTAGTGGGGTGGTAGATGTCTCCTTTATGGCTCTAATCTGATAGTGGTAGATGTCTCCTTTATGGCTCTAATCTGATAGTGGTAGTGGGTTGGTAAATGTCTCCTTTATGGCTCTAATCTGATAGTGGTAGGGGGGTGGTAGATGTCTCCTTTATGGCTCTAATCTGATAGTGGTAGTGGGGTGGTAGATGTCTAGTCTCCTTTATGGCTCTACATTGATAGTGGTAGTGGGGTGGTAGATGTCTAGTCTACTTTATGGCTTAAATCTGATAGTGGTAGTGGGGTTGTAGATACCTAGTCTCCTTTATGGCTCTAATCTGATAGTGGTAGTGGGGTGGTAGATGTCTCCTTTATGGCTCTAATCTGATAGTGGTAGATGTCTCCTTTATGGCTCTAATCTGATAGTGGTAGTGGGGTGGTAGATGTCTCCTTTATGGCTCTAATCTGATAGTGGTAGTGGGGTGGTAGATACCTAGTCTCCTTTATGGCTCTAATCTGATAGTGGTTGTGGGGTGGTAGATGTCTCCTTCATGACTCTAATCTGATAGTGGTAGTGTGGTGGTAAATGTCTCCTTTATGGCTCTAATCTGATAGTGGTAGGGGGGTGGTAGATGTCTACTTTATGGCTCTAATCTGATAGTGGTAGTGGGGTGGTAGATGTCTAGTCTCCTTTATGGCTCTACATTGATAGTGGTAGTGGGGTGGTAGATGTCTAGTCTACTTTATGGCTTAAATCTGATAGTGGTAGTGGGGTTGTAGATACCTAGTCTCCTTTATGGCTCTAATCTGATAGTGGTAGTGGGGTGGTAGATGTCTCCTTTATGGCTCTAATCTGATAGTGGTAGATGTCTCCTTTATGGCTCTAATCTGATAGTGGTAGTGGGGTGGTAGATGCTTCCTTTATGGCTCTAATCTGATAGTGGTAGATGTCTCCTTTATGGCTCTAATCTGATGGTGGTAGTGGGGTGGTAGATGTCTAGTCTACTTTATGGCTCTAATCTGATAGTGGTAGTGGGGTGGTAGATGTCTCCTTTATGGCTCTAATCTGATAGTGGTAGATGTCTCCTTTATGGCTCTAATCTGATAGTGGTAGTGGGGTGATAGATGTCTCCTTTATGGCTCTAATCTGATAGTGGTAGTGGGGTGGTAGATGTCTAGTCTACTTTATGGCTCTAATCTGATAGTGGTAGTGGGGTGGTAGATGTCTCCTTTATGGCTCTAATCTGATAGTGGTAGATGTCTCCTTTATGGCTCTAATCTGATAGTGGTAGTGGGGTGGTAGATGTCTCCTTTATGGCTCTAATCTGATAGTGGTAGTGGGGTGGTAGATGTCTCCTTTACGGCTCTAATCTGATGGTGGTAGTGGGGTGGTAGATGTCTAGTCTCCTTTATGGCTCTACATTGATAGTGGTAGTGGGGTGGTAGATGTCTAGTCTACTTTATGGCTTAAATCTGGCAGTGGTAGTGGGGTTGTAGATACCTAGTCTCCTTTATGGCTCTAATCTGATAATGGTAGTGGGGTGGTAGATGTCTCCTTTATGGCTCTAATCTGATAGTGGTAGATGTCTCCTTTATGGCTCTAATCTGATAGTGGTAGTGGGGTGGTAGATGTCTCCTTTATGGCTCTAATCTGATAGTGGTAGATGTTTCCTTTATGGCTCTAATCTGATAGTGGTAGTGGGTTGGTAGATGTCTACTTTATGGCTCTAATCTGATAGTGGTAGTGGGGTTGTAGATACCTAGTCTCCTTTATGGCTCTAATCTGATAGTGGTAGTGGGGTGGTAGATGTCTCCTTTATGGCTCTAATCTGATAGTGGTAGATATCTCCTTTATGGCTCTAATCTGATAGTGGTAGTGGGGTGGTAGATGTCTCCTTTATGACTCTAATCTGATAGTGGTAGTGGGGTGGTAGATGTCTACTTTAAGGCTCTAATCTGATAGTGGTAGATGTCTCCTTTATGGCTCTAATCTGATAGTGGTAGTGGGGTGGTAGATGTCTACTTTATGGCTCTAATCTGATAGTGGTAGTGGGGTGGTAGATGTCTAGTCTCCTTTATGGCTCTACATTGATAGTGGTAGTGGGGTGGTAGATGTCTAGTCTACTTTATGGCTTAAATCTGGCAGTGGTAGTGGGGTTGTAGATACCTAGTCTCCTTTATGGCTCTAATCTGATAATGGTAGTGGGGTGGTAGATGTCTCCTTTATGGCTCTAATCTGATAGTGGTAGATGTCTCCTTTATGGCTCTAATCTGATAGTGGTAGTGGGGTGGTAGATGTCTCCTTTATGGCTCTAATCTGATAGTGGTAGATGTTTCCTTTATGGCTCTAATCTGATAGTGGTAGTGGGTTGGTAGATGTCTCCTTTATGGCTCTAATCTGATGGTGGTAGTGGGGTGGTAGATGTCTCCTTTATGGCTCTAATCTGATAGTGGTAGATGTCTCCTTTATGGCTCTAATCTGATAGTGGTAGTGGGGTGGTAGATGTCTAGTCTACTTTATGGCTCTAATCTGATAGTGGTAGTGGGGTGGTAGATGTCTCCTTTATGGCTCTAATCTGATAGTGGTAGATGTCTCCTTTATGGCTCTAATCTGATAGTGGTAGTGGGTTGGTAAATGTCTCCTTTATGGCTCTAATCTGATAGTGGTAGGGGGGTGGTAGATGTCTCCTTTATGGCTCTAATCTGATAGTGGTAGTGGGGTGGTAGATGTCTAGTCTCCTTTATGGCTCTTCATTGATAGTGGTAGTGGGGTGGTAGATGTCTAGTCTACTTTATGGCTTAAATCTGATAGTGGTAGTGGGGTTGTAGATACCTAGTCTCCTTTATGGCTCTAATCTGATAGTGGTAGTGGGGTGGTAGATGTCTCCTTTATGGCTCTAATCTGATAGTGGTAGATGTCTCCTTTATGGCTCTAATCTGATAGTGGTAGTGGGGTGGTAGATGTCTCCTTTATGGCTCTAATCTGATAGTGGTAGTGGGGTGGTAGATACCTAGTCTCCTTTATGGCTCTAATCTGATAGTGGTTGTGGGGTGGTAGATGTCTCCTTCATGACTCTAATCTGATAGTGGTAGTGTGGTGGTAAATGTCTCCTTTATGGCTCTAATCTGATAGTGGTAGGGGGGTGGTAGATGTCTACTTTATGGCTCTAATCTGATAGTGGTAGTGGGGTGGTAGATGTCTAGTCTCCTTTATGGCTCTACATTGATAGTGGTAGTGGGGTGGTAGATGTCTAGTCTACTTTATGGCTTAAATCTGATAGTGGTAGTGGGGTTGTAGATACCTAGTCTCCTTTATGGCTCTAATCTGATAGTGGTAGTGGGGTGGTAGATGTCTCCTTTATGGCTCTAATCTGATAGTGGTAGATGTCTCCTTTATGGCTCTAATCTGATAGTGGTAGTGGGGTGGTAGATGCTTCCTTTATGGCTCTAATCTGATAGTGGTAGATGTCTCCTTTATGGCTCTAATCTGATGGTGGTAGTGGGGTGGTAGATGTCTAGTCTACTTTATGGCTCTAATCTGATAGTGGTAGTGGGGTGGTAGATGTCTCCTTTATGGCTCTAATCTGATAGTGGTAGATGTCTCCTTTATGGCTCTAATCTGATAGTGGTAGTGGGGTGATAGATGTCTCCTTTATGGCTCTAATCTGATAGTGGTAGTGGGGTGGTAGATGTCTAGTCTACTTTATGGCTCTAATCTGATAGTGGTAGTGGGGTGGTAGATGTCTCCTTTACGGCTCTAATCTGATGGTGGTAGTGGGGTGGTAGATGTCTAGTCTCCTTTATGGCTCTACATTGATAGTGGTAGTGGGGTGGTAGATGTCTAGTCTACTTTATGGCTTAAATCTGGCAGTGGTAGTGGGGTTGTAGATACCTAGTCTCCTTTATGGCTCTAATCTGATAATGGTAGTGGGGTGGTAGATGTCTCCTTTATGGCTCTAATCTGATAGTGGTAGATGTCTCCTTTATGGCTCTAATCTGATAGTGGTAGTGGGGTGGTAGATGTCTCCTTTATGGCTCTAATCTGATAGTGGTAGATGTTTCCTTTATGGCTCTAATCTGATAGTGGTAGTGGGTTGGTAGATGTCTCCTTTATGGCTCTAATCTGATGGTGGTAGTGGGGTGGTAGATGTCTCCTTTATGGCTCTAATCTGATAGTGGTAGATGTCTCCTTTATGGCTCTAATCTGATAGTGGTAGTGGGGTGGTAGATGTCTAGTCTACTTTATGGCTCTAATCTGATAGTGGTAGTGGGGTGGTAGATGTCTCCTTTATGGCTCTAATCTGATAGTGGTAGATGTCTCCTTTATGGCTCTAATCTGATAGTGGTAGTGGGTTGGTAAATGTCTCCTTTATGGCTCTAATCTGATAGTGGTAGGGGGGTGGTAGATGTCTCCTTTATGGCTCTAATCTGATAGTGGTAGTGGGGTGGTAGATGTCTAGTCTCCTTTATGGCTCTACATTGATAGTGGTAGTGGGGTGGTAGATGTCTAGTCTACTTTATGGCTTAAATCTGATAGTGGTAGTGGGGTTGTAGATACCTAGTCTCCTTTATGGCTCTAATCTGATAGTGGTAGTGGGGTGGTAGATGTCTCCTTTATGGCTCTAATCTGATAGTGGTAGATGTCTCCTTTATGGCTCTAATCTGATAGTGGTAGTGGGGTGGTAGATGTCTCCTTTATGGCTCTAATCTGATAGTGGTAGTGGGGTGGTAGATGTCTCCTTTATGGCTCTAATCTGATAGTGGTAGTGGGGTGGTAGATACCTAGTCTCCTTTATGGCTCTAATCTGATAGTGGTAGTGTGGTGGTAAATGTCTCCTTTATGGCTCTAATCTGATAGTGGTAGGGGGGTGGTAGATGTCTACTTTATGGCTCTAATCTGATAGTGGTAGTGGGGTGGTAGATGTCTAGTCTCCTTTATGGCTCTACATTGATAGTGGTAGTGGGGTGGTAGATGTCTAGTCTACTTTATGGCTTAAATCTGATAGTGGTAGTGGGGTTGTAGATACCTAGTCTCCTTTATGGCTCTAATCTGATAGTGGTAGTGGGGTGGTAGATGTCTCCTTTATGGCTCTAATCTGATAGTGGTAGATGTCTCCTTTATGGCTCTAATCTGATAGTGGTAGTGGGGTGGTAGATGCTTCCTTTATGGCTCTAATCTGATAGTGGTAGATGTCTCCTTTATGGCTCTAATCTGATGGTGGTAGTGGGGTGGTAGATGTCTAGTCTACTTTATGGCTCTAATCTGATAGTGGTAGTGGGGTGGTAGATGTCTCCTTTATGGCTCTAATCTGATAGTGGTAGATGTCTCCTTTATGGCTCTAATCTGATAGTGGTAGTGGGGTGATAGATGTCTCCTTTATGGCTCTAATCTGATAGTGGTAGTGGGGTGGTAGATGTCTAGTCTACTTTATGGCTCTAATCTGATAGTGGTAGTGGGGTGGTAGATGTCTCCTTTATGGCTCTAATCTGATAGTGGTAGATGTCTCCTTTATGGCTCTAATCTGATAGTGGTAGTGGGGTGGTAGATGTCTCCTTTATGGCTCTAATCTGATAGTGGTAGTGGGGTGGTAGATGTCTCCTTTACGGCTCTAATCTGATGGTGGTAGTGGGGTGGTAGATGTCTAGTCTACTTTATGGCTCTAATCTGATAGTGGTAGTGGGGTGGTAGATGGCTCCTTTATGGCTCTAATCTGATAGTGGTAGATGTCTCCTTTATGGCTCTAATCTGATAGTGGTAGTGGGGTGGTAAATGTCTCCTTTATGGCTCTAATCTGATAGTGGTAGGGGGGTGGTAGATGTCTCCTTTATGGCTCTAATCTGATAGTGGTAGTGGGGTGGTAGATACCTAGTCTCCTTTATGGCTCTAATCTGATAGTGGTAGTGGGGTGGTAGATGTCTCCTTTATGACTCTAATCTGATAGTGGTAGTGGGGTGGTAAATGTCTCCTTTATGGCTCTAATCTGATAGTGGTAGTGGGGTGGTAGATGACTCCTCTATGGCTCTAATCTGATAGTGGTAGATGTCTCCTTTATGGCTCTAATCTGATAGTGGTAGATGTCTCCTTTATGGCTCTAATCTGATAGTGGTAGTGGGTTGGTAGATGTCTACTTTATGGCTCTAATCTGATAGTGGTAGTGGGGTTGTAGATACCTAGTCTCCTTTATGGCTCTAATCTGATAGTGGTAGTGGGGTGGTAGATGTCTCCTTTATGGCTCTAATCTGATAGTGGTAGATATCTCCTTTATGGCTCTAATCTGATAGTGGTAGTGGGGTGGTAGATGTCTCCTTTATGACTCTAATCTGATAGTGGTAGTGGGGTGGTAGATGTCTACTTTATGGCTCTAATCTGATAGTGGTAGATGTCTCCTTTATGGCTCTAATCTGATAGTGGTAGTGGGGTGGTAGATGTCTACTTTATGGCTCTAATCTGATAGTGGTAGTGGGGTGGTAGATGTCTAGTCTCCTTTATGGCTCTACATTGATAGTGGTAGTGGGGTGGTAGATGTCTAGTCTACTTTATGGCTTAAATCTGGCAGTGGTAGTGGGGTTGTAGATACCTAGTCTCCTTTATGGCTCTAATCTGATAATGGTAGTGGGGTGGTAGATGTCTCCTTTATGGCTCTAATCTGATAGTGGTAGATTTCTCCTTTATGGCTCTAATCTGATAGTGGTAGTGGGGTGGTAGATGTCTCCTTTATGGCTCTAATCTGATAGTGGTAGATGTTTCCTTTATGGCTCTAATCTGATAGTGGTAGTGGGTTGGTAGATGTCTCCTTTATGGCTCTAATCTGATGGTGGTAGTGGGGTGGTAGATGTCTCCTTTATGGCTCTAATCTGATAGTGGTAGATGTCTCCTTTATGGCTCTAATCTGATAGTGGTAGTGGGGTGGTAGATGTCTAGTCTACTTTATGGCTCTAATCTGATAGTGGTAGTGGGGTGGTAGATGTCTCCTTTATGGCTCTAATCTGATAGTGGTAGATGTCTCCTTTATGGCTCTAATCTGATAGTGGTAGTGGGGTGGTAAATGTCTCCTTTATGGCTCTAATCTGATAGTGGTAGGGGGGTGGTAGATGTCTCCTTTATGGCTCTAATCTGATAGTGGTAGTGGGGTGGTAGATGTCTAGTCTCCTTTATGGCTCTACATTGATAGTGGTAGTGGGGTGGTAGATGTCTAGTCTACTTTATGGCTTAAATCTGATAGTGGTAGTGGGGTTGTAGATACCTAGTCTCCTTTATGGCTCTAATCTGATAGTGGTAGTGGGGTGGTAGATGTCTCCTTTATGGCTCTAATCTGATAGTGGTAGATGTCTCCTTTATGGCTCTAATCTGATAGTGGTAGTGGGGTGGTAGATGTCTCCTTTATGGCTCTAATCTGATAGTGGTAGTGGGGTGGTAGATACCTAGTCTCCTTTATGGCTCTAATCTGATAGTGGTTGTGGGGTGGTAGATGTCTCCTTCATGACTCTAATCTGATAGTGGTAGTGTGGTGGTAAATGTCTCCTTTATGGCTCTAATCTGATAGTGGTAGGGGGGTGGTAGATGTCTACTTTATGGCTCTAATCTGATAGTGGTAGTGGGGTGGTAGATGTCTAGTCTCCTTTATGGCTCTACATTGATAGTGGTAGTGGGGTGGTAGATGTCTAGTCTACTTTATGGCTTAAATCTGATAGTGGTAGTGGGGTTGTAGATACCTAGTCTCCTTTATGGCTCTAATCTGATAGTGGTAGTGGGGTGGTAGATGTCTCCTTTATGGCTCTAATCTGATAGTGGTAGATGTCTCCTTTATGGCTCTAATCTGATAGTGGTAGTGGGGTGGTAGATGCTTCCTTTATGGCTCTAATCTGATAGTGGTAGATGTCTCCTTTATGGCTCTAATCTGATGGTGGTAGTGGGGTGGTAGATGTCTAGTCTACTTTATGGCTCTAATCTGATAGTGGTAGTGGGGTGGTAGATGTCTCCTTTATGGCTCTAATCTGATAGTGGTAGATGTCTCCTTTATGGCTCTAATCTGATAGTGGTAGTGGGGTGATAGATGTCTCCTTTATGGCTCTAATCTGATAGTGGTAGTGGGGTGGTAGATGTCTAGTCTACTTTATGGCTCTAATCTGATAGTGGTAGTGGGGTGGTAGATGTCTCCTTTATGGCTCTAATCTGATAGTGGTAGATGTCTCCTTTATGGCTCTAATCTGATAGTGGTAGTGGGGTGGTAGATGTCTCCTTTATGGCTCTAATCTGATAGTGGTAGTGGGGTGGTAGATGTCTCCTTTACGGCTCTAATCTGATGGTGGTAGTGGGGTGGTAGATGTCTAGTCTCCTTTATGGCTCTACATTGATAGTGGTAGTGGGGTGGTAGATGTCTAGTCTACTTTATGGCTTAAATCTGGCAGTGGTAGTGGGGTTGTAGATACCTAGTCTCCTTTATGGCTCTAATCTGATAATGGTAGTGGGGTGGTAGATGTCTCCTTTATGGCTCTAATCTGATAGTGGTAGATGTCTCCTTTATGGCTCTAATCTGATAGTGGTAGTGGGGTGGTAGATGTCTCCTTTATGGCTCTAATCTGATAGTGGTAGATGTTTCCTTTATGGCTCTAATCTGATAGTGGTAGTGGGTTGGTAGATGTCTACTTTATGGCTCTAATCTGATAGTGGTAGTGGGGTTGTAGATACCTAGTCTCCTTTATGGCTCTAATCTGATAGTGGTAGTGGGGTGGTAGATGTCTCCTTTATGGCTCTAATCTGATAGTGGTAGATATCTCCTTTATGGCTCTAATCTGATAGTGGTAGTGGGGTGGTAGATGTCTCCTTTATGACTCTAATCTGATAGTGGTAGTGGGGTGGTAGATGTCTACTTTAAGGCTCTAATCTGATAGTGGTAGATGTCTCCTTTATGGCTCTAATCTGATAGTGGTAGTGGGGTGGTAGATGTCTACTTTATGGCTCTAATCTGATAGTGGTAGTGGGGTGGTAGATGTCTAGTCTCCTTTATGGCTCTACATTGATAGTGGTAGTGGGGTGGTAGATGTCTAGTCTACTTTATGGCTTAAATCTGGCAGTGGTAGTGGGGTTGTAGATACCTAGTCTCCTTTATGGCTCTAATCTGATAATGGTAGTGGGGTGGTAGATGTCTCCTTTATGGCTCTAATCTGATAGTGGTAGATGTCTCCTTTATGGCTCTAATCTGATAGTGGTAGTGGGGTGGTAGATGTCTCCTTTATGGCTCTAATCTGATAGTGGTAGATGTTTCCTTTATGGCTCTAATCTGATAGTGGTAGTGGGTTGGTAGATGTCTCCTTTATGGCTCTAATCTGATGGTGGTAGTGGGGTGGTAGATGTCTCCTTTATGGCTCTAATCTGATAGTGGTAGATGTCTCCTTTATGGCTCTAATCTGATAGTGGTAGTGGGGTGGTAGATGTCTAGTCTACTTTATGGCTCTAATCTGATAGTGGTAGTGGGGTGGTAGATGTCTCCTTTATGGCTCTAATCTGATAGTGGTAGATGTCTCCTTTATGGCTCTAATCTGATAGTGGTAGTGGGTTGGTAAATGTCTCCTTTATGGCTCTAATCTGATAGTGGTAGGGGGGTGGTAGATGTCTCCTTTATGGCTCTAATCTGATAGTGGTAGTGGGGTGGTAGATGTCTAGTCTCCTTTATGGCTCTACATTGATAGTGGTAGTGGGGTGGTAGATGTCTAGTCTACTTTATGGCTTAAATCTGATAGTGGTAGTGGGGTTGTAGATACCTAGTCTCCTTTATGGCTCTAATCTGATAGTGGTAGTGGGGTGGTAGATGTCTCCTTTATGGCTCTAATCTGATAGTGGTAGATGTCTCCTTTATGGCTCTAATCTGATAGTGGTAGTGGGGTGGTAGATGTCTCCTTTATGGCTCTAATCTGATAGTGGTAGTGGGGTGGTAGATACCTAGTCTCCTTTATGGCTCTAATCTGATAGTGGTTGTGGGGTGGTAGATGTCTCCTTCATGACTCTAATCTGATAGTGGTAGTGTGGTGGTAAATGTCTCCTTTATGGCTCTAATCTGATAGTGGTAGGGGGGTGGTAGATGTCTACTTTATGGCTCTAATCTGATAGTGGTAGTGGGGTGGTAGATGTCTAGTCTCCTTTATGGCTCTACATTGATAGTGGTAGTGGGGTGGTAGATGTCTAGTCTACTTTATGGCTTAAATCTGATAGTGGTAGTGGGGTTGTAGATACCTAGTCTCCTTTATGGCTCTAATCTGATAGTGGTAGTGGGGTGGTAGATGTCTCCTTTATGGCTCTAATCTGATAGTGGTAGATGTCTCCTTTATGGCTCTAATCTGATAGTGGTAGTGGGGTGGTAGATGCTTCCTTTATGGCTCTAATCTGATAGTGGTAGATGTCTCCTTTATGGCTCTAATCTGATGGTGGTAGTGGGGTGGTAGATGTCTAGTCTACTTTATGGCTCTAATCTGATAGTGGTAGTGGGGTGGTAGATGTCTCCTTTATGGCTCTAATCTGATAGTGGTAGATGTCTCCTTTATGGCTCTAATCTGATAGTGGTAGTGGGGTGATAGATGTCTCCTTTATGGCTCTAATCTGATAGTGGTAGTGGGGTGGTAGATGTCTAGTCTACTTTATGGCTCTAATCTGATAGTGGTAGTGGGGTGGTAGATGTCTCCTTTATGGCTCTAATCTGATAGTGGTAGATGTCTCCTTTATGGCTCTAATCTGATAGTGGTAGTGGGGTGGTAGATGTCTCCTTTATGGCTCTAATCTGATAGTGGTAGTGGGGTGGTAGATGTCTCCTTTACGGCTCTAATCTGATGGTGGTAGTGGGGTGGTAGATGTCTAGTCTCCTTTATGGCTCTACATTGATAGTGGTAGTGGGGTGGTAGATGTCTAGTCTACTTTATGGCTTAAATCTGGCAGTGGTAGTGGGGTTGTAGATACCTAGTCTCCTTTATGGCTCTAATCTGATAATGGTAGTGGGGTGGTAGATGTCTCCTTTATGGCTCTAATCTGATAGTGGTAGATGTCTCCTTTATGGCTCTAATCTGATAGTGGTAGTGGGGTGGTAGATGTCTCCTTTATGGCTCTAATCTGATAGTGGTAGATGTTTCCTTTATGGCTCTAATCTGATAGTGGTAGTGGGTTGGTAGATGTCTCCTTTATGGCTCTAATCTGATGGTGGTAGTGGGGTGGTAGATGTCTCCTTTATGGCTCTAATCTGATAGTGGTAGATGTCTCCTTTATGGCTCTAATCTGATAGTGGTAGTGGGGTGGTAGATGTCTAGTCTACTTTATGGCTCTAATCTGATAGTGGTAGTGGGGTGGTAGATGTCTCCTTTATGGCTCTAATCTGATAGTGGTAGATGTCTCCTTTATGGCTCTAATCTGATAGTGGTAGTGGGTTGGTAAATGTCTCCTTTATGGCTCTAATCTGATAGTGGTAGGGGGGTGGTAGATGTCTCCTTTATGGCTCTAATCTGATAGTGGTAGTGGGGTGGTAGATGTCTAGTCTCCTTTATGGCTCTACATTGATAGTGGTAGTGGGGTGGTAGATGTCTAGTCTACTTTATGGCTTAAATCTGATAGTGGTAGTGGGGTTGTAGATACCTAGTCTCCTTTATGGCTCTAATCTGATAGTGGTAGTGGGGTGGTAGATGTCTCCTTTATGGCTCTAATCTGATAGTGGTAGATGTCTCCTTTATGGCTCTAATCTGATAGTGGTAGTGGGGTGGTAGATGTCTCCTTTATGGCTCTAATCTGATAGTGGTAGTGGGGTGGTAGATGTCTCCTTTATGGCTCTAATCTGATAGTGGTAGTGGGGTGGTAGATACCTAGTCTCCTTTATGGCTCTAATCTGATAGTGGTAGTGTGGTGGTAAATGTCTCCTTTATGGCTCTAATCTGATAGTGGTAGGGGGGTGGTAGATGTCTACTTTATGGCTCTAATCTGATAGTGGTAGTGGGGTGGTAGATGTCTAGTCTCCTTTATGGCTCTACATTGATAGTGGTAGTGGGGTGGTAGATGTCTAGTCTACTTTATGGCTTAAATCTGATAGTGGTAGTGGGGTTGTAGATACCTAGTCTCCTTTATGGCTCTAATCTGATAGTGGTAGTGGGGTGGTAGATGTCTCCTTTATGGCTCTAATCTGATAGTGGTAGATGTCTCCTTTATGGCTCTAATCTGATAGTGGTAGTGGGGTGGTAGATGCTTCCTTTATGGCTCTAATCTGATAGTGGTAGATGTCTCCTTTATGGCTCTAATCTGATGGTGGTAGTGGGGTGGTAGATGTCTAGTCTACTTTATGGCTCTAATCTGATAGTGGTAGTGGGGTGGTAGTTCTCCTTTATGGCTCTAATCTGATAGTGGTAGATGTCTCCTTTATGGCTCTAATCTGATAGTGGTAGTGGGGTGATAGATGTCTCCTTTATGGCTCTAATCTGATAGTGGTAGTGGGGTGGTAGATGTCTAGTCTACTTTATGGCTCTAATCTGATAGTGGTAGTGGGGTGGTAGATGTCTCCTTTATGGCTCTAATCTGATAGTGGTAGATGTCTCCTTTATGGCTCTAATCTGATAGTGGTAGTGGGGTGGTAGATGTCTCCTTTATGGCTCTAATCTGATAGTGGTAGTGGGGTGGTAGATGTCTCCTTTACGGCTCTAATCTGATGGTGGTAGTGGGGTGGTAGATGTCTAGTCTACTTTATGGCTCTAATCTGATAGTGGTAGTGGGGTGGTAGATGGCTCCTTTATGGCTCTAATCTGATAGTGGTAGATGTCTCCTTTATGGCTCTAATCTGATAGTGGTAGTGGGGTGGTAAATGTCTCCTTTATGGCTCTAATCTGATAGTGGTAGGGGGGTGGTAGATGTCACCTTTATGGCTCTAATCTGATAGTGGTAGATGTCTCCTTTATGGCTCTAATCTGATAGTGGTAGTGGGGTGGTAGATGTCTAGTCTACTTTATGGCTATAATCTGATAGTGGTAGTGGGGTGGTAGATGTCTCCTTTATGGCTCTAATCTGATAGTGGTAGATGTCTCCTTTATGGCTCTAATCTGATGGTGGTAGTGGGGTGGTAGATGTCTCCTTTATGGCTCTAAACTGATAGTGGTAGATGTCTCCTTTATGGCTCTAATCTGATAGTGGTAGTGGGGTGGTAGATGTCTCCTTTATGGCTCTAAACTGATAGTGGTAGATGTCTCCTTTATGGCTCTAATCTGATAGTGGTAGTGGGGTGGTAGATGTCTCCTTTATGGCTCTAATCTGATAGGGGTAGTGGGGTGGTAGATGTCTCCTTTACGGCTCTAATCTGATGGTGGTAGTGGGGTGGTAGATGTCTAGTCTACTTTATGGCTCTAATCTGATATTGGTAGTGGGGTGGTAGATGTCTCCTTTATGGCTCTAATCTGATAGTGGTAGTGGGGTGGTAAAGGTCTCCTTTATGGCTCTAATCGGATAGTGGTAGGGGGGTGGTAGATGTCTCCTTTATGGCTCTAATCTGATAGTGGTAGATGCCTCCTTTATGGCTCTAATCTGATAGTGGTAGTGGGGTGGTAGATGTCTAGTCTCCTTTATGGCTCTACATTGATAGTGGTAGTGGGGTGGTAGATGGCTCCTTTATGGCTCTAATCTGATAGTGGTAGATGTCTCCTTTATGGCTCTAATCTGATAGTGGTAGTGGGGTGGTAAATGTCTCCTTTATGGCTCTAATCTGATAGTGGTAGATGTCTCCTTTATGGCTCTAATCTGATAGTGGTAGTGGGGTGGTAGATGTCTAGTCTACTTTATGGCTTAAATCTGATAGTGGTAGTGGGGTTGTAGATACCTAGTCTCCTTTATGGCTCTAATCTGATAGTGGTAGTGGGGTGGTAGATGTCTCCTTTATGGCTCTAATCTGATATTGGTAGATGTCTCATTTATGGCTCAAATCTGATAGTGGTAGTGGGGTGGTATATGGCTCCTTTATGGCTCTAATCTGATGGTGGTAGTGGGGTGGTAGATGTCTAGTCTACTTTATGGCTATAATCTGATAGTGGTAGTGGGGTGGTAGATGTCTCCTTTATGGCTCTAATCTGATAGTGGTAAATGTCTCCTTTTTGGCTCTAATCTGATGGTGGTAGTGGGGTGGTAGATGTCTCTTTTATGGCTCTAAACTGATAGTGGTAGTGGGGTGGTAGATGTCTAGTCTACTTTATGGCTTAAATCTGATAGTGGTAGTGGGGTTGTAGATACCTAGTCTCCTTTATGGCTCTAATCTGATAGTGGTAGTGGGGTGGTAGATGTCTCCTTTATGGCTCTAATCTGATAGTGGTAGATATCTCCTTTATGGCTCTAATCTGATAGTGGTAGTGGGGTGGTAGATGTCTCCTTTATGACTCTAATCTGATAGTGGTAGTGGGGTGGTAAATGTCTCCTTTATGGCTCTAATCTGATAGTGGTAGATGTCTCCTTTATGGCTCTAATCTGATAGTGGTAGTGGGGTGGTAGATGTTTACTTTATGGCTCTAATCTGATAGTGGTAGTGGGGTGGTAGATGTCTAGTCTCCTTTATGGCTCTACATTGATAGTGGTAGTGGGGTGGTAGATGTCTAGTCTACTTTATGGCTTAAATCTGGTAGTGGTAGTGGGGTTGTAGATACCTAGTCTCCTTTATGGCTCTAATCTGATAATGGTAGTGGGGTGGTAGATGTCTCCTTTATGGCTCTAATCTGATAGTGGTAGATGTCTCCTTTATGGCTCTAATCTGATAGTGGTAGTGGGGTGGTAGATGTCTCCTTTATGGCTCTAATCTGATAGTGGTAGATGTTTCCTTTATGGCTCTAATCTGATAGTGGTAGTGGGTTGGTAGATGTCTCCTTTATGGCTCTAATCTGATGGTGGTAGTGGGGTGGTAGATGTCTAGTCTACTTTATGGCTATAATCTGATAGTGGTAGTGGGGTGGTAGATGTCTCCTTTATGGCTCTAATCTGATAGTGGTAGATGTCTCCTTTATGGCTCTAATCTGATAGTGGTAGTGGGGTGGTAGATGTCTCCTTTACGGCTCTAATCTGATGGTGGGAGTGGGGTGGTAGATGTCTAGTCTACTTTATGGCTCTAATCTGATAGTGGTAGTGGGGTGGTAGATGTCTCCTTTATGGCTCTAATCTGATAGTGGTAGATGTCTCCTTTATGGCTCTAATCTGATAGTGGTAGTGGGTTGGTAAATGTCTCCTTTATGGCTCTAATCTGATAGTGGTAGGGGGGTGGTAGATGTCTCCTTTATGGCTCTAATCTGATAGTGGTAGTGGGGTGGTAGATGTCTAGTCTCCTTTATGGCTCTACATTGATAGTGGTAGTGGGGTGGTAGATGTCTAGTCTACTTTATGGCTTAAATCTGATAGTGGTAGTGGGGTTGTAGATACCTAGTCTCCTTTATGGCTCTAATCTGATAGTGGTAGTGGGGTGGTAGATGTCTCCTTTATGGCTGTAATCTGATAGTGGTAGATGTCTCCTTTATGGCTCTAATCTGATAGTGGTAGATGTCTCCTTTATGGCTCTAATCTGATAGTGGTAGTGGGGTGGTAGATGTCTCCTTTATGGCTCTAATCTGATAGTGGTAGTGGGGTGGTAGATACCTAGTCTCCTTTATGGCTCTAATCTGATAGTGGTTGTGGGGTGGTAGATGTCTCCTTTATGACTCTAATCTGATAGTGGTAGTGTGGTGGTAAATGTCTCCTTTATGGCTCTAATCTGATAGTGGTAGGGGGGTGGTAGATGTCTCCTTTATGGCTCTAATCTGATAGTGGTAGTGGGGTGGTAGATGTCTACTTTATGGCTCTAATCTGATAGTGGTAGTGGGGTGGTAGATGTCTAGTCTCCTTTATGGCTCTACATTGATAGTGGTAGTGGGGTGGTAGATGTCTAGTCTACTTTATGGCTTAAATCTGATAGTGGTAGTGGGGTTGTAGATACCTAGTCTCCTTTATGGCTCTAATCTGATAGTGGTAGTGGGGTGGTAGATGTCTCCTTTATGGCTCTAATCTGATAGTGGTAGATGTCTCCTTTATGGCTCTAATCTGATAGTGGTAGTGGGGTGGTAGATGCTTCCTTTATGGCTCTAATCTGATAGTGGTAGATGTCTCCTTTATGGCTCTAATCTGATGGTGGTAGTGGGGTGGTAGATGTCTAGTCTACTTTATGGCTCTAATCTGATAGTGGTAGTGGGGAGGTAGATGTCTCCTTTATGGCTCTAATCTGATAGTGGTAGATGTCTCCTTTATGGCTCTAATCTGATAGTGGTAGTGGGGTGGTAGATGTCTCCTTTACGGCTCTAATCTGATGGTGGTAGTGGGGTGGTAGATGTCTAGTCTACTTTATGGCTCTAATCTGATAGTGGTAGTGGGGTGGTAGATGTCTCCTTTATGGCTTTAATCTGATAGTGGTAGATGTCTCCTTTATGGCTCTAATCTGATAGTGGTAGTGGGGTGATAGATGTCTCCTTTATGGCTCTAATCTGATAGTGGTAGTGGGGTGGTAGATGTCTAGTCTACTTTATGGCTCTAATCTGATAGTGGTAGTGGGGTGGTAGATGTCTCCTTTATGGCTCTAATCTGATAGTGGTAGATGTCTCCTTTATGGCTCTAATCTGATAGTGGTAGTGGGGTGGTAGATGTCTCCTTTATGGCTCTAATCTGATAGTGGTAGTGGGGTGGTAGATGTCTCCTTTACGGCTCTAATCTGATGGTGGTAGTGGGGTGGTAGATGTCTAGTCTACTTTATGGCTCTAATCTGATAGTGGTAGTGGGGTGGTAGATGGCTCCTTTATGGCTCTAATCTGATAGTGGTAGATGTCTCCTTTATGGCTCTAATCTGATAGTGGTAGGGGGGTGGTAGATGTCACCTTTATGGCTCTAATCTGATAGTGGTAGATGTCTCCTTTATGGCTCTAATCTGATAGTGGTAGTGGGGTGGTAGATGTCTAGTCTACTTTATGGCTTAAATCTGATAGTGGTAGTGGGGTTGTAGATACCTAGTCTCCTTTATGGCTCTAATCTGATAGTGGTAGTGGGGTGGTAGATGTCTCCTTTATGGCTCTAATCTGATGGTGGTAGTGGGGTGGTAGATGTCTAGTCTACTTAATGGCTATAATCTGATAGTGGTAGTGGGGTGGTAGATGTCTCCTTTATGGCTCTAATCTGATAGTGGTAGATGTCTCCTTTATGGCTCTAATCTGATGGTGGTAGTTGGGTGGTAGATGTCTCCTTTATGGCTCTAAACTGATAGTGGTAGATGTCTCCTTTATGGCTCTAATCTGATAGTGGTAGTGGGGTGGTAGATGTCTCCTTTATGGCTCTAAACTGATAGTGGTAGATGTGTCCTTTATGGCTCTAATCTGATAGTGGTAGTGGGGTGGTAGATGTCTCCTTTATGGCTCTAATCTGATAGGGGTAGTGGGGTGGTAGATGTCTCCTTTACGGCTCTAATCTGATGGTGGTAGTGGGGTGGTAGATGTCTAGTCTACTTTATGGCTCTAATCTGATAGTGGTAGTGGGGTGGTAGATGTCTCCTTTATGGCTCTAATCGGATAGTGGTAGGGGGGTGGTAGATGTCTCCTTTATGGCTCTAATCTGATAGTGGTAGATGCCTCCTTTATGGCTCTAATCTGATAGTGGTAGTGGGGTGGTAGATGTCTAGTCTCCTTTATGGCTCTACATTGATAGTGGTAGTGGGGTGGTAGATGGCTCCTTTATGGCTCTAATCTGATAGTGGTAGATGTCTCCTTTATGGCTCTAATCTGATAGTGGTAGTGGGGTGGTAAATGTCTCCTTTATGGCTCTAATCTGATAGTGGTAGATGTCTCCTTTATGGCTCTAATCTGATAGTGGTAGTGGGGTGGTAGATGTCTAGTCTACTTTATGGCTTAAATCTGATAGTGGTAGTGGGGTTGTAGATACCTAGTCTCCTTTATGGCTCTAATCTGATAGTGGTAGGGGGGTGGTAGATGTCTCCTTTATGGCTCTAATCTGATATTGGTAGATGTCTCCTTTATGGCTCTAATCTGATAGTGGTAGTGGGGTGGTAGATGTCTCCTTTATGGCTCTAATCTGATAGTGGTAGTGGGGTGGTAGATGGCTCCTTTACGGCTCTAATCTGATGGTGGTAGTGGGGTGGTAGATGTCTAGTCTACTTAATGGCTCTAATCTGATAGTGGTAGTGGGGTGGTAGATGTCTCCTTTATGGCTCTAATCTGATAGTGGTAGATGTCTCCTTTATGGCTCTAATCTGATAGTGGTAGTGGGGTGGTAAATGTCTCCTTTATGGCTCTAATCTGATAGTGGTAGGGGGGTGGTAGATGTCTCCTTTATGGCTCTAATCTGATAGTGGTAGTGGGGTGGTAGATGTCTAGTCTACTTTATGTCTTAAATCTGATAGTGGTAGTGGGGTTGTAGATACCTAGTCTCCTTTATGGCTCTAATCTGATAGTGGTAGTGGGGTGGTAAAGGTCTCCTTTATGGCTCTAATCGGATAGTGGTAGGGGGGTGGTAGATGTCTCCTTTATGGCTCTAATCTGATAGTGGTAGATGCCTCCTTTATGGCTCTAATCTGATAGTGGTAGTGGGGTGGTAGATGTCTACTTTATGGCTCTAATCTGATAGTGGTAGTGGGGTGGTAGATGTCTAGTCTCCTTTATGGCTCTACATTGATAGTGGTAGTGGGGTGGTAGATGGCTCCTTTATGGCTCTAATCTGATAGTGGTAGATGTCTCCTTTATGGCTCTAATCTGATAGTGGTAGTGGGGTGGTAAATGTCTCCTTTATGGCTCTAATCTGATAGTGGTAGATGTCTCCTTTATGGCTCTAATCTGATAGTGGTAGTGGGGTGGTAGATGTCTAGTCTACTTTATGGCTTAAATCTGATAGTGGTAGTGGGGTTGTAGATACCTAGTCTCCTTTATGGCTCTAATCTGATAGTGGTAGGGGGGTGGTAGATGTCTCCTTTATGGCTCTAATCTGATAGTGGTAGTGGGGTGGTAGATGTCTAGTCTACTTTATGTCTTAAATCTGATAGTGGTAGTGGGGTTGTAGATACCTAGTCTCCTTTATGGCTCTAATCTGATAGTGGTAGTGGGGTGGTAGTTGTCTCCTTTATGGCTCTAATCTGATATTGGTAGATGTCTCCTTTATGGCTCTAATCTGATAGTGGTAGTGGGGTGGTAGATGTCTCCTTTATGGCTCTAATCTGATGGTGGTAGTGGGGTGGTAGATGTCTAGTCTACTTTATGGCTATAATCTGATAGTGGTAGTGGGGTGGTAGATGTCTCCTTTATGGCTCTAATCTGATAGTGGTAAATTTCTCCTTTTTGGCTCTAATCTGATGGTGGTAGTGGGGTGGTAGATGTCTCTTTTATGGCTCTAAACTGATAGTGGTAGATGTCTCCTTTATGGCTCTAATCTGATAGTGGTAGTGGGGTGGTAGATGTCTCCTTTATGGCTCTAATCTGATATTGGTAGATGTCTCCTTTATGGCTCTAATCTGATAGTGGTAGTGGGGTGGTAGATGTCTCCTTTATGGCTCTAATCTGATAGTGGTAGTGGGGTGGTAGATGTCTCCTTTATGGCTCTAATCTGATAGTGGTAGTGGGGTGGTAGATGGCTCCTTTACGGCTCTAATCTGATGGTGGTAGTGGGGTGGTAGATGTCTAGTCTACTTAATGGCTCTAATCTGATAGTGGTAGTGGGGTGGTAGATGTCTCCTTTATGGCTCTAATCTGATAGTGGTAGATGTCTCCTTTATGGCTCTAATCTGATAGTGGTAGTGGGGTGGTAAATGTCTCCTTTATGGCTCTAATCTGATAGTGGTAGGGGGGTGGTAGATGTCTCCTTTATGGCTCTAATCTGATAGTGGTAGTGGGGTGGTAGATGTGTAGTCTACTTTATGTCTTAAATCTGTTAGTGGTAGTGGGGTTGTAGATACCTAGTCTCCTTTATGGCTCTAATCTGATAGTGGTAGTGGGGTGGTAGATGTCTCCTTTATGGCTCTAATCTGATATTGGTAGATGTCTCCTTTATGGCTCTAATCTGATAGTGGTAGTGGGGTGGTAGATGTCTCCTTTATGGCTCTAATCTGATGGTGGTAGTGGGGTGGTAGATGTCTAGTCTACTTTATGGCTATAATCTGATAGTGGTAGTGGGGTGGTAGATGTCTCCTTTATGGCTCTAATCTGATAGTGGTAAATGTCTCCTTTTTGGCTCTAATCTGATGGTGGTAGTGGGGTGGTAGATGTCTCTTTTATGGCTCTAAACTGATAGTGGTAGATGTCTCCTTTATGGCTCTAATCTGATAGTGGTAGTGGGGTGGTAGATGTCTCCTTTATGGCTCTAATCTGATAGGGGTAGTGGGGTGGTAGATGTCTCCTTTACGGCTCTAATCTGATGGTGGTAGTGGGGTGGTAGATGTCTCCTTTATGGCTCTAATTTGATAGTGGTAGTGGGGTGGTAAAGGTCTCCTTTATGGCTTTAATCGGATAGTGGTAGGGGGGTGGTAGATGTCTCCTTTATGGCTCTAATCTGATAGTGGTAGATGCCTCCTTTATGGCTCTAATCTGATAGTGGTAGTGGGGTGGTAGATGTCTACTTTATGGCTCTAATCTGATAGTGGTAGTGGGGTGGTAGATGTCTAGTCTCCTTTATGGCTCTACATTGATAGTGGTAGTGGGGTGGTAGATGGCTCCTTTATGGCTCTAATCTGATAGTGGTAGATGTCTCCTTTATGGCTCTAATCTGATAGTGGTAGTGGGGTGGTAAATGTCTCCTTTATGGCTCTAATCTGATAGTGGTAGGGGGGTGGTAGATGTCTCCTTTATGGCTCTAATCTGATTGTGGTAGTGGGGTGGTAGATGTCTAGTCTACTTTATGTCTTAAATCTGATAGTGGTAGTGGGGTTGTAGATACCTAGTCTCCTTTATGGCTCTAATATGATAGTGGTAGTGGGGTGGTAGATGTCTAGTCTACTTTATGGCTTAAATCTGATAGTGGTAGTGGGGTTGTAGATACCTAGTCTCCTTTATGGCTCTAATCTGATAGTGGTAGGGGGGTGGTAGATGTCTCCTTTATGGCTCTAATCTGATAGTGGTAGTGGGGTGGTAGATGTCTAGTCTACTTTATGTCTTAAATCTGATAGTGGTAGTGGGGTTGTAGATACCTAGTCTCCTTTATGGCTCTAATCTGATAGTGGTAGTGGGGTGGTAGTTGTCTCCTTTATGGCTCTAATCTGATATTGGTAGATGTCTCCTTGATGGCTCTAATCTGATAGTGGTAGTGGGTTGGTAGATGTCTCCTTTATGGCTCTAATCTGATGGTGGTAGTGGGGTGGTAGATGTCTAGTCTACTTTATGGCTATAATCTGATAGTGGTAGTGGGGTGGTAGATGTCTCCTTTATGGCTCTAATCTGATAGTGGTAAATTTCTCCTTTTTGGCTCTAATCTGATGGTGGTAGTGGGGTGGTAGATGTCTCTTTTATGGCTCTAAACTGATAGTGGTAGATGT
Source organism: Salvelinus alpinus (assembly GCF_045679555.1). Lineage (NCBI taxonomy): Eukaryota > Metazoa > Chordata > Actinopteri > Salmoniformes > Salmonidae > Salvelinus > Salvelinus alpinus. The sequence goes on from NC_092119.1 coordinate 9,608,284, forward strand.
CTCCTTTATGGCTCTAATCTGATAGTGGTAGTGGGGTGGTAGATGTCTCCTTTATGGCTCTAATCTGATATTGGTAGATGTCTCCTTTATGGCTCTAATCTGATAGTGGTAGTGGGGTGGTAGATGTCTCCTTTATGGCTCTAATCTGATAGTGGTAGTGGGGTGGTAGATGTCTCCTTTATGGCTCTAATCTGATAGTGGTAGTGGGGTGGTAGATGGCTCCTTTACGGCTCTAATCTGATGGTGGTAGTGGGGTGGTAGATGTCTAGTCTACTTAATGGCTCTAATCTGATAGTGGTAGTGGGGTGGTAGATGTCTCCTTTTTGGCTCTAATCTGATAGTGGTAGATGTCTCCTTTATGGCTCTAATCTGATAGTGGTAGTGGGGTGGTAAATGTCTCCTTTATGGCTCTAATCTGATAGTGGTAGGGGGGTGGTAGATGTCTCCTTTATGGCTCTAATCTGATAGTGGTAGTGGGGTGGTAGATGTGTAGTCTACTTTATGTCTTAAATCTGATAGTGGTAGTGGGGTTGTAGATACCTAGTCTCCTTTATGGCTCTAATCTGATAGTGGTAGTGGGGTGGTAGATGTCTCCTTTATGGCTCTAATCTGATATTGGTAGATGTCTCCTTTATGGCTCTAATCTGATAGTGGTAGTGGGGTGGTAGATGTCTAGTCTCCTTTATGGCTCTAATCTGATAGTGGTAGTGGGGTGGTAGCTGTCTAGTCTACTTTATGGCTATAATCTGATAGTGGTAGTGGGGTGGTAGATGTCTCCTTTATGGCTCTAATCTGATAGTGGTAAATGTCTCCTTTTTGGCTCTAATCTGATGGTGGTAGTGGGGTGGTAGATGTCTCTTTTATGGCTCTAAACTGATAGTGGTAGATGTCTCCTTTATGGCTCTAATCTGATAGTGGTAGTGGGGTGGTAGATGTCTCCTTTATGGCTCTAATCTGATAGGGGTAGTGGGGTGGTAGATGTCTAGTCTCCTTTATGGCTCTAATCTGATAGTGGTAGTGGGGTGGTAGATGTCTGTCTCCTTTATGGCTCTAATTTGATAGTGGTAGTGGGGTGGTAAAGGTCTCCTTTATGGCTTTAATCGGATAGTGGTAGGGGGGTGGTAGATGTCTCCTTTATGGCTCTAATCTGATAGTGGTAGATGCCTCCTTTATGGCTCTAATCTGATAGTGGTAGTGGGGTGGTAGATGTCTACTTTATGGCTCTAATCTGATAGTGGTAGTGGGGTGGTAGATGTCTAGTCTCCTTTATGGCTCTACATTGATAGTGGTAGTGGGGTGGTAGATGGCTCCTTTATGGCTCTAATCTGATAGTGGTAGATGTCTCCTTTATGGCTCTAATCTGATAGTGGTAGTGGGGTGGTAAATGTCTCCTTTATGGCTCTAATCTGATAGTGGTAGATGTCTCCTTTATGGCTCTAATCTGATAGTGGTAGTGGGGTGGTAGATGTCTAGTCTACTTTATGGCTTAAATCTGATAGTGGTAGTGGGGTTGTAGATACCTAGTCTCCTTTATGGCTCTAATCTGATAGTGGTAGGGGGGTGGTAGATGTCTCCTTTATGGCTCTAATCTGATATTGGTAGATGTCTCCTTTATGGCTCTAATCTGATAGTGGTAGTGGGGTGGTAGATGTCTCCTTTATGGCTCTAATCTGATAGTGGTAGTGGGGTGGTAGATGGCTCCTTTACGGCTCTAATCTGATGGTGGTAGTGGGGTGGTAGATGTCTAGTCTACTTAATGGCTCTAATCTGATAGTGGTAGTGGGGTGGTAGATGTCTCCTTTATGGCTCTAATCTGATAGTGGTAGATGTCTCCTTTATGGCTCTAATCTGATAGTGGTAGTGGGGTGGTAAATGTCTCCTTTATGGCTCTAATCTGATAGTGGTAGTGGGGTGGTAGATGTCTCCTTTATGGCTCTAATCTGATATTGGTAGATGTCTCCTTTATGGCTCTAATCTGATAGTGGTAGTGGGGTGGTAGATGTCTCCTTTATGGCTCTAATCTGATGGTGGTAGTGGGGTGGTAGATGTCTAGTCTACTTTATGGCTATAATCTGATAGTGGTAGTGGGGTGGTAGATGTCTCCTTTATGGCTCTAATCTGATAGTGGTAAATGTCTCCTTTTTGGCTCTAATCTGATGGTGGTAGTGAGGTGGTAGATGTCTCTTTTATGGCTCTAATCTGATGTTGGTAGTGGGGTGGTAGATGTCTAGTCTACTTTATGGCTATAATCTGATAGTGGTAGTGGGGTGGTAGATGTCTCCTTTATGGCTCTAATCTGATAGTGGTAGATGTCTCCTTTATGGCTCTAATCTGATGGTGGTAGTGGGGTGCTAGATGTCTAGTCTACTGTATGGCTCTAATCTGATAGTGGTAGTGGGGTGGTAGATGTCTAGTCTCCTTTATGGCTCTAATCTGATAGTGGTAGTGGGGTGGTAAATGTCTCCTTTATGGCTCTAATCGGATAGTGGTAGGGGGGTGGCAGATGTCTCCTTTATGGCTCTAATCTGATAGTGGTAGATGTCTCCTTTATGGCTCTAATCTGATAGTGGTAGTGGGGTGGTAGATGTCTCCTTTATGGCTCTAATCTGATAGTGGTAGTGGGGTGGTAGATGTCTACTTTATGGCTCTAATCTGATAGTGGTAGTGGGGTGGTAGATGTCTAGTCTCCTTTATGGCTCTACATTGATAGTGGTAGTGGGGTGGTAGATGTCTCCTTTATGGCTCTAATCTGATAGTGTAGATGTCTCCTTTATGGCTCTAATCTGATAGTGGTAGTGGGGTGGTAGATGTCTCCTTTATGGCTCTAATCTGATAGTGGTAGATGTCTCCTATATGGCTCTAATCTGATAGTGGTAGTGGGGTGGTAGATGTCTCCTTTACGGCTCTAATCTGATGGTGGTAGTGGGGTGGTAGATGTCTAGTCTACTTTATGGCTCTAATCTGATAGTGGTAGTGGGGTGGTAGATGGCTCCTTTATGGCTCTAATCTGATATTGGTAGATGTCTCCTTTATGGCTCTAATCTGATAGTGGTAGTGGGGTGGTAGATTTCTCCTTTATGGCTCTAATCTGATGGTGGTAGTGGGGTGGTAGATGTCTAGTCTACTTTATGGCTATAATCTGACAGTGGTAGTGGGGTGGTAGATGTCTCCTTTATGGCTCTAATCTGATAGTGGTAGATGTCTCCTTTATGGCTCTAATCTGATAGTGGTAGTGGGGTGGTAGATGTCTCCTTTACGGCTCTAATCTGATGGTGGTAGTGGGGTGGTAGATGTCTAGTCTACTTTATGGCTCTAATCTGATAGTGGTAGTGGGGTGGTAGATGTCTCCTTTATGGCTCTAATCTGATAGTGGTAGATGTCTCCTTTATAGCTCTAATCTGATAGTGGTAGTGGGGTGGTAGATGTCTAGTCTACTTTATGGCTTAAATCTGATAGTGGTAGTGGGGTTGTAGATACCTAGTCTCCTTTATGGCTCTAATCTGATATTGGTAGATGTCTCCTTTATGGCTCTAATCTGATATTGGTAGATGTCTCCTTTATGGCTCTAATCTGATAGTGGTAGTGGGGTGGTAGATGTCTCCTTTATGGCTCTAATCTGATGGTGGTAGTGGGGTGGTAGATGTCTAGTCTACTTTATGGCTATAATCTGATAGTGGTAGTGGGGTGGTAGATGTCTCCTTTATGGCTCTAATCTGATAGTGGTAAATGTCTCCTTTTTGGCTCTAATCTGATGGTGGTAGTGGGGTGGTAGATGTCTCTTTTATGGCTCTAATCTGATGGTGGTAGTGGGGTGGTAGATGTCTAGTCTACTTTATGGCTATAATCTGATAGTGGTAGTGGGGTGGTAGATGTCTCCTTTATGGCTCTAATCTGATAGTGGTAGATGTCTCCTTTATGGCTCTAATCTGATGGTGGTAGTGGGGTGCTAGATGTCTAGTCTACTGTATGGCTCTAATCTGATAGTGGTAGTGGGGTGGTAGATGTCTAGTCTCCTTTATGGCTCTAATCTGATAGTGGTAGTGGGGTGGTAAATGTCTCCTTTATGGCTCTAATCGGATAGTGGTAGGGGGGTGGCAGATGTCTCCTTTATGGCTCTAATCTGATAGTGGTAGATGTCTCCTTTATGGCTCTAATCTTTTAGTGGTAGTGGGGTGGTAGATGTCTCCTTTATGGCTCTAATCTGATAGTGGTAGTGGGGTGGTAGATGTCTACTTTATGGCTCTAATCTGATAGTGGTAGTGGGGTGGTAGATGTCTAGTCTCCTTTATGGCTCTACATTGATAGTGGTAGTGGGGTGGTAGATGTCTCCTTTATGGCTCTAATCTGATAGTGTAGATGTCTCCTTTATGGCTCTAATCTGATAGTGGTAGTGGGGTGGTAGATGTCTCCTTTATGGCTCTAATCTGATAGTGGTAGATGTCTCCTTTATGGCTCTAATCTGATAGTGGTAGTGGGGTGGTAGATGTCTCTTTTATGGCTCTAATCTGATAGTGGTAGTGGGGTGGTAGATGTCTCCTTTATGGCTCTAATCTGATGGTGGTAGTGGGGTGGTAGATGTCTAGTCTACTTTATGGCTATAATCTGATAGTGGTAGTGGGGTGGTAGATGTCTCCTTTATGGCTCTAATCTGATAGTGGTAGATGTCTCCTTTATGGCTCTAATCTGATAGTGGTAGTGGGTTGGTAGATGTCTCCTTTACGGCTCTAATCTGATGGTGGTAGTGGGGTGGTAGATGTCTCCTTTATGGCTCTAATCTGATAGTGGAAGATGTCTCCTTTATGACTCTAATCTGATAGTGGTAGTGGGGTGGTAGATGTCTCCTTTATGGCTCTAATCTGATAGTGGTAGATGTCACCTTTATGGCTCTAATCTGATGGTGGTAGTGGGGTGGTAGATGTCTAGTCTACTTTATGGCTCTAATCTGATAGTGGTAGTGGGGTGGTAGATGTCTCCTTTATGGCTCTAATCTGATAGTGGTAGTGGGGTGGTAGATGTCTCCTTTATGGCTCTAATCTGATAGTGGTAGATGTCTCCTTTATGGCTCTAATCTGATATTGGTAGATGTCTCCTTTATGGCTCTAATCTGATAGTGGTAGTGGGGTGGTAGATGTCTCCTTTATGGCTCTAATCTGATGGTGGTAGTGGGGTGGTAGATGTCTAGTCTACTTTATGGCTATAATCTGATAGTGGTAGTGGGGTGGTAGATGTCTCCTTTATGGCTCTAATCTGATAGTGGTAAATGTCTCCTTTTTGGCTCTAATCTGATGGTGGTAGTGGGGTGGTAGATGTCTCTTTTATGGCTCTAATCTGATGGTGGTAGTGGGGTGGTAGATGTCTAGTCTACTTTATGGCTATAATCTGATAGTGGTAGTGGGGTGGTAGATGTCTCCTTTATGGCTCTAATCTGATAGTGGTAGATGTCTCCTTTATGGCTCTAATCTGATGGTGGTAGTGGGGTGCTAGATGTCTAATCTACTGTATGGCTCTAATCTGATAGTGGTAGTGGGGTGGTAGATGTCTAGTCTCCTTTATGGCTCTAATCTGATAGTGGTAGTGGGGTGGTAAATGTCTCCTTTATGGCTCTAATCGGATAGTGGTAGGGGGGTGGCAGATGTCTCCTTTATGGCTCTAATCTGATAGTGGTAGATGTCTCCTTTATGGCTCTAATCTGATAGTGGTAGTGGGGTGGTAGATGTCTCCTTTATGGCTCTAATCTGATAGTGGTAGTGGGGTGGTAGATGTCTACTTTATGGCTCTAATCTGATAGTGGTAGTGGGGTGGTAGATGTCTAGTCTCCTTTATGGCTCTACATTGATAGTGGTAGTGGGGTGGTAGATGTCTCCTTTATGGCTCTAATCTGATAGTGTAGATGTCTCCTTTATGGCTCTAATCTGATAGTGGTAGTGGGGTGGTAGATGTCTCCTTTATGGCTCTAATCTGATAGTGGTAGATGTCTCCTTTATGGCTCTAATCTGATAGTGGTAGTGGGGTGGTAGATGTCTCTTTTATGGCTCTAATCTGATAGTGGTAGTGGGGTGGTAGATGTCTCCTTTATGGCTCTAATCTGATGGTGGTAGTGGGGTGGTAGATGTCTAGTCTACTTTATGGCTATAATCTGATAGTGGTAGTGGGGTGGTAGATGTCTCCTTTATGGCTCTAATCTGATAGTGGTAGATGTCTCCTTTATGGCTCTAATCTGATAGTGGTAGTGGGTTGGTAGATGTCTCCTTTACGGCTCTAATCTGATGGTGGTAGTGGGGTGGTAGATGTCTCCTTTATGGCTCTAATCTGATAGTGGTAGATGTCTCCTTTATGACTCTAATCTGATAGTGGTAGTGGGGTGGTAGATGTCTCCTTTATGGCTCTAATCTGATAGTGGTAGATGTCACCTTTATGGCTCTAATCTGATGGTGGTAGTGGGGTGGTAGATGTCTAGTCTACTTTATGGCTCTAATCTGATAGTGGTAGTGGGGTGGTAGATGTCTCCTTTATGGCTCTAATCTGATAGTGGTAGTGGGGTGGTAGATGTCTCCTTTATGGCTCTAATCTGATAGTGGTAGATGTCTCCTTTATGGCTCTAATCTGATAGTGGTAGTGAGGTGGTAAATGTCTCCTTTATGGCTCTAATCTGATAGTGGTAGGGGGGTTGTAGATGTCTCCTTTATGGCTCTAATCTGATAGTGGTAGTGGGGTGGTAAATATCTCCTTTATGGCTCTAATCTGATAGTGGTAGGGGGGTGGTAGATGGCTCCTTTATGGCTCTAATCTGATAGTGGTAGATGTCTCCTTTATGGCTCTAATCTGATAGTGGTAGTGGGGTGGTAGATGTCTAGTCTACTTTATGACTTAAATCTGATAGTGGTAGTGGGGTTGTAGATACCGAGTCTCCTTTATGGCTTTAATCTGATAGTGGTAGTGGGGTGGTAGATGTCTCCTTTATGGCTCTGATCTGATAGTGGTAGATGTCTCCTTTATGGCTCTAATCTGATGGTGGTAGTGGGGTGGTAGATGTCTAGTCTACTTTATGGCTATAATCTGATAGTGGTAGTGGGGTGGTAGATGTCTCCTTTATGGCTCTAATCTGATAGTGGTAAATGTCTCCTTTTTGGCTCTAATCTGATGGTGGAAATGGGGTGGTAGATGTCTCTTTTATGGCTCTAATCTGATGGTGGTAGTGGGGTGGTAGATGTCTAGTCTACTTTATGGCTATAATCTGATAGTGGTAGTGGGGTGGTAGATGTCTCCTTTATGGCTCTAATCTGATAGTGGTAGATGTCTCCTTTATGGCTCTAATCTGATGGTGGTAGTGGGGTGCTAGATGTCTAGTCTACTGTATGGCTCTAATCTGATAGTGGTAGTGGGGTGGTAGATGTCTAGTCTCCTTTATGGCTCTAATCTGATAGTGGTAGTGGGGTGGTAGATGTCTCCTTTATGGCTCTGATCTGATAGTGGTAGATGTCTCCTTTATGGCTCTAATCTGATGGTGGTAGTGGGGTGGTAGATGTCTAGTCTACTTTATGGCTATAATCTGATAGTGGTAGTGGGGTGGTAGATGTCTCCTTTATGGCTCTAATCTGATAGTGGTAAATGTCTCCTTTTTGGCTCTAATCTGATGGTGGAAATGGGGTGGTAGATGTCTCTTTTATGGCTCTAATCTGATGGTGGTAGTGGGGTGGTAGATGTCTAGTCTACTTTATGGCTATAATCTGATAGTGGTAGTGGGGTGGTAGATGTCTCCTTTATGGCTCTAATCTGATAGTGGTAGATGTCTCCTTTATGGCTCTAATCTGATGGTGGTAGTGGGGTGCTAGATGTCTAGTCTACTGTATGGCTCTAATCTGATAGTGGTAGTGGGGTGGTAGATGTCTAGTCTCCTTTATGGCTCTAATCTGATAGTGGTAGTGGGGTGGTAAATGTCTCCTTTATGGCTCTAATCGGATAGTGGTAGGGGGGTGGCAGATGTCTCCTTTATGGCTCTAATCTGATAGTGGTAGATGTCTCCTTTATGGCTCTAATCTGATAGTGGTAGTGGGGTGGTAGATGTCTCCTTTATGGCTCTAATCTGATAGTGGTAGTGGGGTGGTAGATGTCTACTTTATGGCTCTAATCTGATAGTGGTAGTGGGGTGGTAGATGTCTAGTCTCCTTTATGGCTCTACATTGATAGTGGTAGTGGGGTGGTAGATGTCTCCTTTATGGCTCTAATCTGATAGTGTAGATGTCTCCTTTATGGCTCTAATCTGATAGTGGTAGTGGGGTGGTAGATGTCTCCTTTATGGCTCTAATCTGATAGTGGTAGATGTCTCCTTTATGGCTCTAATCTGATAGTGGTAGTGGGGTGGTAGATGTCTCCTTTACGGCTCTAATCTGATGGTGGTAGTGGGGTGGTAGATGTCTAGTCTACTTTATGGCACTAATCTGATAGTGGTAGTGGGGTGGTAGATGGCTCCTTTATGGCTCTAATCTGATATTGGTAGATGTCTCCTTTATGGCTCTAATCTGATAGTGGTAGTGGGGTGGTAGATTCCTCCTTTATGGCTCTAATCTGATGGTGGTAGTGGGGTGGTAGATGTCTAGTCTACTTTATGGCTATAATCTGATAGTGGTAGTGGGGTGGTAGATGTCTCCTTTATGGCTCTAATCTGATAGTGGTAGATGTCTCCTTTATGGCTCTAATCTGATAGTGGTAGTGGGGTGGTAGATGTCTCCTTTACGGCTCTAATCTGATGGTGGTAGTGGGGTGGTAGATGTCTAGTCTACTTTATGGCTCTAATCTGATAGTGGTAGTGGGGTGGTAGATGTCTCCTTTATGGCTCTAATCTGATAGTGGTAGATGTCTCCTTTATGGCTCTAATCTGATAGTGGTAGTGGGGTGGTAGATGTCTAGTCTACTTTATGGCTTAAATCTGATAGTGGTAGTGGGGTTGTAGATACCTAGTCTCCTTTATGGCTCTAATCTGATATTGGTAGATGTCTCCTTTATGGCTCTAATCTGATAGTGGTAGTGGGGTGGTAGATGTCTCCTTTATGGCTCTAATCTGATGGTGGTAGTGGGGTGGTAGATGTCTAGTCTACTTTATGGCTCTAATCTGATAGTGGTAGTGGGGTGGTAGATGGCTCCTTTATGGCTCTAATCTGATAGTGCTAGATGTCTCCTTTTTGGCTCTAATCTGATGGTGGTAGTGGGGTGGTAGATGTCTCCTTTATGGCTCTAATCTGATAGTGGTAGTGGGGTGGTAGATGTCTCTTTTATGGCTCTAATCTGATGGTGGTAGTGGGGTGGTAGATGTCTAGTCTACTTTATGGCTCTAACCTGATAGTGGTAGTGGGGTGGTAGATGTCTCCTTTATGGCTCTAATCTGATAGTGGTAGATGTCTCCTTTATGGCTCTAATCTGATGGTGGTAGTGGGGTGGTAGATGTCTAGTCTACTTTATGGCTCTAATCTGATAGTGGTAGTGGGGTGGTAGATGTCTAGTCTCCTTTATGGCTCTAATCTGATAGTGGTAGATGTCTCCTTTATGGCTCTAATCTGATAGTGGTAGTGGGGTGGTAGATGTCTAGTCTCCTTTATGGCTCTAATCTGATATTGGTAGATGTCTCCTTTATGGCTCTAATCTGATAGTGGTAGTGGGGTGGTAGATGTCTCCTTTATGGCTCTAATCTGATGGTGGTAGTGGGGTGGTAGATGTCTAGTCTACTTTATGGCTCTAATCTGATAGTGGTAGTGGGGTGGTAGATGGCTCCTTTATGGCTCTAATCTGATAGTGCTAGATGTCTCCTTTTTGGCTCTAATCTGATGGTGGTAGTGGGGTGGTAGATGTCTCCTTTATGGCTCTAATCTGATAGTGGTAGTGGGGTGGTAGATGTCTCTTTTATGGCTCTAATCTGATGGTGGTAGTGGGGTGGTAGATGTCTAGTCTACTTTATGGCTATAACCTGATAGTGGTAGTGGGGTGGTAGATGTCTCCTTTATGGCTCTAATCTGATAGTGGTAGATGTCTCCTTTATGGCTCTAATCTGATGGTGGTAGTGGGGTGGTAGATGTCTAGTCTACTTTATGGCTCTAATCTGATAGTGGTAGATGCCTCCTTTATGGCTCTAATCTGATAGTGGTAGTGGGGTGGTAGATGTCTAGTCTCCTTTATGGCTCTACATTGATAGTGGTAGTGGGGTGGTAGATGTCTAGTCTACTTTATGGCTTAAATCTGATAGTGGTAGTGGGGTTGTAGATACCTAGTCTCCTTTATGGCTCTAATCTGATAGTGGTAGTGGGGTGGTAGATGTCTCCTTTATGGCTCTAATCTGATAGTGGTAGTGGGGTGGTAAATGTCTCCTTTATGGCTCTAATCTGATAGTGGTAGTGGGGTGGTAGATTCTCCTTTATGGCTCTAATCTGATAGTGGTAGATGTCTCCTTTATGGCTCTAATCTGATAGTGGTAGTGGGGTGGTAGATGTCTCCTTTATGGCTCTAATCTGATGGTGGTAGTGGGGTGGTAGATGTCTAGTCTACTTTATGGCTATAATCTGATAGTGGTAGTGGGGTGGTAGATGTCTCCTTTATGGCTCTAATCTGATAGTGGTAGATGTCTCCTTTATGGCTCTAATCTGATAGTGGTAGTGGGTTGGTAGATGTCTCCTTTACGGCTCTAATCTGATGGTGGTAGTGGGGTGGTAGATGTCTCCTTTATGGCTCTAATCTGATAGTGGTAGATGTCTCCTTTATGACTCTAATCTGATAGTGGTAGTGGGGTGGTAGATGTCTCCTTTATGGCTCTAATCTGATAGTGGTAGATGTCACCTTTATGGCTCTAATCTGATGGTGGTAGTGGGGTGGTAGATGTCTAGTCTACTTTATGGCTCTAATCTGATAGTGGTAGTGGGGTGGTAGATGTCTCCTTTATGGCTCTAATCTGATAGTGGTAGTGGGGTGGTAGATGTCTCCTTTATGGCTCTAATCTGATAGTGGTAGATGTCTCCTTTATGGCTCTAATCTGATAGTGGTAGTGAGGTGGTAAATGTCTCCTTTATGGCTCTAATCTGATAGTGGTAGGGGGGTTGTAGATGTCTCCTTTATGGCTCTAATCTGATAGTGGTAGTGGGGTGGTAAATATCTCCTTTATGGCTCTAATCTGATAGTGGTAGGGGGGTGGTAGATGTCTCCTTTATGGCTCTAATCTGATAGTGGTAGATGTCTCCTTTATGGCTCTAATCTGATAGTGGTAGTGGGGTGGTAGATGTCTAGTCTACTTTATGACTTAAATCTGATAGTTGTAGTGGGGTTGTAGATACCGAGTCTCCTTTATGGCTCTAATCTGATAGTGGTAGTGGGGTGGTAGATGTCTCCTTTATGGCTCTGATCTGATAGTGGTAGATGTCTCCTTTATGGCTCTAATCTGATAGTGGTAGTGGGGTGGTAGATGTCAATCAATCAATCAATCAATCAATTTTATTTTATATAGCCCTTCGTACATCAGCTAATATCTCGAAGTGCTGTACAGACACCCAGCCTAAAACCCCAAACAGCTAGTAATGCAGGTGTAGAAGCACGGTGGCTAGGAAAAACTCCATAGAAAGGCCAAAACCTAGGAAGAAACCTAGAGAGGAACCAGGCTATGAGGGGTGGCCAGTCCTCTTCTGGCTGTGCCGGGTGGAGATTATAACAGAACTATGCCAAGATGTTCAAAAATGTTCATAAGTGACAAGCATGGTCAAATAATAATCATGAATAATTTTCAGTTGGCTTTTCATAGCCGATCATCAAGAGTTGAAAAACATAAGGTCTGGGACAGGTGGCGGTTCCATAACCGCAGGCAGAACAGCTGAAACTGGAATAGCAGCAAGGCCAGGCGGACTGGGGACAGCAAGGAGTCACCACGGGCGGCAGTCCCGACGCATGGTCCTAGGGCCCAGGTACTCCGAGAGAAAGAAAGAGAGAAGGAGAAAATTAGAGAGAGCCAAGATTTTCAAAATGTTCATAAATGACAAGCATGGTCAAATAATAATCAGGAATAAATCTCAGTTGGCTTTTCATAGCCGATCATTAAGAGTTGAAAACAGCAGGTCTGGGACAGGTAGGGGTTCCGTAACCGCAGGCAGAACAGTTGAAACTGGAATAGCAGCAAGGCCAGGCGGACTGGGGACAGCAAGGTGTCATCATGCCCGGTAGTCCTGACGTATGGTCCTAGGGCTCAGGTTCTCAGAGAGAAAGAGAGAACGAGAGAATTAGAGAGACCATACTTAAATTCACACAGGACACTGGATAAGACAGGAGAAGTACTCCAGGTAACCAACTGACCCTAGCCCCCCGACACATAAACTACTGCAGCATAAATACTGGAGGCTGAGACAGGAGCGGTCAGGAGACACTGTGGCCCCATCCGAAGAAACCCCCGGACAGGGCCAAACAGGAAGGATATAACCCCACCCACTTTGCCAAAGCACAGCCCCCGCACCACTAGAGGGAAATCCTCAACCACCAACTTACAATCCTGAGACAAGGCCGAGTATAGCCCACAAAGGTCTCCACCACAGCACAAACCAAGGGGGGGCGCCAACCCAGACAGGAAGATCACGTCAGTAACTCAACCCACTCAAGTGACGCACCCCTCCTAGGGACGGCATGAAAGAGCACCAGCAAGCCAGTGACTCAGCCCCTGTAACAGGGTTAGAGGCAGAGAATCCCAGTGGAGAGAGGGGAACCGGCCTGGCAGAGACAGCAAGGGCGGTTCGTTGCTCCAGAGCCTTTCCGTTCACCTTCACACTCCTGGGCCAGACTACACTCAATCATATGACCTACTGAAGAGATAAGTCTTCAGTAAAGACTTAAAGGTTGAGACCGAATCTGCGTCTCTCACATGGGTAGGCAGACTGTTCCATAAAAATGGAGATCTATAGGAGAAAGCCCTGCCTCCCGCTGTTTGCTTAGAAATTCTAGGGACAATTAGGAGGCCTGCGTCTTGTGACCGTAGCGTACGTATTGGTATGTACGGCAGGACCAACTCGGAAAGATAGGTAGGAGCAAGCCCATGTAACGCTTTATAGGTTAACAGTAAAACCTTGAAATCAGCCCTTGCCTTAACAGGAAGCCAGTGTAGGGAAGCTAGCACTGGAGTAATATGATCAAATTTCTTGGTTCTAGTCAGGATTCTAGCAGCCGTATTTAGCACTAACTGAAGTTTATTTAGTGCTTTATCCGGGTAACCGGAAAGTAGAGCATTGCAGTAGTCTAACCTAGAAGTAACAAATGCATGGATTAATTTTTCTGCATCATTTTTGGACAGAAAATTTCTGATTTTTGCAATGTTACGTAGATGGAAAAAAGCTGTCCTTGAAACAGTCTTGATATGTTCGTCAAAAGAGAGATCAGGGTCAAGAGTAACGCCGAGGTCCTTCACAGTTTTATTTGAGACGACTTTACAACCATCAAGATGAATTGTCAGATTTAACAGAAGATCTCTTTGTTTCTTGGGACCTAGAACAAGCATCTCTGTTTTGTCCGAGTTTAAAAGTAGAACGTTTTCAGCCATCCACTTCCTTATGTCTGAAACACAGGCTTCTAGCGAGGGCAATTTTGGGGCTTCACCATGTTTCATTGAAATGTACAGCTGTGTGTCATCCGCATAGCAGTGAAAGTTAACATTATGTTTTCGAATAACAACCCCAAGAGGTAAAATATATAGTGAAAATAATAGTGGTCCTAAAACGGAACCTTGAGGAACACCGAAATGTACAGTTGATTTGTCAGAGGACAGACCATTCACAGAGACAAACTGATATCTTTCCGACAGGTAAGATCTATACCAGGCCAGAACTTGTCCGTGTAGACCAATTTGGGTTTCCAGTCTCTCCAAAAGAATGTGGTGATCGATGGTGTCAAAGGCAGCACTAAGGTCTAGTAGCACGAGGACAGATGCAGAGCCTCGGTCTGACGCCATTAAAATGTAATTTACCACCTTCACAAGTGCAGTCTCAGTGCTATGATGGGGTCTAAAACCAGACTGAAGCATTTCGTATACATTGTTTGTCTTCAGAAAGGCAGTGAGTTGCTGCGCAACAGCTTTTTCAAAAATTTTTTAGAGGAATGGAAGATTCGATATAGGCCGATAGTTTTTTATATTTTCCGGGTCAAGGTTTGGCTTTTTCAAGAGAGGCTTTATCACTGCCACTTTTAGTGAGTTTGGTACACATCCGGTGGATAGAAAGCTGTTTATTATGTTCAACATAGGAGGGCCAAGCACAGGAAGCAGCTCCTTCAGCAGTTTAGTAGGAATAGGATCCAGTATGCAGCTTGAAGGTTTAGAGGCCATGATTATTTTCATCATTGTGTCAAGAGATATAGTACTAAAACACTTAAGTGTCTCTCCCGATCCCAGGCCCTCGCAGAGCTGTGCAGATCCAGGACAGCTAAGCCCTGGAGGAATACGCAGATTCAAAGAGGAGTCCGTAATTTGCTTTCTAATGGTCATGATCTTTTCCTCAAAGAAGTTCATGAATTTATTACTGCTGAAGTGAAAGCCATCCTCTCTTGGGGAATGCTGCTTTTTAGTTAGTTTCGCAACAGTATCAAAAATAAATTTTGGATTGTTCTTATTTTCCTCGATTAAGTTGGAAAAGTAGGATGATCGAGCAGCAGTGAGGGCTCTTCGGTACTGCACGGTACTGTCTTTCCAAGCTAGTCGGATTTCCGTTCCAATTTCCTGGAAGCTTGCTTCAAAGCTCGGGTATTTTCTGTATACCAGGGAGCTAGTTTCTTATGACACATGTTTTTCGTTTTTAGGGGTGCAACTGCATCTAGGGTATTGCGCAAGGTTAAATTGAGTTCCTCAGTTAGGTGGTTAACTGATTTTTGTCCTCTGACGTCCTTGGGTAGGCAGAAGGAGTCTGGAAGGGCATCAAGGAATTTTTGTGTTGTCTGAGAATTTATAGCACGACTTTTGATGCTCCTTGGTTGGGGTCTGAGCAGATTATTTGTTGCGATGTCTCCTTTATGGCTCTAATCTGATGGTGGTAGTGGGGTGGTAGATGTCTAGTCTACTTTATGGCTATAATCTGATAGTGGTAGTGGGGTGGTAGATGTCTCCTTTATGGCTCTAATCTGATAGTGGTAGATTCTCCTTTATGGCTCTAATCTGATAGTGGTAGTGGGGTGGTAGATGTCTACTTTATGGCTCTAATCTGATAGTGGTAGTGGGGTGGTAGATGTCTAGTCTCCTTTATGGCTCTACATTGATAGTGGTAGTGGGGTGGTAGATGTCTAGTCTACTTTATGGCTTAAATCTGATAGTGGTAGTGAGGTTGTAGATACCTAGTCTCCTTTATGGCTCTAATCTGATAGTGGTAGTGGGGTGGTAGATGTCTCCTTTATGGCTCTAATCTGATAGTGGTAGATGTCTCCTTTATGGCTCTAATCTGATAGTGGTAGTTGGGTGGTAAATATCTCCTTTATGGCTCTAATCTGATAGTGGTAGGGGGGTGGTAGATGTCTCCTTTATGGCTCTAATCTGATAGTGGTAGATGTCTCCTTTATGGCTCTAATCTGATAGTGGTAGTGGGGTGGTAGATGTCTAGTCTACTTTATGACTTAAATCTGATAGTGGTAGTGGGGTTGTAGATACCGAGTCTCCTTTATGGCTCTAATCTGATAGTGGTAGTGGGGTGGTAGATGCCTCCTTTATGGCTCTAATCTGATAGTGGTAGATGTCTCCTTTATGGCTCTAATCCGATAGTGGTAGTGGGGTGGTAGATGTCTCCTTTATGGCTCTAATCTGATAGTGGTAGATGTCTCCTTTATGGCTCTAATCTGATAGTGGTAGTGGCGTGGTAGATGTCTCCTTTATGGCTCTAATCTGATAGTGGTAGATGTCTCCTTTATGGCTCTAATCTGATAGTGGTAGTGGGGTGGTAGATGTCTAGTCTACTTTATGGCTATAATCTGATAGTGGTAGTGGGGTGGTAGATGTCTCCTTTATGGCTCTAATCTGATAGTGGTAGTGGGGTGGTAGATACCTAGTCTCCTTTATGGCTCTAATCTGATAGTGGTAGTGGGGTGGTAAATGTCTCCTTTATGACTCTAATCTGATAGTGGTAGGGGGGTGGTAGATGTCTCCTTTATGGCTCTAATCTGATAGTGGTAGATGTCTCCTTTATGGCTCTAATCTGATAGTGGTAGTGGGGTGGTAGATGTCTACTTTATGGCTCTAATCTGATAGTGGTAGTGGGGTGGTAGATGTCTAGTCTCCTTTATGGCTCTACATTGATAGTGGTAGTGGGGTGGTAGATGTCTAGTCTACTTTATGGCTTAAATCTGATAGTGGTAGTGAGGTTGTAGATACCTAGTCTCCTTTATGGCTCTAATCTGATAGTGGTAGTGGGGTGGTAGATGTCTCCTTTATGGCTCTAATCTGATAGTGGTAGATGTCTCCTTTATGGCTCTAATCTGATAGTGGTAGATGTCTCCTTTATGGCTCTAATCTGATGGTGGTAGTGGGGTGGTAGATGTCTAGTCTACTTTATGGCTCTAATCTGATAGTGGTAGTGGGGTGGTAAATGGCTCCTTTACGGCTCTAATCTGATGGTGGTAGTGGGGTGGTAGATGTCTAGTCTACTTTATGGCTCTAATCTGATAGTGGTAGTGGGGTGGTAGATGGCTCCTTTATGGCTCTAATCTGATATTGGTAGATGTCTCCTTTATGGCTCTAATCTGATAGTGGTAGTGGGGTGGTAGATGTCTCCTTTATGGCTCTAATCTGATGGTGGTAGTGGGGTGGTAGATGTCTAGTCTACTTTATGGCTATAATCTGATAGTGGTAGTGGGGTGGTAGATGGCTCCTTTATGGCTCTAATCTGATAGTGGTAGATGTCTCCTGTATGGCTCTAATCTGATAGTGGTAGTGGGGTGGTAGATGTTTCCTTTACGGCTCTAATCTGATGGTGGTAGTGGGGTGGTAGATGTCTAGTCTACTTTATGGCTCTAATCTGATAGTGGTAGTGGGGTGGTAGATGGCTCCTTTATGGCTCTAATCTGATAGTGGTAGATGTCTCCTTTATGGCTCTAATCTGATAGTGGTAGTGGGGTGGAATGTCTCCTTTATGGCTCTAATCTGATATTGGTAGGGGGGTGGTAGATGTCTCCTTTATGGCTCTAATCTGATAGTGGTAGTGGGGTGATAGATGTCTCCTTTATGGCTCTAATCTGATAGTGGTAGTGGGGTGGTAGATGTCTAGTCTACTTTATGGCTCTAATCTGATAGTGGTAGATGTCTCCTTTATGGCTCTAATCTGATAGTGGTAGTGGGGTGGTAGATGTCTCCTTTATGGCTCTAATCTGATAGTGGTAGTGGGGTGGTAGATGTCTCCTTTACGGCTCTAATCTGATGGTGGTAGTGGGGTGGTAGATGTCTAGTCTACTTTATGGCTCTAATCTGATAGTGGTAGTGGGGTGGTAGATGACTCCTTTATGGCTCTAATCTGATAGTGGTAGATGTCTCCTTTATGGCTCTAATCTGATAGTGGTAGTGGGGTGGTAAATGTCTCCTTTATGGCTCTAATCTGATAGTGGTAGGGGGGTGGTAGATGTCTCCTTTATGGCTCTAATCTGATAGTGGTAGATGTCTCCTTTATGGCTCTAATCTGATAGTGGTAGTGGGGTGGTAGATGTCTATTCTACTTTATGGCTTAAATCTGATAGTGGTAGTGGGGTTGTAGATACCTAGTCTCCTTTATGGCTCTAATCTGATATTGGTAGATGTCTCCTTTATGGCTCTAATCTGATAGTGGTAGTGGGGTGGTAGATGTTTCCATTACGGCTCTAATCTGATGGTGGTAGTGGGGTGGTAGATGTCTAGTCTACTTTATGGCTCTAATCTGATAGTGGTAGTGGGGTGGTAGATGGCTCCTTTATGGCTCTAATCTGATAGTGGTAGATGTCTCCTTTATGGCTCTAATCTGATAGTGGTAGTGGGGTGGTATGTCTCCTTTATGGCTCTAATCTGATATTGGTAGGGGGGTGGTAGATGTCTCCTTTATGGCTCTAATCTGATAGTGGTAGTGGGGTGATAGATGTCTCCTTTATGGCTCTAATCTGATAGTGGTAGTGGGGTGGTAGATGTCTAGTCTACTTTATGGCTCTAATCTGATAGTGGTAGTG
The DNA here is from genome assembly GCF_045679555.1 of Salvelinus alpinus. Taxonomy (NCBI): domain Eukaryota; kingdom Metazoa; phylum Chordata; class Actinopteri; order Salmoniformes; family Salmonidae; genus Salvelinus; species Salvelinus alpinus. The sequence goes on from NC_092119.1 coordinate 9,626,452, forward strand.
GGGTGGTAGATGTCTCCTTTATGGCTCTAATCTGATAGTGGTAGATGTCTCCTTTATGGCTCTAATCTGATAGTGGTAGTGGGGTGGTAGATGTCTCCTTTATGGCTCTAATCTGATAGTGGTAGTGGGGTGGTAGATGTCTCCTTTACGGCTCTAATCTGATAGTGGTAGTGGGGTGGTAGATGTCTAGTCTACTTTATGGCTCTAATCTGATAGTGGTAGTGGGGTGGTAGATGACTCCTTTATGGCTCTAATCTGATAGTGGTAGATGTCTCCTTTATGGCTCTAATCTGATAGTGGTAGTGGGGTGGTAAATGTCTCCTTTATGGCTCTAATCTGATAGTGGTAGGGGGGTGGTAGATGTCTCCTTTATGGCTCTAATCTGATAGTGGTAGATGTCTCCTTTATGGCTCTAATCTGATATTGGTAGTGGGGTGGTAGATGTCTAGTCTACTTTATGGCTTAAATCTGATAGTGGTAGTGGGGTTGTAGATACCTAGTCTCCTTTATGGCTCTAATCTGATATTGGTAGATGTCTCCTTTATGGCTCTAATCTGATAGTGGTAGTGGGGTGGTAGATGTCTCCTTTATGGCTCTAATCTGATGGTGGTAGTGGGGTGGTAGATGTCTAGTCTACTTTATGGCTCTAATCTGATAGTGGTAGTGGGGTGGTAGATGGCTCCTTTATGGCTCTAATCTGATAGTGGTAGATGTCTCCTTTTTGGCTCTAATCTGATGGTGGTAGTGGGGTGGTAGATGTCTCCTTTATGGCTCTAATCGGATAGTGGTAGGGGGGTGGTAGATGTCTCCTTTATGGTTCTAATCTGATAGTGGTACATGTCTCCTTTATGGCTCTAATCTGATAGTGGTAGATGTCTCCTTTATGGCTCTAATCTGATAGTGGTAGTGGGGTGGTAGATGTCTCCTTTATGGCTCTAATCTGATGGTGGTAGTGGGGTGGTAGATGTCTAGTCTACTTTATGGCTATAATCTGATAGTGGTAGTGGGGTGGTAGATGTCTCCTTTATGGCTCTAATCTGATAGTGGTAGATGTCTCCTTTATGGCTCTAATCTGATAGTGGTAGTGGGGTGGTAGATGTCTCCTTTACGGCTCTAATCTGATGGTGGTAGTGGGGTGGTAGATGTCTAGTCTACTTTATGGCTCTAATCTGATAGTGGTAGTGGGGTGGTAGATGTCTCCTTTATGGCTCTAATCTGATAGTGGTAGTGGGGTGGTAGATGTCTCCTTTATGGCTCTAATCTGATAGTGGTAGTGGGGTGGTAGATGTCTCCTTTATGGCTCTAATCTGATAGTGGTAGATGTCTCCTTTATGGCTCTAATCTGATGGTGGTAGTGGGGTGGTAGATGTCTCCTTTATGGCTCTAATCTGATAGTGGTAGTGGGGTGGTAGATGTCTCCTTTATGGCTCTAATCTGATAGTGGTAGATGACTCCTTTATGGCTCTAATCTGATAGTGGTAGTGGGGTGGTAAATGTCTCCTTTATGGCTCTAATCTGATAGTGGTAGGGGGGTGGTAGATGTCTCCTTTATGGCTCTAATCTGATAGTGGTAGATGTCTCCTTTATGGCTCTAATCTGATAGTGGTAGTGGGGTGGTATGTCTCCTTTATGGCTCTAATCTGATATTGGTAGGGGGGTGGTAGATGTCTCCTTTATGGCTCTAATCTGATAGTGGTAGTGGGGTGATAGATGTCTCCTTTATGGCTCTAATCTGATAGTGGTAGTGGGGTGGTAGATGTCTAGTCTACTTTATGGCTCTAATCTGATAGTGGTAGTGGGGTGGTAGATGTCTCCTTTATGGCTCTAATCTGATAGTGGTAGATGTCTCCTTTATGGCTCTAATCTGATAGTGGTAGTGGGGTGGTAGATGTCTCCTTTATGGCTCTAATCTGATAGTGGTAGTGGGGTGGTAGATGTCTCCTTTACGGCTCTAATCTGATGGTGGTAGTGGGGTGGTAGATGTCTAGTCTACTTTATGGCTCTAATCTGATAGTGGTAGTGGGGTGGTAGATGACTCCTTTATGGCTCTAATCTGATAGTGGTAGATGTCTCCTTTATGGCTCTAATCTGATAGTGGTAGTGGGGTGGTAAATGTCTCCTTTATGGCTCTAATCTGATAGTGGTAGGGGGGTGGTAGATGTCTCCTTTATGGCTCTAATCTGATAGTGGTAGATGTCTCCTTTATGGCTCTAATCTGATATTGGTAGTGGGGTGGTAGATGTCTAGTCTACTTTATGGCTTAAATCTGATAGTGGTAGTGGGGTTGTAGATACCTAGTCTCCTTTATGGCTCTAATCTGATATTGGTAGATGTCTCCTTTATGGCTCTAATCTGATAGTGGTAGTGGGGTGGTAGATGTCTCCTTTATGGCTCTAATCTGATGGTGGTAGTGGGGTGGTAGATGTCTAGTCTACTTTATGGCTCTAATCTGATAGTGGTAGTGGGGTGGTAGATGGCTCCTTTATGGCTCTAATCTGATAGTGGTAGATGTCTCCTTTTTGGCTCTAATCTGATGGTGGTAGTGGGGTGGTAGATGTCTCCTTTATGGCTCTAATCGGATAGTGGTAGGGGGGTGGTAGATGTCTCCTTTATGGTTCTAATCTGATAGTGGTACATGTCTCCTTTATGGCTCTAATCTGATAGTGGTAGATGTCTCCTTTATGGCTCTAATCTGATAGTGGTAGTGGGGTGGTAGATGTCTCCTTTATGGCTCTAATCTGATGGTGGTAGTGGGGTGGTAGATGTCTAGTCTACTTTATGGCTATAATCTGATAGTGGTAGTGGGGTGGTAGATGTCTCCTTTATGGCTCTAATCTGATAGTGGTAGATGTCTCCTTTATGGCTCTAATCTGATAGTGGTAGTGGGGTGGTAGATGTCTCCTTTACGGCTCTAATCTGATGGTGGTAGTGGTGTGGTAGATGTCTAGTCTACTTTATGGCTCTAATCTGATAGTGGTAGTGGGGTGGTAGATGTCTCCTTTATGGCTCTAATCTGATAGTGGTAGTGGGGTGGTAGATGTCTCCTTTATGGCTCTAATCTGATAGTGGTAGTGGGGTGGTAGATGTCTCCTTTATGGCTCTAATCTGATAGTGGTAGATGTCTCCTTTATGGCTCTAATCTGATGGTGGTAGTGGGGTGGTAGATGTCTCCTTTATGGCTCTAATCTGATAGTGGTAGTGGGGTGGTAGATGTCTCCTTTATGGCTCTAATCTGATAGTGGTAGATGACTCCTTTATGGCTCTAATCTGATAGTGGTAGTGGGGTGGTAAATGTCTCCTTTATGGCTCTAATCTGATAGTGGTAGGGGGGTGGTAGATGTCTCCTTTATGGCTCTAATCTGATAGTGGTAGATGTCTCCTTTATGGCTCTAATCTGATAGTGGTAGTGGGGTGGTAGATGTCTAGTCTACTTTATGGCTCTAATCTAATAGTGGAAGTGGGGTGGTAGATGTCTCCTTTATGGCTTTAATCTGATAGTGGTAGATGTCTACCACATCTACCACTGTGAACCATCAGATCCTCCTCTCCACCCTCTCCGAGTTGGGCATCTCCGGCGCGGCCCACGCTTGGATTGCGTCCTACCTGACAGGTCGCTCCTACCAGGTAGCGTGGCGAGAATCTGTCTCCGCACCACGTGCTCTCACCACTGGTGTCCCCCAGGGCTCTGTTCTAGGCCCTCTCCTATTCTCGCTATACACCAAGTCACTTGGCTCTGTCATATCCTCCCATGGTCTCTCCTATCATTGCTATGCAGACGACACACAATTAATCTTCTCCTTTCCCCCTTCTGATAACCAGGTGGCGAATCGCATCTCTGCATGTCTGGCAGACATATCAGTGTGGATGACGGATCACCACCTCAAGCTGAACCTCGGCAAGACGGAGCTGCTCTTCCTCCCGGGGAAGGACTGCCCGTTCCATGATCTTGCCATCACGGTTGACAACTCCATTGTGTCCTCCTCCCAGAGCGCTAAGAACCTTGGCGTGATCCTGGACAACACCCTGTCGTTCTCAACCAACATCAAGGCGGTGACCCGTTCCTGTAGGTTCATGCTCTACAACATTCGCAGAGTACGACCCTGCCTCACACAGGAAGCGGCGCAGGTCCTAATCCAGGCACTTGTCATCTCCCGTCTGGATTACTGCAACTCGCTGTTGGCTGGGCTCCCTGCCTGTGCGATTAAACCCCTACAACTCATCCAGAACGCCGCAGCCCGTCTGGTGTTCAACCTTCCCAAGTTCTCTCACGTCACCCCGCTCCTCCGCTCTCTCCACTGGCTTCCAGTTGAAGCTCGCATCCGCTACAAGACCATGGTGCTTGCCTACGGAGCTGTGAGGGGAACGGCACCTCCGTACCTTCAGGCTCTGATCAGGCCCTACACCCAAACAAGGGCACTGCGTTCATCCACCTCTGGCCTGCTCGCCTCCCTACCTCTGAGGAAGTACAGCTCCCGCTCAGCCCAGTCAAAACTGTTCGCTGCTCTGGCACCCCAATGGTGGAACAAACTCCCCCACGACGCCAGGTCAGCGGAATCAATCACCACCTTCCGGAGACACCTGAAACCCCACCTCTTTAAGGAATACCTAGGATAGGATAAAGTAATCCTTCTAACCCCCCCCCCCCCCCCCCCCCTTAGAGTTAGATGCACTATTGTAAAGTGGTTGTTCCACTGGACATCATAAGGTGAATGCACCAACTTGTAAGTCGCTCTGGATAAGAGCGTCTGCTAAATGACTTAAATGTAAATGTAAATGTAATGTCTCCTTTATGCCTCTAATCTGATAGTGGTAGTGGGGTGGTAGATGTCTCCTTTATGGCTCTAATCTGATGGTGGTAGTGGGGTGGTAGATGTCTAGTCTACTTTATGGCTCTAATCTGATAGTGGTAGTGGGGTGGTAGATGTCTCCTTTATGGCTCTAATCTGATAGTGGTAGTGGGGTGCTAGATGTCTACTTTATGGCTCTAATCTGATAGTGGTAGTGGGGTGGTAGATGTCTAGTCTCCTTTATGGCTCTACATTGATAGTGGTAGTGGGGTGGTAGATGTCTAGTCTACTTTATGGCTTAAATCTGATAGTGGTAGTGAGGTTGTAGATACCTAGTCTCCTTTATGGCTCTAATCTGATAGTGGTAGTGGGGTGGTAGATGCCTCCTTTATGGCTCTAATCTGATAGTGGTAGATGTCGACTTTATGGCTCTAATCTGATAGTGGTAGTGGGGTGGTAGATGTCTCCTTTATGGCTCTAATCTGATAGTGGTAGTGGGGTGGTAGATGTCTCCTTTATGGCTCTAATCTGATAGTGGTAGTGGGGTGGTAGATGTCTCCTTTATGGCTCTAATCTGATAGTGGTAGATGACTCCTTTATGGCTCTAATCTGATGGTGGTAGTGGGGTGGTAGATGTCTCCTTTATGGCTCTAATCTGATAGTGGTAGTGGGGTGGTAGATGTCTCCTTTATGGCTCTAATCTGATAGTGGTAGATGTCTCCTTTATGGCTCTAATCTGATAGTGGTAGTGGGGTGCTAGATGTCTACTTTATGGCTCTAATCTGATAGTGGTAGTGGGGTGGTAGATGTCTAGTCTCCTTTATGGTTCTACATTGATAGTGGTAGTGGGGTGGTAGATGTCTAGTCTACTTTATGGCTTAAATCTGATAGTGGTAGTGAGGTTGTAGATACCTAGTCTCCTTTATGGCTCTAATCTGATAGTGGTAGTGGGGTGGTAGATGCCTCCTTTATGGCTCTAATCTGATAGTGGTGGATGTCTCCTTTATGGCTCTAATCTGATAGTGGTAGTGGGGTGGTAGATGTCTCCTTTATGGCTCTAATCTGATGGTGGTAGTGGGGTTGTAGATGTCTAGTCTACTTTATGGCTCTAATCTGATAGTGGTAGTGGGGTGGTAGATGTCTCCTTTATGGCTCTAATCTGATAGTGGTAGTGGGGTGGTAGATACCTAGTCTCCTTTATGGCTCTAATCTGGTAGTGGTAGTGGGGTGGTAGATGTCTCCTTTATGACTCTAATCTGATAGTGGTAGTGGGGTGGTAAATGTCTCCTTTATGGCTCTAATCTGATAGTGGTAGATGGCTCCTTTATGGCTCTAATCTGATAGTGGTAGTGGGGTGGTAGATACCTAGTCTCCTTTATGGCTCTAATCTGATAGTGGTAGTGGGGTGGTAGATGTCTCCTTTATGACTCTAATCTGATAGTGGTAGTGGGGTGGTAGATGACTCCTTTATGACTCTAATCTGATAGTGGTAGTGGGGTGGTAGATGACTCCTTTATGACTCTAATATGATAGTGGTAGTAGGGTGGTAGATGTCTCCTTTATGGCTTAAGTCTGATAGTGGTAGTGGGGTTGTAGATACCTAGTCTCTTTTATGGCTCTAATCTGGTAGTGGGTGGTAGATGTCTCCTTTATGGCTTAAGTCTGATAGTGGTAGTGGGGTTGTAGATACCTAGTCTCCTTTATGGCTCTAATCTGATAGTGGTAGTGGCGTGGTAGATGTTTCCTTTATGGCTCTAATCTGATAGTGGTAGTGGGGTGATAGATGTCTCCTTTATGGCTCTAATCTGATAGTGGTAGATGTCTCCTTTATGACTCTAATCTGATAGTGGTAGTGGGGTGGTAGATGTCTCCTTTATGGCTCTAATCTGATAGTGGTAGATGTCTCCTCTATGGCTCTAATCTGATAGTGGTAGTGGGGTGGTAGATGTCACCTTTATGGCTCTAATCTGATGGTGGTAGTGGGGTGGTAGATGTCTAGTCTACTTTATGGCTCTAATCTGATAGTGGTAGTGGGGTGGTAGATGTCTCATTTATGGCTCTAATCTGATAGTGGTAGTGGGGTGGTAAATGGCTCCTTTATGGCTCTAATCTGATAGTGGTAGTGGGGTGGTAGATGTCTCCTTTATGGCTATAATCTGATAGTGGTAGTGGGGTGGTAGATGTCTCCTTTATGGCTCTAATCTGATAGTGGTAGTGGGGTGGTAGATGTCTCATTTATGGCTCTAATCTGATAGTGGTAGTGGGGTGGTAAATGTCTACTTTATGGCTATAATCTGATAGTGGTAGTGGGGTGGTAGATGTCTCCTTTATGGCTCTAATCTGATAGTGGTAGATGTCTCCTTTATGGCTCTAATCTGATGGTGGTAGTGGGGTGGTAGATGTCTAGTCTACTTTATGGCTATAATCTGATAGTGGTAGTGGGGTGGTAGATGTCTCCTTTATGGCTCTAATCTGATAGTGGTAGATGTCTCCTTTATGGTTCTAATGTGATAGTGGTAGTGGGGTGGTAGATGTCTCCTTTATGGCTCTAATCTGATAGTGGTAGTGGGGTGGTAGATACCTAGTCTCCTTTATGGCTCTAATCTGATAGTGGTAGTGGGGTGGTAGATGTCTCCTTTATGACTCTAATCTGATAGTGGTAGTGGGGTGGTAGATGACTCCTTTATGACTCTAATCTGATAGTGGTAGTGGGGTGGTAGATGACTCCTTTATGACTCTAATCTGATAGTGGTAGTGGGGTGGTAGATGTCTAGTCTACTTTATGGCTCTAATCTGATAGTGGTAGTGGGGTGGTAGATGTCTCCTTTATGGCTCTAATCTGATAGTGGTAGGGGGGTGGTAGATGACTCCTTTATGGCTCTAATTTGATAGTGGTTGATGTCTCCTTTATGGCTCTAATCTGATAGTGGTAGTGGGGTGATAGATGTCTACTTTATGGCTCTAATCTGATAGTGGTAGTGGGGTGGTAGATGTCTCCTTCATGGTTCTAATCTGATAGTGGTAGTGGGGTGGTAGATGACTCCTTTATGACTCTAATCTGATAGTGGTAGTGGGGTGGTAGATGACTCCTTTATGACTCTAATCTGATAGTGGTAGTGGGGTGGTAGATGTCTTGTCTCCTTTATGGCTCTAATCTGATAGTGGTAGTGGGGTGGTAGATGTCTAGGCTCCTTTATGGCTCTAAGTTGATAGTGGTAGTGGGGTGGTAGATGTCTAGTCTCCTTTATGGCTTTAATCGTATAGTGGTAGTGGGGTGGTAGATGTCTCCTTTATGGCTCTAATCTGATAGTGGTAGATGTCTCCTTTATGGCTCTAATCTGATAGTGGTAGATGTCTCCTTTATGGCTCTAATCTGATGGTGGTAGTGTGGTGGTAGATGTCTACTTTATGGCTCTAATCTGATGGTGGTAGTGGGGTGGTAGATGTCTACTTTATGTCTCTAATCTGATAGTGGTAGTGGGGTGGTAGATGTCTAGGCTCCTTTATGGCTCTAATCTGATGGTGGTAGTGGGGTGGTAGATGTCTACTTTATGTCTCTAATCTGATAGTGGTAGTGGGGTGGTAGATGTCTAGTCTCCTTTATGGCTCTACATTGATAGTGGTAGTGGGGTGGTAGATGTCTAGTCTACTTTATGGCTTAAATCTGATAGTGGTAGTGGGGTTGTAGATACCTAGTCTCCGTTATGGCTCTAATCTGATAGTGGTAGTGGGGTGATAGATGTCTACTTTATGGCTCTAATCTGATAGTGGTAGTGGGGTGGTAGATGTCTCCTTCATGGTTCTAATCTGATAGTGGTAGTGGGGTGGTAGATGACTCCTTTATGACTCTAATCTGATAGTGGTAGTGGGGTGGTAGATGACTCCTTTATGACTCTAATCTGATAGTGGTAGTGGGGTGGTAGATGTCTTGTCTCCTTTATGGCTCTAATCTGATAGTGGTAGTGGGGTGGTAGATGTCTAGGCTCCTTTATGGCTCTAAGTTGATAGTGGTAGTGGGGTGGTAGATGTCTAGTCTCCTTTATGGCTTTAATCGTATAGTGGTAGTGGGGTGGTAGATGTCTCCTTTATGGCTCTAATCTGATAGTGGTAGATGTCTCCTTTATGGCTCTAATCTGATAGTGGTAGATGTCTCCTTTATGGCTCTAATCTGATGGTGGTAGTGTGGTGGTAGATGTCTACTTTATGGCTCTAATCTGATGGTGGTAGTGGGGTGGTAGATGTCTACTTTATGGCTCTAATCTGATAGTGGTAGTGGGGTGGTAGATGTCTAGGCTCCTTTATGGCTCTAATCTGATAGTGGTAGTGGGGTGGTAGATGTCTAGTCTCCTTTATGGCTCTACATTGATAGTGGTAGTGGGGTGGTAGATGTCTCCTTTATGGCTCTAATCTGATAGTGGTAGATGTCTCCTTTATGGCTCTAATCTGATAGTGGTAGTGGGGTGGTAGATGACTCCTTTATGACTCTAATCTGATAGTGGTAGTGGGGTGGTAGATGTCTTGTCTCCTTTATGGCTCTAATTTGATGGTGGTAGTGGGGTGGTAGATGCCTCCTTTATGACTCTAATCTGATAGTGGTAGTCGGGTGGTAGATGTCTCCTTTATGGCTTAAATCTGATAGTGGTAGTGGGGTTGTAGATACCTAGTCTCCTTTATGGCTCTAATCTGATAGTGGTAGTGGGGTGGTAGATGTCTCCTTTATGGCTCTAATCTGATAGTGGTAGTGGGGTGATAGATGTCTCCTTTATGGCTCTAATCTGATAGTGGTAGATGCCTCCTTTATGACTCTAATCTGATAGTGGTAGTGGGGTGGTAGATGTCTCCTTTATGGCTCTAATCTGATAGTGGTAGATGTCTCCTTTATGGCTCTAATCTGATAGTGGTAGTGGGGTGGTAGATGACTCCTTTATGACTCTAATCTGATAGTGGTAGTGGGGTGGTAGATGACTCCTTTATGACTCTAATCTGATAGTGGTAGTGGGGTGGTAGATGTCTAGTCTCCTTTATGGCTCTAATCTGATAGTGGTAGTGGGGTGGTAGATGTCTAGGCTCCTTTATGGCTATAAATTGATAGTGGTAGTGGGGTGGTAGATGTCTAGTCTACTTTATGGCTTAAATCTGATAGTGGTAGTGGGGTTGTAGATACCTAGTCTCCTTTATGGCTTTAATCGTATAGTGGTTTTGGGGTGGTAGATGTCTCCTTTATGGCTCTAATCTGATAGTGGTAGATGGCTCCTTTATGGCTCTAAACTGATAGTGGTAGTGGGGTGGTAGATGTCTCCTTTATGGCTCTAATCTGATGGTGGTAGTGTGGTGGTAGATGTCTACTTTATGGCTCTAATCTGATGGTGGTAGTGGGGTGGTAGATGTCTACTTTATGGCTCTAATCTGATAGTGGTAGTGGGGTGGTAGATGTCTAGTATCCTTTATGGCTCTAATCTGATAGTGGTAGTGGGGTGGTAGATGTCTAGTCTCCTTTATGGCTCTACATTGATAGTGGTAGTGGGGTGGTAGATGTCTAGTCTACTTTATGGCTTAAATCTGATAGTGGTAGTGGGGTTGTAGATACCTACTCTCCTTTATGGCTCTAATCTGATAGTGGTAGTGGGGTGGTAGATGTCTCCTTTATGGCTCTAATCTGATAGTGGTAGATGTCTCCTTTATGGCTCTAATCTGATAGTGGTAGTGGGGTGGTAGATGTCTCCTTTATGGCTCTAATCTGATGGTGGTAGTGGGGTGGTAGATGTCTAGTCTACTTTATGGCTCTAATCTGATAGTGGTAGTGGGGTGGTAGATGTCTCCTTTATGGCTCTAATCTGATAGTGGTAGTGGGGTGGTAGATGTCTATTCTCCTTTATAGCTCTAATCTGATAGTGGTAGTGGGGTGGTAGATGTCTCCTTTATGACTCTAATCTGATAGTGGTAGTGGGGTGGTAGATGACTCCTTTATGACTCTAATCTGATAGTGGTAGTGGGGTGGTAGATGACTCCTTTATGACTCTAATCTGATAGTGGTAGTGGGGTGGTAGATGTCTCCTTTATGGCTTAAATCTGATAGTGGTAGTGGGGTGATAGATGTCTCCTTTATGGCTCTAATCTGATAGTGGTAGTGGGGTGGTAGATGTCTCCTTTATGGCTTAAATCTGATAGTGGTAGATGCCTCCTTTATGACTCTAATCTGATAGTGGTAGTGTGGTGGTAGATGTCTACTTTATGGCTCTAATCTGATGGTGGTAGTGGGGTTGAAGATACCTAGTCTCCTTTATGGCTCTAATCTGATAGTGGTAGTGGGGTGGTAGATGTCTCCTTTATGGCTCTAATCTGATAGTGGTAGATGCCTCCTTTATGACTCTAATCTAATAGTGGTAGTGTGGTGGTAGATGTCTACTTTATGGCTCTAATCTGATGGTGGTAGTGGGGTGGTAGATGTCTAGTCTCCTTTATGGCTCTAATCTGATAGTGGTAGTGGGGTGGTAGATGTCTAGTCTTCTTTATGGCTCTAATCTGATAGTGGTAGTGGGGTGGTAGATGTCTAGTCTCCTTTATGGCTCTAATCTGATAGTGGTAGTGGGGTGGTAGATGTCTCCTTTATGGCTCTAATCTGATAGTGGTAGATGTCTCCTTTATGGCTCTAATCTGATAGTGGTAGTGGGGTGGTAGATGTCTCCTTTATGGCTCTAATCTGATGGTGGTAGTGGGGTGGTAGATGTCTAGTCTACTTTATGGCTCTAATCTGATAGTGGTAGTGGGGTGGTATATGTCTCCTTTATGGCTCTAATCTGATAGTGGTAGTGGGGTGGTAGATGTCTAGTCTCCTTTATGGCTCTAATCTAATAGTGGTAGTGGGGTGGTAGATGCCTCCTTTATGACTCTAATCTGATAGTGGTAGTGGGGTGGTAGATGTCTCCTTTATGGCTCTAATCTGATAGTGGTAGATGTCTCCTTTATGGCTCTAATCTGATAGTGGTAGTGGGGTGGTAGATGTCTCCTTTATGGCTCTAATCTGATGGTGGTAGTGGGGTGGTAGATGTCTAGTCTACTTTATGGCTCTAATCTGATAGTGGTAGTGGGGTGGTAAATGTCTCCTTTATGGCTCTAATCTGATAGTGGTAGTGGGGTGGTAAATGTCTCCTTTATGGCTCTAATCTGATAGTGGTAGATGTCTCCTTTATTGCTCTAATCTGATAGTGGTAGTGGGGTGGTAGATGACTCCTTTATGGCTCTAATCTGATGGTGGTAGTGGGGTGGTAGATGTCTCCTTTATGGCTCTAATCTGATAGTGGTAGTGGGGTGGTAGATGTCTAGTCTCCTTTATGGCTCTAATCTGATAGTGGTAGTGGGGTGGTAGATGACTCCTTTATGACTCTAATCTGAAAGTGGTAGTGGGGTGATAGATGTCTCCTTTATGGCTCTAATCTGATAGTGGTAGATGCCTCCTTTATGACTCTAATCTGATAGTGGTAGTGGGGTGGTAGATGTCTCCTTTATGGCTCTAATCTGATAGTGGTAGATGTGTCCTTTATGGCTCTAATCTGATAGTGGTAGATGTCTCCGTTATGGCTCTAATCTGATAGTGGTAGTGGGGTGGTAAATGTCTCCTTTATGGCTCTAATCTGATAGTGGTAGTGGGGTGGTAGATGTCTCCTTTATGGCTCTAATCTGATGGTGGTAGATGTCTACTTTATGGCTCTAATCTGATAGTGGTAGTGGGGTGGTAGATGTCTCCTTTATGGCTCTAATCTGATAGTGGTAGATGTCTCCGTTATGGCTCTAATCTGATAGTGGTAGTGGGGTGGTAAATGTCTCCTTTATGGCTCTAATCTGATAGTGGTAGTGGGGTGGTAGATGTCTCCTTTATGGCTCTAATCTGATAGTGGTAGATGGCTCCTTTATGGCTCTAATCTGATAGTGGTAGTGGGGTGGTAGATGTCTCCTTTATGGCTCAAATCTGATGGTGGTAGTGTGGTGGTAGATGTCTACTTTATGGCTCTAATCTGATGGTGGTAGTGGGGTGGTAGATGTCTACTTTATGGCTCTAATCTGTTAGTGGTAGTGGGGTGGTAGATGACTCCTTTATGCTCTAATCTGATAGTGGTAGATGTCTCCTTTATGGCTCTAATCTGATAGTGGTAGATGTCTCCTTTATGGCTCTAATCTGATAGTGGTAGTGGGGTGGTAAATGTCTCCTTTATGGCTCTAATCTGATAGTGGTAGGGGGTTGGTAGATGTCTCCTTTATGGCTCTAATCTGATAGTGGTAGATGACTCCTTTATGGCTCTAATCTGATAGTGGTAGCGGGGTGGTAGATGGCTCCTTTATGGCTCTAATCTGATGGTGGTAGTGGGGTGGTAGATGTCTAGTCTACTTTATGGCTCTAATCTGATAGTGGTAGTGGGGTGGTAGATGTCTCCTTTATGGCTCTAATCTGATAGTGGTAGTGGGGTGGTAGATACCTAGTCTCCTTTATGGCTCTAATCTGATAGTGGTAGTGGGGTGGTAGATGTCTCCTTTATGACTCTAATCTGATAGTGGTAGTGGGGTGGTAGATGTCTCCTTTATGACTCTAATCTGATAGTGGTAGTGGGGTGGTAGATGACTCCTTTATGACTCTAATCTGATAGTGGTAATGGGGTGGTAGATGTCTCCTTTATGGCTTAAATCTGATAGTGGTAGTGGGGTTGTAGATACCTAGTCTCCTTTATGGCTCTAATCTGGTAGTGGTAGTGGGGTGGTAGATGTCTCCTTTATGGCTCTAATCTGGTAGTGGTAGTGGGGTGGTAGATGTCTCCTTTATGGCTCTAATCTGATAGTGGTAGATGTCTCCTTTATGGCTCTAATCTGATAGTGGTAGTGGGGTGGTAAATGTCTCCTTTATGGCTCTAATCTGATAGTGGTAGTGGGGTGGTAGATGTCTCCTTTATGGCTCTAATCTGATAGTGGTAGATGGCTCCTTTATGGCTCTAATCTGATAGTGGTAGTGGGGTGGTAGATGTCTCCTTTATGGCTCTAATCTGATGGTGGTAGTGTGGTGGTAGATGTCTACTTTATGGCTCTAATCTGATGGTGGTAGTGGGGTGGTAGATGTCTACTTTATGGCTCTAATCTGTTAGTGGTAGTGGGGTGGTAGATGACTCCTTTATGACTCTAATCTGATAGTGGTAGTGGGGTGGTAGATGACTCCTTTATGCTCTAATCTGATAGTGGTAGTGGGGTGGTAGATGACTCCTTTATGGCTCTAATCTGATAGTGGTAGATGTCTCCTTTATGGCTCTAATCTGATAGTGGTAGTGGGGTGGTAAATGACTCCTTTATGGCTCTAATCTGATAGTGGTAGGGGGTTGGTAGATGTCTCCTTTATGGCTCTAATCTGATAGTGGTAGATGTCTCCTTTATGGCTCTAATCTGATGGTGGTAGTGGGGTGGTAGATGTCTAGTCTACTTTATGGCTCTACATTGATAGTGGTAGTGGGGTGTTAGATGTCTCCTTTATGGCTCTAATCTGATAGTGGTAGATGTCTCCTTTATGGCTCTAATCTGATAGTGGTAGCGGGGTGGTAGATGTCTCCTTTATGGCTCTAATCTGATGGTGGTAGTGGGGTGGTAGATGTCTAGTCTACTTTATGGCTCTAATCTGATAGTGGTAGTGGGGTGGTAGATGTCTCCTTTATGGCTCTAATCTGATAGTGGTAGTGGGGTGGTAGATACCTAGTCTCCTTTATGGCTCTAATCTGATAGTGGTAGTGGGGTGGTAGATGTCTCCTTTATGACTCTAATCTGATAGTGGTAGTGGGGTGGTAGATGACTCCTTTATGACTCTAATCTGATAGTGGTAATGGGGTGGTAGATGTCTCCTTTATGGCTTAAATCTGATAGTGGTAGTGGGGTTGTAGATACCTAGTCTCCTTTATGGCTCTAATCTGGTAGTGGGGTGGTAGATGTCTCCTTTATGACTCTAATCTGATAGTGGTAATGGGGTGGTAGATGTCTCCTTTATGGCTTAAATCTGATAGTGGTAGTGGGGTTGTAGATACCTAGTCTCCTTTATGGCTCTAATCTGGTAGTGGGGTGGTAGATGTCTCCTTTATGGCTCTAATCTGATAGTGGTAGTGGGGTGGTAGATGACTCCTTTATGACTCTAATCTGATAGTGGTAATGGGGTGGTAGATGTCTCCTTTATGGCTTAAATCTGATAGTGGTAGTGGGGTTGTAGATGTCTCCTTTATGGCTCTAATCTGATAGTGGTAGATGCCTCCTTTATGGTTCTAATCTGATAGTGGTAGTGGGGTGGTAGATGTCTCCTTTACGGCTCTAATCTGATGGTGGTAGTGGGGTGGTAGATGTCTAGTCTACTTTATGGCTCTAATCTGATAGTGGTAGTGGGGTGGTAGATGTCTCCTTTATGGCTCTAATCTGATAGTGGTAGATGCCTCCTTTATGGCTCTAATCTGATAGTGGTAGTGGGGTGGTAGATGTCTCCTTTATGGCTTAAATCTGATAGTGGTAGTGGGGTTGTAGATACCTAGTCTCCTTTATGGCTCTAATCTGGTAGTGGGGTGGTAGATGTCTCCTTTATGACTCTAATCTGATAGTGGTAATGGGGTGGTAGATGTCTCCTTTATGGCTTAAATCTGATAGTGGTAGTGGGGTTGTAGATGTCTCCTTTATGGCTCTAATCTGATGGTGGTAGTGGGGTGGTAGATGTCTAGTCTACTTTATGGCTCTAATCTGATAGTGGTAGTGGGGTGGTAGATGTCTCCTTTATGGCTCTAATCTGATAGTGGTAGATGCCTCCTTTATGGCTCTAATCTGATAGTGGTAGTGGGGTGGTAGATGTCTCCTTTATGGCTTAAATCTGATAGTGGTAGTGGGGTTGTAGATACCTAGTCTCCTTTATGGCTCTAATCTGGTAGTGGGGTGGTAGATGACTCCTTTATGACTCTAATCTGATAGTGGTAATGGGGTGGTAGATGTCTCCTTTATGGCTTAAATCTGATAGTGGTAGTGGGGTTGTAGATGTCTCCTTTATGGCTCTAATCTGATAGTGGTAGATGTCTCCTTTATGGCTCTAATCTGATAGTGGTAGTGGGGTGGTAGATGTCTCCTTTACGGCTCTAATCTGATGGTGGTAGTGGGGTGGTAGATGTCTAGTCTACTTTATGGCTCTAATCTGATAGTGGTAGTGGGGTGGTAGATGTCTCCTTTATGGCTCTAATCTGATAGTCGTAGATGCCTCCTTTATGGCTCTAATCTGATAGTGGTAGTGGGGTGGTAGATGTCTCCTTTACGGCTCTAATCTGATGGTGGTAGATGTCTAGTCTACTTTTTGGCTCTAATCTGATAGTGGTAGTGGGGTGGTAGATGTCTCCTTTATGGCTCTAATCTGATAGTGGTAGATGTCTCCTTTATGGCTCTAATCTGATAGTGGTAGTGGGGTGTTAGATGTCTCCTTTATGGCTCTAATCTGATGGTGGTAGTGTGGTGGTAGATGTCTACTTTATGGCTCTAATCTGATGGTGGTAGTGGGGTGGTAGATGTCTACTTTATGGCTCTAATCTGATAGTGGTAGTGGGGTGGTAGATGACTCCTTTATGACTCTAATCTGATAGTGGTAGTGGGGTGGTAGATGTCTAGTCTCCTTTATGGCTCTAATCTGATAGTGGTAGTGGGGTGGTAGATGTCTAGTCTACTTTATGGCTTCAATCTGATAGTGGTAGTGGGGTTGTATATACCTAGTCTCCTTTATGGCTCTAATCTGATAGTGGTAGTGGGGTGGTAGATGTCTCCTTTATGGCTCTAATCTGATAGTGGTAGATGTCATCCTTTATGGCTCTAATCTGATAGTGGTAGTGGGGTGGTAGATGTCTCCTTTATGGCTCTAATCTGATGGTGGTAGTGGGGTGGTAGATGTCTCCTTTATGGCTCTAATCTGATAGTGGTAGTGGGGTGAAAGATGACTCCTTTATGGCTCTAATCTGATAGTGGTAGATGTCTCCTTTATGACTCTAATATGATAGTGGTAGTGGGGTGGTAGATGTCTCCTTTATGGCTCTAATCTGATAGTGGTAGATGTCTCCTTTATGGTTCTAATCTGATAGTGGTAGTGGGGTGGTAGATGTCTCCTTTATGGCTCTAATCTGATGGTGGTAGTGGGGTGGTAGATGTCTAGTCTACTTTATGGCTCTAATCTGATAGTGGTAGTGGTGTGGTAGATGTCTCCTTTATGGCTCTAATCTGATAGTGGTGTGGTAGATGTCTCCTTTATGGCTCTAATCTGATAGTGGTAGTGGGGTGGTAAATGTCTCCTTTATGGCTCTAATCTGATAGTGGTAGTGGGGTGGTAGATGTCTCCTTTATGGCTCTAATCGGATAGTGGTAGATGTCTCCTTTATGGCTCTAATCTGATAGTGGTAGTGGGGTGGTAGATGCCTCCTTTATGTCTCTAATCTGATGGTGGTAGTGGGGTGGTAGATGTCTAGTCTACTTTATGGCTATAATCTGATAGTGGTAGTGGGGTGGTAGATGTCTCCTTTATGGCTCTAATCTGATAGTGGTAGATGTCTCCTTTATGGCTCTAATCTGATAGTGGTAGTGGGGTGGTAGATGTCTCCTTTACGGCTCTAATCTGATGGTGGTAGTGGGGTGGTAGATGTCTAGTCTCCTTTATGGCTCTAATCTGATAGTGGTAGTGGGGTGGGGTGGTAGATGTCTAGTCTCCTTTATGGCTCTACATTGATAGTGGTAGTGGGGTGGTAGATGTCTAGTCTACTTTATGGCTTAAATCTGATAGTGGTAGTGGGGTTGTAGATACCTAGTCTCCTTTATGGCTCTAATCTGATAGTGGTAGTGGGGTGGTAGATGTCTCCTTTATGGCTCTAATCTGATAGTGGTAGATGTCTCCTTTATGGCTCCAATCTGATAGTGGTAGTGGGGTGGTAGATGTCTCCTTTATGGCTCTAATCTGATGGTGGTAGTGGGGTGGTAGATGTCTAGTCTACTTTATGGCTCTAATCTGATAGTGGTAGTGGGGTGGTAGATGTCTCCTTTATGGCTCTAATCTGATAGTGGTAGATACCTAGTCTCCTTTATGGCTCTAATCTGATAGTGGTAGTGGGGTGGTAGATGTCTCCTTTATGACTCTAATCTGATAGTGGTAGTGGGGTGGTAGATGACTCCTTTATGACTCTAATCTGATAGTGGTAGTGGGGTGGTAGATGACTCCTTTATGACTCTAATCTGATAGTGGTAGTGGGGTGGTAGATGTTCCCTTTATGGCTATAATCTGATAGTGGTAGTGGGGTTGTAGATACCTAGTCTCCTTTATGGCTCTAATCTGGTAGTGGGGTGGTAGATGTCTCCTTTATGGCTCTAATCTGATAGTGGTAGTGGGGTGGTAGATGACTCCTTTATGACTCTAATCTGATAGTGGTAGTGGGGTGGTAGATGTCTCCTTTATGGCTCTAATCTGATAGTGGTAGTGGGGTGGTAGATGACTCCTTTATGGCTCTAATCTGATAGTGGTAGATGTCTCCTTTATGGCTCTAATCTGATAGTGGTAGTGGGGTGTTAGATGTCTCCTTTATGGCTCTAATCTGATGGTGGTAGTGTGGTGGTAGATGTCTACTTTATGGCTCTAATCTGATGGTGGTAGTGGGGTGGTAGATGTCTACTTTATGGCTCTAATCTGATAGTGGTAGTGGGGTGGTAGATGACTCCTTTATGACTCTAATCTGATAGTGGTAGTGGGGTGGTAGATGTCTAGTCTCCTTTATGGCTCTAATCTGATAGTGGTAGTGGGGTGGTAGATGTCTAGTCTACTTTATGGCTTCAATCTGATAGTGGTAGTGGGGTTGTATATACCTAGTCTCCTTTATGGCTCTAATCTGATAGTGGTAGTGGGGTGGTAGATGTCTCCTTTATGGCTCTAATCTGATAGTGGTAGATGTCATCCTTTATGGCTCTAATCTGATAGTGGTAGTGGGGTGGTAGATGTCTCCTTTATGGCTCTAATCTGATGGTGGTAGTGGGGTGGTAGATGTCTCCTTTATGGCTCTAATCTGATAGTGGTAGTGGGGTGAAAGATGACTCCTTTATGGCTCTAATCTGATAGTGGTAGATGTCTCCTTTATGACTCTAATATGATAGTGGTAGTGGGGTGGTAGATGTCTCCTTTATGGCTCTAATCTGATAGTGGTAGATGTCTCCTTCATGGCTCTAATCTGATAGTGGTAGTGGGGTGGTAGATGTCTAGTCTACTTTATGGCTCTAATCTGATAGTGGTAGTGGTGTGGTAGATGTCTCCTTTATGGCTCTAATCTGATAGTGGTAGTGGGGTGGTAAATGTCTCCTTTATGGCTCTAATCTGATAGTGGTAGTGGGGTGGTAGATGTCTCCTTTATGGCTCTAATCGGATAGTGGTAGATGTCTCCTTTATGGCTCTAATCTGATAGTGGTAGTGGGGTGGTAGATGCCTCCTTTATGTCTCTAATCTGATGGTGGTAGTGGGGTGGTAGATGTCTAGTCTACTTTATGGCTATAATCTGATAGTGGTAGTGGGGTGGTAGATGTCTCCTTTATGGCTCTAATCTGATGGTGGTAGTGGGGTGGTAGATGTCTAGTCTCCTTTATGGCTCTACATTGATAGTGGTAGTGGGGTGGTAGATGTCTAGTCTACTTTATGGCTTAAATCTGATAGTGGTAGTGGGGTTGTAGATACCTAGTCTCCTTTATGGCTCTAATCTGATAGTGGTAGTGGGGTGGTAGATGTCTCCTTTATGGCTCTAATCTGATAGTGGTAGATGTCTCCTTCATGGCTCTAATCTGATAGTGGTAGTGGGGTGGTAGATGGCTCCTTTATGGCTCTAATCTGATGGTGGTAGTGGGGTGGTAGATGTCTAGTCTACTTTATGGCTCTAATCTGATAGTGGTAGTGGGGTGGTAGATGTCTCCTTTATGGCTCTAATCTGATAGTGGTAGATACCTAGTCTCCTTTATGACTCTAATCTGATAGTGGTAGTGGGGTGGTAGATGACTCCTTTATGACTCTAATCTGATAGTGGTAGTGGGGTGGTAGATGACTCCTTTATGACTCTAATCTGATAGTGGTAGTGGGGTGGTAGATGTTCCCTTTATGGCTATAATCTGATAGTGGTAGTGGGGTTGTAGATACCTAGTCTCCTTTATGGCTCTAATCTGGTAGTGGGGTGGTAGATGTCTCCTTTATGGCTCTAATCTGATAGTGGTAGTGGGGTGTTAGATGACTCCTTTATGACTCTAATCTGATAGTGGTAGTGGGGTGGTAGATGTCTCCTTTATGGCTCTAATCTGATAGTGGTAGTGGGGTGGTAGATGACTCCTTTATGGCTCTAATCTGATAGTGGTAGATGTCTCCTTTATGGCTCTAATCTGATAGTGGTAGTGGGGTGTTAGATGTCTCCTTTATGGCTCTAATCTGATGGTGGTAGTGTGGTGGTAGATGTCTACTTTATGGCTCTAATCTGATGGTGGTAGTGGGGTGGTAGATGTCTACTTTATGGCTCTAATCTGATAGTGGTAGTGGGGTGGTAGATGACTCCTTTATGACTCTAATCTGATAGTGGTAGTGGGGTGGTAGATGTCTAGTCTCCTTTATGGCTCTAATCTGATAGTGGTAGTGGGGTGGTAGATGTCTAGTCTACTTTATGGCTTCAATCTGATAGTGGTAGTGGGGTTGTATATACCTAGTCTCCTTTATGGCTCTAATCTGATAGTGGTAGTGGGGTGGTAGATGTCTCCTTTATGGCTCTAATCTGATAGTGGTAGATGTCATCCTTTATGGCTCTAATCTGATAGTGGTAGTGGGGTGGTGGATGTCTCCTTTATGGCTCTAATCTGATGGTGGTAGTGGGGTGGTAGATGTCTCCTTTATGGCTCTAATCTGATAGTGGTAGTGGGGTGAAAGATGACTCCTTTATGGCTCTAATCTGATAGTGGTAGATGTCTCCTTTATGACTCTAATATGATAGTGGTAGTGGGGTGGTAGATGTCTCCTTTATGGCTCTAATCTGATAGTGGTAGATGTCTCCTTTATGGCTCTAATCTGATAGTGGTAGTGGGGTGGTAGATGTCTCCTTTATGGCTCTAATCTGATAGTGGTAGTGGGGTGGTAGATGTCTCCTTTATGGCTCTAATCTGATGGTGGTAGTGGGGTGGTAGATGTCTAGTCTACTTTATGGCTCTAATCTGATAGTGGTAGTGGTGTGGTAGATGTCTCCTTTATGGCTCTAATCTGATAGTGGTAGTGGGGTGGTAAATGTCTCCTTTATGGCTCTAATCTGATAGTGGTAGTGGGGTGGTAGATGTCTCCTTTATGGCTCTAATCGGATAGTGGTAGATGTCTCCTTTATGGCTCTAATCTGATGGTGGTAGTGGGGTGGTAGATGTCTAGTCTACTTTATGGCTATAATCTGATAGTGGTAGTGGGGTGGTAGATGTCTCCTTTACGGCTCTAATCTGATGGTGGTAGTGGGGTGGTAGATGTCTAGTCTCCTTCATGGCTCTAATCTGATAGTGGTAGTGGGGTGGGGTGGTAGATGTCTAGTCTCCTTTATGGCTCTACATTGATAGTGGTAGTGGGGTGGTAGATGTCTAGTCTACTTTATGGCTTAAATCTGATAGTGGTAGTGGGGTTGTAGATACCTAGTCTCCTTTATGGCTCTAATCTGATAGTGGTAGTGGGGTGGTAGATGTCTCCTTTATGGCTCTAATCTGATAGTGGTAGATGTCTCCTTTATGGCTCTAATCTGATAGTGGTAGTGGGGTGGTAGATGTCTCCTTTATGGCTCTAATCTGATGGTGGTAGTGGGGTGGTAGATGTCTAGTCTACTTTATGGCTCTAATCTGATAGTGGTAGTGGGGTGGTAGATGTCTCCTGTATGGCTCTAATCTGATAGTGGTAGATACCTAGTCTCCTTTATGGCTCTAATCTGATAGTGGTAGTGGGGTGGTAGATGTCTCCTTTATGACTCTAATCTGATAGTGGTAGTGGGGTGGTAGATGACTCCTTTATGACTCTAATCTGATAGTGGTAGTGGGGTGGTAGATGACTCCTTTATGACTCTAATCTGATAGTGGTAGTGGGGTGGTAGATGTTCCCTTTATGGCTATAATCTGATAGTGGTAGTGGGGTTGTAGATACCTAGTCTCCTTTATGGCTCTAATCTGGTAGTGGGGTGGTAGATGTCTCCTTTATGGCTCTAATCTGATAGTGGTAGTGGGGTGGTAGATGACTCCTTTATGACTCTAATCTGATAGTGGTAGTGGGGTGGTAGATGTCTCCTTTATGGCTCTAATCTGATAGTGGTAGTGGGGTGGTAGATGACTCCTTTATGGCTCTAATCTGATAGTGGTAGATGTCTCCTTTATGGCTCTAATCTGATAGTGGTAGTGGGGTGTTAGATGTCTCCTTTATGGCTCTAATCTGATGGTGGTAGTGTGGTGGTAGATGTCTACTTTATGGCTCTAATCTGATGGTGGTAGTGGGGTGGTAGATGTCTACTTTATGGCTCTAATCTGATAGTGGTAGTGGGGTGGTAGATGACTCCTTTATGACTCTAATCTGATAGTGGTAGTGGGGTGGTAGATGTCTAGTCTCCTTTGTGGCTCTAATCTGATAGTGGTAGTGGGGTGGTAGATGTCTAGTCTACTTTATGGCTTCAATCTGATAGTGGTAGTGGGGTTGTATATACCTAGTCTCCTTTATGGCTCTAATCTGATAGTGGTAGTGGGGTGGTAGATGTCTCCTTTATGGCTCTAATCTGATAGTGGTAGATGTCATCCTTTATGGCTCTAATCTGATAGTGGTAGTGGGGTGGTAGATGTCTCCTTTATGGCTCTAATCTGATGGTGGTAGTGGGGTGGTAGATGTCTCCTTTATGGCTCTAATCTGATAGTGGTAGTGGGGTGAAAGATGACTCCTTTATGGCTCTAATCTGATAGTGGTAGATGTCTCCTTTATGACTCTAATATGATAGTGGTAGTGGGGTGGTAGATGTCTCCTTTATGGCTCTAATCTGATAGTGGTAGATGTCTCCTTTATGGCTCTAATCTGATAGTGGTAGTGGGGTGGTAGATGTCTCCTTTATGGCTCTAATCTGATGGTGGTAGTGGGGTGGTAGATGTCTAGTCTACTTTATGGCTCTAATCTGATAGTGGTAGTGGTGTGGTAGATGTCTCCTTTATGGCTCTAATCTGATAGTGGTAGTGGGGTGGTAAATGTCTCCTTTATGGCTCTAATCTGATAGTGGTAGTGGGGTGGTAGATGTCTCCTTTATGGCTCTAATCGGATAGTGGTAGATGTCTCCTTTATGGCTCTAATCTGATAGTGGTAGTGGGGTGGTAGATGCCTCCTTTATGTCTCTAATCTGATGGTGGTAGTGGGGTGGTAGATGTCTAGTCTACTTTATGGCTATAATCTGATAGTGGTAGTGGGGTGGTAGATGTCTCCTTTATGGCTCTAATCTGATGGTGGTAGTGGGGTGGTAGATGTCTAGTCTCCTTTATGGCTCTACATTGATAGTGGTAGATGTCTCCTTTATGGCTCTAATCTGATAGTGGTAGTGGGGTGGTAGATGTCTCCTTTATGGCTCTAATCTGATGGTGGTAGTGGGGTGGTAGATGTCTAGTCTACTTTATGGCTCTAATCTGATAGTGGTAGTGGGGTGGTAGATGTCTCCTTTATGGCTCTAATCTGATAGTGGTAGATACCTAGTCTCCTTTATGGCTCTAATCTGATAGTGGTAGTGGGGTGGTAGATGTCTCCTTTATGACTCTAATCTGATAGTGGTAGTGGGGTGGTAGATGACTCCTTTATGACTCTAGCCTGATAGTGGTAGTGGGGTGGTAGATGACTCCTTTATGACTCTAATCTGATAGTGGTAGTGGGGTGGTAGATGTTCCCTTTATGGCTATAATCTGATAGTGGTAGTGGGGTTGTAGATACCTAGTCTCCTTTATGGCTCTAATCTGGTAGTGGGGTGGTAGATGACTCCTTTATGACTCTAATCTGATAGTGGTAGTGGGGTGGTAGATGACTCCTTTATGGCTCTAATCTGATAGTGGTAGATGTCTCCTTTATGGCTCTAATCTGATAGTGGTAGTGGGGTGTTAGATGTCTCCTTTATGGCTCTAATCTGATGGTGGTAGTGTGGTGGTAGATGTCTACTTTATGGCTCTAATCTGATGGTGGTAGTGGGGTGGTAGATGTCTACTTTATGGCTCTAATCTGATAGTGGTAGTGGGGTGGTAGATGACTCCTTTATGACTCTAATCTGATAGTGGTAGTGGGGTGGTAGATGTCTAGTCTCCTTTATGGCTCTAATCTGATAGTGGTAGTGGGGTGGTAGATGTCTAGTCTAATTTATGGCTTCAATCTGATAGTGGTAGTGGGGTTGTATATACCTAGTCTCCTTTATGGCTCTAATCTGATAGTGGTAGTGGGGTGGTAGATGTCTCCTTTATGGCTCTAATCTGATAGTGGTAGATGTCATCCTTTATGGCTCTAATCTGATAGTGGTAGTGGGGTGGTAGATGTCTCCTTTATGGCTCTAATCTGATGGTGGTAGTGGGGTGGTAGATGTCTCCTTTATGGCTCTAATCTGATAGTGGTAGTGGGGTGAAAGATGACTCCTTTATGGCTCTAATCTGATAGTGGTAGATGTCTCCTTTATGACTCTAATATGATAGTGGTAGTGGGGTGGTAGATGTCTCCTTTATGGCTCTAATCTGATAGTGGTAGATGTCTCCTTTATGGCTCTAATCTGATAGTGTTAGTGGGGTGGTAGATGTCTCCTTTATGGCTCTAATCTGATGGTGGTAGTGGGGTGGTAGATGTCTAGTCTACTTTATGGCTCTAATCTGATAGTGGTAGTGGTGTGGTAGATGTCTCCTTTATGGCTCTAATCTGATAGTGGTAGTGGGGTGGTAAATGTCTCCTTTATGGCTCTAATCTGATAGTGGTAGTGGGGTGGTAGATGTCTCCTTTATGGCTCTAATCGGATAGTGGTAGATGTCTCCTTTATGGCTCTAATCTGATAGTAGTAGTGGGGTGGTAGATGCCTCCTTTATGTCTCTAATCTGATGGTGGTAGTGGGGTGGTAGATGTCTAGTCTACTTTATGGCTATAATCTGATAGTGGTAGTGGGGTGGTAGATGTCTCCTTTATGGCTCTAATCTGATAGTGGTAGATGTCTCCTTTATGGCTCTAATCTGATAGTGGTAGTGGGGTGGTAGATGTCTCCTTTACGGCTCTAATCTGATGGTGGTAGTGGGGTGGTAGATGTCTAGTCTCCTTTATGGCTCTAATCTGATAGTGGTAGTGGGGTGGGGTGGTAGATGTCTAGTCTCCTTTATGGCTCTACATTGATAGTGGTAGTGGGGTGGTAGATGTCTAGTCTACTTTATGGCTTAAATCTGATAGTGGTAGTGGGGTTGTAGATACCTAGTCTCCTTTATGGCTCTAATCTGATAGTGGTAGTGGGGTGGTAGATGTCTCCTTTATGGCTCTAATCTGATAGTGGTAGATGTCTCCTTTATGGCTCTAATCTGATAGTGGTAGTGGGGTGGTAGATGTCTCCTTTATGGCTCTAATCTGATGGTGGTAGTGGGGTGGTAGATGTCTAGTCTACTTTATGGCTCTAATCTGATAGTGGTAGTGGGGTGGTAGATGTCTCCTTTATGGCTCTAATCTGATAGTGGTAGATACCTAGTCTCCTTTATGGCTCTAATCTGATAGTGGTAGATACCTAGTCTCCTTTATGGCTCTAATCTGATAGTGGTAGTGGGGTGGTAGATGTCTCCTTTATGACTCTAATCTGATAGTGGTAGTGGGGTGGTAGATGACTCCTTTATGACTCTAATCTGATAGTGGTAGTGGGGTGGTAGATGACTCCTTTATGACTCTAATCTGATAGTGGTAGTGGGGTGGTAGATGTTCCCTTTATGGCTATAATCTGATAGTGGTAGTGGGGTTGTAGATACCTAGTCTCCTTTATGGCTCTAATCTGGTAGTGGGGTGGTAGATGTCTCCTTTATGGCTCTAATCTGATAGTGGTAGTGGGGTGGTAGATGACTCCTTTATGACTCTAATCTGATAGTGGTAGTGGGGTGGTAGATGTCTCCTTTATGGCTCTAATCTGATAGTGGTAGTGGGGTGGTAGATGACTCCTTTATGGCTCTAATCTGATAGTGGTAGATGTCTCCTTTATGGCTCTAATCTGATAGTGGTAGTGGGGTGTTAGATGTCTCCTTTATGGCTCTAATCTGATGGTGGTAGTGTGGTGGTAGATGTCTACTTTATGGCTCTAATCTGATGGTGGTAGTGGGGTGGTAGATGTCTACTTTATGGCTCTAATCTGATAGTGGTAGTGGGGTGATAGATGACTCCTTTATGACTCTAATCTGATAGTGGTAGTGGGGTGGTAGATGTCTAGTCTCCTTTATGGCTCTAATCTGATAGTGGTAGTGGGGTGGTAGATGTCTAGTCTACTTTATGGCTTCAATCTGATAGTGGTAGTGGGGTTGTATATACCTAGTCTCCTTTATGGCTCTAATCTGATAGTGGTAGTGGGGTGGTAGATGTCTCCTTTATGGCTCTAATCTGATAGTGGTAGATGTCATCCTTTATGGCTCTAATCTGATAGTGGTAGTGGGGTGGTAGATGTCTCCTTTATGGCTCTAATCTGATGGTGGTAGTGGGGTGGTAGATGTCTCCTTTATGGCTCTAATCTGATAGTGGTAGTGGGGTGAAAGATGACTCCTTTATGGCTCTAATCTGATAGTGGTAGATGTCTCCTTTATGACTCTAATATGATAGTGGTAGTGGGGTGGTAGATGTCTCCTTTATGGCTCTAATCTGATAGTGGTAGATGTCTCCTTTATGGCTCTAATCTGATAGTGTTAGTGGGGTGGTAGATGTCTCCTTTATGGCTCTAATCTGATGGTGGTAGTGGGGTGGTAGATGTCTAGTCTACTTTATGGCTCTAATCTGATATTGGTAGTGGTGTGGTAGATGTCTCCTTTATGGCTCTAATCTGATAGTGGTAGTGGGGTGGTAAATGTCTCCTTTATGGCTCTAATCTGATAGTGGTAGTGGGGTGGTAGATGTCTCCTTTATGGCTCTAATCGGATAGTGGTAGATGTCTCCTTTATGGCTCTAATCTGATAGTGGTAGTGGGGTGGTAGATGCCTCCTTTATGTCTCTAATCTGATGGTGGTAGTGGGGTGGTAGATGTCTAGTCTACTTTATGGCTATAATCTGATAGTGGTAGTGGGGTGGTAGATGTCTCCTTTATGGCTCTAATCTGATAGTGGTAGATGTCTCCTTTATGGCTCTAATCTGATAGTGGTAGTGGGGTGGTAGATGTCTCCTTTACGGCTCTAATCTGATGGTGGTAGTGGGGTGGTAGATGTCTAGTCTCCTTTATGGCTCTAATCTGATAGTGGTAGTGGGGTGGGGTGGTAGATGTCTAGTCTCCTTTATGGCTCTACATTGATAGTGGTAGTGGGGTGGTAGATGTCTAGTCTACTTTATGGCTTAAATCTGATAGTGGTAGTGGGGTTGTAGATACCTAGTCTCCTTTATGGCTCTAATCTGATAGTGGTAGTGGGGTGGTAGATGTCTCCTTTATGGCTCTAATCTGATAGTGGTAGATGTCTCCTTTATGGCTCTAATCTGATAGTGGTAGTGGGGTGGTAGATGTCTCCTTTATGGCTCTAATCTGATGGTGGTAGTGGGGTGGTAGATGTCTAGTCTACTTTATGGCTCTAATCTGATAGTGGTAGTGGGGTGGTAGATGTCTCCTTTATGGCTCTAATCTGATAGTGGTAGATACCTAGTCTCCTTTATGGCTCTAATCTGATAGTGGTAGTGGGGTGGTAGATGTCTCCTTTATGACTCTAATCTGATAGTGGTAGTGGGGTGGTAGATGACTCCTTTATGACTCTAATCTGATAGTGGTAGTGGGGTGGTAGATGACTCCTTTATGACTCTAATCTGATAGTGGTAGTGGGGTGGTAGATGTTCCCTTTATGGCTATAATCTGATAGTGGTAGTGGGGTTGTAGATACCTAGTCTCCTTTATGGCTCTAATCTGGTAGTGGGGTGGTATATGTCTCCTTTATGGCTCTAATCTGATAGTGGTAGTGGGGTGGTAGATGACTCCTTTATGACTCTAATCTGATAGTGGTAGTGGGGTGGTAGATGTCTCCTTTATGGCTCTAATCTGATAGTGGTAGTGGGGTGATAGATGTCTCCTTTATGGCTCTAATCTGTTAGTGGTAGATTTCTCCTTTATGACTCTAATATGATAGTGGTAGTGGGGTGGTAGATGTCTCCTTTATGGCTCTAATCTGTTAGTGGTAGATGTCTCCTTTATGGCTCTAATCTGATAGTGGTAGTGGGGTGGTAGATGTCTCCTTTATGGCTCTAATCTAATGGTGGTAGTGGGGTGGTAAATGTCTCCTTTATGGCTCTAATCTGATAGTGGTAGTGGGGTGGTAGATGTCTCCTGTATGGCTCTAATCTGATGGTGGTAGTGGGGTGGTAGATGTCTAGTCTACTTTATGGCTATAATCTGATAGTGGTAGTGAGGTGGTAGATGTCTCCTTTATGGCTCTAATCTGTTAGTGGTAGATGTCTCCTTTATGGCTCTAATCTGATAGTGGTAGTGGGGTGGTAGATGTCTCCTTTACGGCTCTAATCTGATGGTGGTAGTGGGGTGGTAGATGTCTAGTCTACTTTATGGCTCTAATCTGATAGTGGTAGTGGGGTGGTAGATGTCTCCTTTATGGCTCTAATCTGATAGTGGTAGATGTCTCCTTTATGGCTCTAATCTGATAGTGGTAGTGGGGTGGTAAATGTCTCCTTTATGGCTCTAATCTGATAGTGGTAGATGTCTCCTTTATGGCTCTAATCTGATAGTGGTAGTGGGGTGGTAGATGTCTCCTTTATGGCTCTAATCTGATGGTGGTAGTGGGGTGGTAGATGTCTAGTCTACTTTATGGCTATTATCTGATATTGGTAGTGGGGTGGTAGATGTCTCCTTTACGGCTCTAATCTGATATTGGTAGATGTCTCCTTTATGGCTCTAATCTGATAGTGGTAGTGGGGTGTTAGATGTCTCCTTTATGGCTCTAATCTGATGGTGGTAGTGTGGTGGTAGATGTCTACTTTATGGCTCTAATCTGATGGTGGTAGTGGGGTGGTAGATGTCTACTTTATGGCTCTAATCTGATAGTGGTAGTGGGGTGGTAGATGACTCCTTTATGACTCTAATCTGATAGTGGTAGTGGGGTGGTAGATGTCTAGTCTACTTTATGGCTTAAATCTGATAGTGGTAGTGGGGTTGTAGATACCTAGTCTCCTTTATGGCTCTAATCTGATAGTGGTAGTGGGGTGGTAGATGTCTCCTTTATGGCTCTAATCTGATAGTGGTAGATGTCTCCTTTATGGCTCTAATCTGATAGTGGTAGTGGGGTGGTAGATGTCTCCTTTATGGCTCTAATCTGATGGTGGTAGTGGGGTGGTAGATGTCTAGTCTACTTTATGGCTCTAATCTGATAGTGATAGTGGGGTGGTAGATGTCTCCTTTATGGCTCTAATCTGATAGTGGTAGTGGGTTGGTAGATACCTAGTCTCCTTTATGGCTCTAATCTGATAGTGGTAGTGGGGAGGTAGATGTCTCCTTTATGACTCTAATCTGATAGTGGTAGTGGGGTGGTAGATGACTCCTTTATGACTCTAATCTGATAGTGGTAGTGGGGTGGTAGATGACTCCTTTATGACTCTAATCTGATAGTGGTAGTGGGGTGGTAGATACCTAGTCTCCTTTATGGCTCTAATCTGATAGTGGTAGTGGGGTGGTAGATGTCTCCTTTATGACTCTAATCTGATAGTGGTAGTGGGGTGGTAGATGACTCCTTTATGACTCTAATCTGATAGTGGTAGTGGGGTGGTAGATGACTCCTTTATGACTCTAATCTGATAGTGGTAGTGGGGTGGTAGATGTCTCCTTTATGACTCTAATCTGATAGTGGTAGTGGGGTGGTAGATGTCTCCTTTATGGCTCTAATCTGATAGTGGTAGTGGGGTGATAGATGTCTCCTTTATGGCTCTAATCTGTTAGTGGTAGATTTCTCCTTTATGACTCTAATATGATAGTGGTAGTGGGGTGGTAGATGTCTCCTTTATGGCTCTAATCTGTTAGTGGTATATGTCTCCTTTATGGCTCTAATCTGATAGTGGTAGTGGGGTGGTAGATGTCTCCTTTATGGCTCTAATCTAATGGTGGTAGTGGGGTGGTAAATGCCTCCTTTATGGCTCTAATCTGATAGTGGTAGTGGGGTGGTAGATGTCTCCTTTATGGCTCTAATCTGATGGTGGTAGTGGGGTGGTAGATGTCTAGTCTACTTTATGGCTATAATCTGATAGTGGTAGTGGGGTGGTAGATGTCTCCTTTATGGCTCTAATCTGATAGTGGTAGATGTCTCCTTTATGGCTCTAATCTGATAGTGGTAGTGGGGTGGTAGATATCTCCTTTACGGCTCTAATCTGATGGTGGTAGTGGGGTGGTAGATGTCTCCTTTATGGCTCTAATCTGATAGTGGTAGATGTCTCCTTTATGGCTCTAATCTGATAGTGGTAGTGGGGTGGTAGATGTCTCCTTTATGGCTCTAATCTGATAGTGGTAGTGGGGTGGTAGAAGACTCCTTTATGGCTCTAATCTGATGGTGGTAGTGGGGTGGTAGATGTCTAGTCTACTTTATGGCTATTATCTGATATTGGTAGTGGGGTGGTAGATGTCTCATTTATGGCTCTAATCTGATAGTGGTAGATGTCTCCTTTATGGCTCTAATCTGATAGTGGTAGTGGGGTGGTAGATGTCTCCTTTACGGCTCTAATCTGATGGTGGTAGTGGGGTGGTAGATGTCTAGTCTACTTTTTGGCTCTATTCTGATAGTGGTAGTGGGGTGGTAGATGTCTCCTTTATGGCTTAAATCTGATAGTGGTAGTGGGGTTGTAGATACCTAGTCTCCTTTATGGCTCTAATCTGGTAGTGGGGTGGTAGATGTCTCCTTTATGGCTCTAATCTGATAGTGGTAGTTGGGTGGTAGATATCTAGTCTCCTTTATGACTCTAATCTGATAGTGGTAGTGGGGTGGGAGATGTCTAGTCTCCTTTTTGGCTCTAATCTGATAGTGGTAGTGGGGTGGTAGATGACTCCTTTATGGCTCTAATCTGATAGTGGTAGATGTCTCCGTTATGACTCTAATATGATAGTGGTAGTGGGGTGGTAGATGTCTCCTTTATGGCTCTAATCTGATAGTGGTAGATTTCTCCTTTATGGCTCTAATCTGATAGTGGTAGTGGGGTGGTAGATGACACCTTTATGGCTCTAATCTGATGGTGGTAGATGTCTAGTTTATGGCTCTAATCTGATAGTGGTAGTGGGGTGGTAGATGTCTCCTTTATGGCTCTAATCTGATAGTGGTAGTGGGGTGGTAAATGTCTCCTTTATGGCTCTAATCTGATAGTGGTAGTGGGGTGGTAGATGTCTACTTTATGGCTCTAATCTGATAGTGGTAGATGTCTCCTTTATGGCTCTAATCTGATAGTGGTAGTGGGGTGGTAGATGTCTCCTTTATGGCTCTAATCTGATAGTGGTAGTGGGGTGGTAGATGACTCCTTTATGGCTCTAATCTGATAGTGGTAGTGGGGTGGTAGATGTCTAGGCTCCTTTATGGCTCTAAATTGATAGTGGTAGTGGGGTGGTAGATGTCTAGTCTACTTTATGGCTTAAATCTGATAGTGGTAGTGGGGTGGTAGATGTCTCCTTTATGGCTCTAATCTGATAGTGGTAGATGTCTCCTTTATGGCTCTAATCTGATAGTGGTAGTGGGGTGGTAGATGTCTACTTTATGGCTCTAATCTGATGGTGGTAGTGGGGTGGTAGATGTCTACTTTATGGCTCTAATCTGATAGTGGTAGTGTGGTGGTAGATGTCTAGTCTCCTTTATGGCTCTAATCTGATAGTGGTAGTGGGGTGGTAGATGTCTAGTCTACTTTATGGCTCTAATCTGATAGTGGTAGTGGGGTGGTAAATGTCTCCTTTATGGCTCTAATCTGATGGTGGTAGTGGGGTGGTAGATGTCTAGTCTCCTTTATGGCTCTAATCTGATAGTGGTAGTGGGGTGGTAGATGTCTAGTCTACTTTATGGCTATAATCTGATAGTGGTAGTGGGGTGGTAGATGTCTCCTTTATGGCTCTAATCTGATAGTGGTAGATGTCTCCTTTATGGCTCTAATCTGATAGTGGTAGTGGGGTGGTAGATATCTCCTTTACGGCTCTAATCTGATGGTGGTAGTGGGGTGGTAGATGTCTAGTCTACTTTATGGCTCTAATCTGATGGTGGTAGTGGGGTGGTAGATGTCTAGTCTCCTTTATGGCTCTAATCTGATAGTGGTAGATGTCTCCTTTATGGCTCTAATCTGATAGTGGTAGTGGGGTGGTAAATGTCTCCTTTATGGCTCTAATCTGATAGTGGTAGGGGGGTGGTAGATGTCTCCTTTATGGCTCTAATCTGATAGTGGTAGTGGGGTGGTAGAAGACTCCTTTATGGCTCTAATCTGATGGTGGTAGTGGGGTGGTAGATGTCTAGTCTACTTTATGGCTATTATCTGATATTGGTAGTGGGGTGGTAGATGTCTCATTTATGGCTCTAATCTGATAGTGGTAGATGTCTCCTTTATGGCTCTAATCTGATAGTGGTAGTGGGGTGGTAGATGTCTCCTTTACGGCTCTAATCTGATGGTGGTAGTGGGGTGGTAGATGTCTAGTCTACTTTTTGGCTCTAATCTGATAGTGGTAGTGGGGTGGTAGATGTCTCCTTTATGGCTTAAATCTGATAGTGGTAGTGGGGTTGTAGATACCTAGTCTCCTTTATGGCTCTAATCTGGTAGTGGGGTGGTAGATGTCTCCTTTATGGCTCTAATCTGATAGTGGTAGTGGGGTGGTAGATATCTAGTCTCCTTTATGACTCTAATCTGATAGTGGTAGTGGGGTGGGAGATGTCTAGTCTCCTTTATGGCTCTAATCTGATAGTGGTAGTGGGGTGGTAGATGACTCCTTTATGGCTCTAATCTGATAGTGGTAGATGTCTCCGTTATGACTCTAATATGATAGTGGTAGTGGGGTGGTAGATGTCTCCTTTATGGCTCTAATCTGATAGCGGTAGATTTCTCCTTTATGGCTCTAATCTGATAGTGGTAGTGGGGTGGTAGATGACACCTTTATGGCTCTAATCTGATGGTGGTAGATGTCTAGTCTAGTTTATGGCTCTAATCTGATAGTGGTAGTGGGATGGTAGATGTCTCCTTTATGGCTCTAATCTGATAGTGGTAGTGGGGTGGTAAATGTCTCCTTTATGGCTCTAATCTGATAGTGGTAGTGGGGTGGTAGATGTCTACTTTATGGCTCTAATCTGATAGTGGTAGATGTCTCCTTTATGGCTCTAATCTGATAGTGGTAGTGGGGTGGTAGATGTTTCCTTTATGGCTCTAATCTGATAGTGGTAGTGGGGTGGTAGATGACTCCTTTATGGCTCTAATCTGATAGTGGTAGTGGGGTGGTAGATGTCTAGGCTCCTTTATGGCTCTAAATTGATAGTGGTAGTGGGGTGGTAGATGTCTAGTCTACTTTATGGCTTAAATCTGATAGTGGTAGTGGGGTGGTAGATGTCTCCTTTATGGCTCTAATCTGATAGTGGTAGATGTCTCCTTTATGGCTCTAATCTGATAGTGGTAGTGGGGTGGTAGATGTCTACTTTATGGCTCTAATCTGATGGTGGTAGTGGGGTGGTAGATGTCTACTTTATGGCTCTAATCTGATAGTTGTAGTGTGGTGGTAGATGTCTAGTCTCCTTTATGGCTCTAATCTGATAGTGGTAGTGGGGTGGTAGATGTCTAGTCTACTTTATGGCTCTAATCTGATAGTGGTAGTGGGGTGGTAAATGTCTCCTTTATGGCTCTAATCTGATGGTGGTAGTGGGGTGGTAGATGTCTAGTCTCCTTTATGGCTCTAATCTGATAGTGGTAGTGGGGTGGTAGATGTCTAGTCTACTTTATGGCTATAATCTGATAGTGGTAGTGGGGTGGTAGATGTCTCCTTTATGGCTCTAATCTGATAGTGGTAGATGACTCCTTTATGGCTCTAATCTGATAGTGGTAGTGGGGTGGTAGATGTCTCCTTTACGGCTCTAATCTGATGGTGGTAGTGGGGTGGTAGATGTCTAGTCTACTTTATGGCTCTAATCTGATAGTGGTAGTGGGGTGGTAGATGTCTCCTTTATGGCTCTAATCTGATAGTGGTAGATGTCTCCTTTATGGCTCTAATCTGATAGTGGTAGTGGGGTGGTAAATGGCTCCTTTATGGCTCTAATCTGATAGTGGTAGGGGGTGGTAGATGTCTCCTTTATGGCTCTAATTTGATAGTGGTAGATGTCTCCTTTATGGCTCTAATCTGATAGTGGTAGTGAGGTGGTAGATGTCTCCTTTATGTCTCTAATCTGATAGTGGTAGTGGGGTGGTAGATGTCTCCTTTACGGCTCTAATCTGATGGTGGTAGATGTCTAGTCTACTTATTGGATCTAATCTGATAGTGGTAGTGGGGTGGTAGATGTCTCCTTTATGGCTCTAATCTGATAGTGGTAGATGTCTACTTTATGGCTCTAATCTGATAGTGGTAGTTGGGTGTTAGATGTCTCCTTTATGGCTCTAATCTGATGGTGGTAGTGTGGTGGTAGATGTCTACTTTATGGCTCTAATCTGATAGTGGTAGTGGAGTGGTAGATGTCTAGTCTCCTTTATGGCTCTAATCTGATAGTGGTAGTGGGGTGGTAGATGTCTAGTCTCCTTTATGGCTCTAATCTGATAGTGGTAGTGGGGTGGTAGATGTCTAGTCTCCTTTATGGCTCTACATTGATAGTGGTAGTGGGGTGGTAGATGTCTAGTCTACTTTATGGCTTAAATCTGATAGTGCTGGTGGGGTTGTAGATACCTAGTCTCCTTTATGGCTCTAATCTGATAGTGGTAGTGGGGTGGTAGATGTCTCCTTTATGGCTCTAATCTGATAGTGGTAGTGGGGTGGTAGATGTCTCCTTTATGGCTCTAATCTGATAGTGGTAGATGTCTCCTTTATTGCTCTAATCTGATAGTGGTAGTGGGGTGGTAAATGTCTCCTTTATGGCTCTAATTTGATAGTGGTAGATGTCTCCTTTATGGCTCTAATTTGATAGTGGTAGATGTCTCCTTTATGGCTCTAATCTGATAGTGGTAGTGGGGTGGTAGATGTCTACTTTATGGCTCTAATCTGATAGTGGTAGTGAGGTGGTAGATGTCTCCTTTATGTCTCTAATCTGATAGTGGTAGTGGGGTGGTAGATGTCTCCTTTACGGCTCTAATCTGATGGTGGTAGATGTCTAGTCTACTTTTTGGCTCTAATCTGATAGTGGTAGTGGGGTGGTAGATGTCTCCTTTATGGCTCTAATCTGATAGTGGTAGATGTCTCCTTTATGGCTCTAATCTGATAGTGGTAGTGGGGTGTTAGATGTCTCCTTTATGGCTCTAATCTGATGGTGGTAGTGGGGTGGTAGATGTCTAGTCTCCTTTATGGCTCTAATCTGATAGTGGTAGTGGGGTGGTAGATGTCTAGTCTCCTTTATGGCTCTAATCTGATAGTGGTAGTGGGGTGGTAGATGTCTAGTCTCCTTTATGGCTCTACATTGATAGTGGTAGTGGGGTGGTAGATGTCTAGTCTACTTTATGGCTTAAATCTGATAGTGCTGGTGGGGTTGTAGATACCTAGTCTCCTTTATGGCTCTAATCTGATAGTGGTAGTGGGGTGGTAGATGTCTCCTTTATGGCTCTAATCTGATAGTGGTAGATATCTCCTTTATGGCTCTAATCTGATAGTGGTAGTGGGGTGGTAGATGTCTCCTTTATGGCTCTAATCTGATGGTGGTAGTGGGGTGGTAGATGTCTAGTCTACTTTATGGCTCTAATCTGATAGTGGTAGTGGGGTGGTAGATGTCTCCTTTATGGCTCTAATCTGATAGTGGTAGTGGGGTGGTAGATACCTAGTCTCCTTTATGGCTCTAATCTGATAGTGGTAGTGGGGTGGTAGATGTCTCCTTTATGACTCTAATCTGATAGTGGTAGTGGGGTGGTAGATGACTCCTTTATGACTCTAATCTGATAGTGGTAGTGGGGTGGTAGATGACTCCTTTATGACTCTAATCTGATAGTGGTTGTGGGGTGGTAGATGTCTCCTTTATGGCTATAATCTGATAGTGGTAGTGGGGTTGTAGATACCTAGTCTCCTTTATGGCTCTAATCTGGTAGTGGGGTGGTAGATGTCTCCTTTATGGCTCTAATCTGATAGTGGTAGTGAGGTGGTAGATATCTAGTCTCCTTTATGACTCTAATCTGATAGTGGTAGTGGGGTGGTAGATGACTCCTTTATGGCTCTAATCTGATAGTGGTAGTGGGGTGGTAGATGTCTCCTTTATGGCTCTAATCTGTTAGTGGTAGATGCCTCCTTTATGACTCTAATATGATAGTGGTAGTGGGGTGGTAGATGTCTCCTTTATGGCTCTAATCTGATAGTGGTAGATGTCTCCTTTATGGCTCTAATCTGATAGTGGTAGTGGGGTGGTAGATGTCTGCTTTATGGCTCTAATCTAATGGTGGTAGTGGGGTGGTAGATGTCTAGTCTACTTTATGGCTCTAATCTGATAGTGGTAGTGGGGTGGTAGATGTCTCCTTTATGGCTCTAATCTGATAGTGGTAGTGGGGTGGTAGATGTCTCCTTTATGGCTCTAATCTGATGGTGGTAGTGGGGTGGTAGATGTCTAGTCTACTTTATGGCTATAATCTGATAGTGGTAGTGGGGTGGTAGATATCTCCTTTATGGCTCTAATCTGATAGTGGTAGATGCCTCCTTTATGGCTCTAATCTGATAGTGGTAGTGGGGTGGTAGATATCTCCTTTACGGCTCTAATCTGATGGTGGTAGTGGGGTGGTAGATGTCTAGTCTACTTTATGGCTCTAATCTGATAGTGGTAGTGGGGTGGTAGATGTCTCCTTTATGGCTCTAATCTGATAGTGGTAGATGTCTCCTTTATGGCTCTAATCTGATAGTGGTAGTGGGGTGGTAGATGTCTCCTTTATGGCTCTAATCTGATGGTGGTAGTGGGGTGGTAGATGTCTAGTCTACTTTATGGCTATTATCTGATATTGGTAGTGGGGTGGTAGATGTCTCCTTTATGGCTTAAATCTGATAGTGGTAGTGGGGTGGTAGATGTCTAGTCTCCTTTATGGCTCTAATCTGATAGTGGTAGTGGGGTGGTAGATGTCTAGGCTCCTTTATGGCTCTAAATTGATAGTGGTAGTGGGGTGGTAGATGTCTCCTTTATGGCTCTAATCTGATAGTGGTAGATGCCTCCTTTATGGCTCTAATCTGATAGTGGTAGTGGGGTGGTAGATGTCTCCTTTATGGCTCTAATCTGATGGTGTTAGTGTGGTGGTAGATGTCTACTTTATGGCTCTAATCTGATGGTGGTAGTGGGGTGGTAGATGTCTACTTTATGGCTCTAATCTGATAGTGGTAGTGTGGTGGTAGATGTCTAGTCTCCTTTATGGCTCTAATCTGATAGTGGTAGTGGGGTGGTAGATGTCTAGTCTACTTTATGGCTCTAATCTGATAGTGGTAGTGGGGTGGTAAATGTCTCCTTTATGGCTCTAATCTGATGGTGGTAGTGGGGTGGTAGATGTCTAGTCTACTTTATGGCTATAATCTGATAGTGGTAGTGGGGTGGTAGATGTCTCCTTTATGGCTCTAATCTGATAGTGGTAGATGACTCCTTTATGGCTCTAATCTGATAGTGGTAGTGGGGTGGTAGATGTCTCCTTTACGGCTCTAATCTGATGGTGGTAGTGGGGTGGTAGATGTCTAGTCTACTTTATGGCTCTAATCTGATAGTGGTAGTGGGGTGGTAGATGTCTCCTTTATGGCTCTAATCTGATAGTGGTAGAAGTCTCCTTTATGGCTCTAATCTGATAGTGGTAGTGGGGTGGTAAATGTCTCCTTTATGGCTCTAATCTGATAGTGATAGGGGGGTGGTAGATGTCTCCTTTATGGCTCTAATTTGATAGTGGTAGATGTCTCCTTTATGGCTCTAATCTGATAGTGGTAGTGGGGTGGTAGATGTCTACTTTATGGCTCTAATCTGATAGTGGTAGTGGGGTGGTAAATGTCTCCTTTATGGCTCTAATCTGATGGTGGTAGTGGGGTGGTAGATGTCTAGTCTACTTTATGGCTATAATCTGATAGTGGTAATGGGGTGGTAGATGTCTCCTTTATGGCTCTAATCTGATAGTGGTAGATGACTCCTTTATGGCTCTAATCTGATAGTGGTAGTGGGGTGGTAGATGTCTCCTTTATGGCTCTAATCTGATGGTGGTAGTGGGGTGGTAGATGTCTACTTTATGGCTATAATCTGATAGTGGTAGATGACTCCTTTATGGCTCTAATTTGATAGTGGTAGATGTCTCCTTTATGGCTCTAATCTGATAGTGGTAGTGGGGTGGTAAATGTCTCCTTTATGGCTCTAATCTGATAGTGGTAGGGGGGTGGTAGATATCTCCTTTATGGCTCTAATTTGATAGTGGTAGTGGGGTGGTAGATGGCTCCTTTATGACTTGAATCTGATAGTGGTAGATGTCTCCTTTATGGCTCTAATCTGATAGTGGTAGTGGGGTGGTAGATGTCTCCTTTATGGCTCTAATCTGATGGTGTTAGTGTGGTGGTAGATGTCTACTTTATGGCTCTAATCTGATGGTGGTAGTGGGGTGGTAGATGTCTACTTTATGGCTCTAATCTGATAGTGGTAGTGTGGTGGTAGATGTCTAGACTCCTTTATGGCTCTAATCTGATAGTGGTAGTGGGGTGGTAGATGTCTAGTCTACTTTATGGCTCTAATCTGATAGTGGTAGTGGGATGGTAGATGGCTCCTTTATGGCTCTAATCTGATAGTGGTAGTGGGGTGGTAAATGTCTCCTTTATGGCTCTAATCTGATAGTGGTAGTGGGGTGGTAGATGTCTACTTTATGGCTCTAATCTGATAGTGGTAGTGGGATGGTAGATGTCTAGTCTCCTTTATGGCTCTACATTGATAGTGGTAGTGGGGTGGTAGATGTCTAGTCTACTTTATGGCTTAAATCTGATAGTGGTAGTGAGGTTGTAGATACCTAGTCTCCTTTATGGCTCTAATCTGATAGTGGTAGTGGGGTGGTAGATGTCTCCTTTATGGCTCTAATCTGATAGTGGTAGATGTCTCCTTTATGGCTCTAATCTGATAGAGGTAGTGGGGTGGTAGATGTCTCCTTTACGGCTCTAATCTGATGGTGGTAGTGGGGTGGTAGATGTCTAGTCTACTTTATGGCTCTAATCTGATAGTGGTAGTGGGGTGGTAGATGTCTCCTTTATGGGTCTAATCTGATAGTGGTAGATGTCTCCTTTATGGCTCTAATCTGATAGTGGTAGGGGGGTGGTAGATGTCTCCTTTATGGCTCTAATTTGATAGTGGTAGATGTCTCCTTTATGGCTCTAATCTGATAGTGGTAGTGGAGTGGTAGATGTCTACTTTATGGCTCTAATCTGATAGTGGTAGTGGGGTGGTAGATGTCTCCTTTATGGCTCTAATCTGATAGTGGTAGTGGGGTGGTAGATGACTCCTTTATGACTCTAATCTGATAGTGGTAGTGGGGTGGTAGATGAATCCTTTATGACTCTAATCTGATAGTGGTAGTGGGGTGGTAGATGTCTAGTCTCCTTTATGGCTCTAATCTGATAGTAGTAGTGTGGTGGTAGATGTCTAGGCTCCTTTATGGCTCTAAATTGATAGTGGTAGTGGGGTGGTAGATGTCTAGTCTACTTTATGGCTTAACTCTGATAGTGGTAGTGGGGTTGTAGATACCTAGTCTCCTTTATGGCTTTAATCTTATAGTGGTAGTGGGGTGGTAGATGTCTCCTTTATGGCTCTAATCTGATAGTGGTAGATGTCTCCTTTATGGCTCTAATCTGATAGTGGTAGTGGGGTGGTAGATGTCTCCTTTATGGCTCTAATCTGATGGTGTTAGTGTGGTGGTAGATGTCTACTTTATGGCTCTAATCTGATGGTGGTAGTGGGGTGGTAGATGTCTACTTTATGGCTCTAATCTGATAGTGGTAGTGTGGTGGTAGATGTCTAGTCTCC
Organism: Salvelinus alpinus; assembly: GCF_045679555.1. Taxonomy (NCBI): domain Eukaryota; kingdom Metazoa; phylum Chordata; class Actinopteri; order Salmoniformes; family Salmonidae; genus Salvelinus; species Salvelinus alpinus. The sequence continues at coordinate 9,666,600 of NC_092119.1, forward strand.
TTTATGGCTCTAATCTGATAGTGGTAGTGGGGTGGTAGATGTCTAGTCTACTTTATGGCTCTAATCTGATAGTGGTAGTGGGGTGGTAGATGTCTCCTTTATGGCTCTAATCTGATAGTGGTAGTGGGGTGGTAAATGTCTCCTTTATGGCTCTAATCTGATAGTGGTAGTGGGGTGGTAGATGTCTACTTTATGGCTCTAATCTGATAGTGGTAGTGGGGTGGTAGATGTCTAGTCTACTTTATGGCTTAAATCTGATAGTGTTAGTGAGGTTGTAGATACCTAGTCTCCTTTATGGCTCTAATCTGATAGTGGTAGTGGGGTGGTAGATGTCTCCTTTATGGCTCTAATCTGATAGTGGTAGGGGGGTGGTAGATGTCTCCTTTATGGCTCTAATTTGATAGTGGTAGATGTCTCCTTTATGGCTCTAATCTGATAGTGGTAGTGGGGTGGTAGATGTCTACTTTATGGCTCTAATCTGATAGTGGTAGTGGGGTGGTAGATGTCTCCTTTATGGCTCTAATCTGATAGTGGTAGTGGGGTGGTAGATGACTCCTTTATGACTCTAATCTGATAGTGGTAGTGGGGTGGTAGATGACTCCTTTATGACTCTAATCTGATAGTGGTAGTGGGGTGGTAGATGTCTAGTATCCTTTATGGCTCTAATCTGATAGTGGTAGTGGGGTGGTAGATGTCTAGGCTCCTTTATGGCTCTAAATTGATAGTGGTAGTGGGGTGGTAGATGTCTAGTCTACTTTATGGCTTAACTCTGATAGTGGTAGTGGGGTTGTAGATACCTAGGCTCCTTTATGGCTTTAATCTTATAGTGGTAGTGGGGTGGTAGATGTCTCCTTTATGGCTCTAATCTGATAGTGGTAGATGTCTCCTTTATGGCTCTAATCTGATAGTGGTAGTGGGGTGGTAGATGTCTCCTTTATGGCTCTAATCTGATGGTGTTAGTGTGGTGGTAGATGTCTACTTTATGGCTCTAATCTGATGGTGGTAGTGGGGTGGTAGATGTCTACTTTATGGCTCTAATCTGATAGTGGTAGTGTGGTGGTAGATGTCTAGTCTCCTTTATGGCTCTAATCTGATAGTGGTAGTGTGGTGGTAGATGTCTAGTCTCCTTTATGGCTCTAATCTGATAGTGGTAGTGGGGTGGTAGATGTCTACTTTATGGCTCTAATCTGATAGTGGTAGTGGGGTGGTAGATGTCTAGTCTCCTTTATGGCTCTACATTGATAGTGGTAGTGGGGTGGTAGATGTCTAGTCTACTTTATGGCTTAAATCTGATAGTGGTAGTGAGGTTGTAGATACCTAGTCTCCTTTATGGCTCTAATCTGATAGTGGTAGTGGGGTGGTAGATGTCTCCTTTATGGCTCTAATCTGATAGTGGTAGTGGGGTGGTAAATGTCTCCTTTATGGCTCTAATCTGATAGTGGTAGGGGGGTGGTAGATTTCTCCTTTATGACTCTAATCTGATAGTGGTAGTGGGGTGGTAGATGGCTCCTTTATGACTCTAATCTGATAGTGGTAGATGTCTCCTTTATGGCTCTAATCTGATAGTGGTAGTGGGGTGGTAGATGTCTACTTTATGGCTCTAATCTGATGGTGTTAGTGTGGTGGTAGATGTCTACTTTATGGCTCTAATCTGATGGTGGTAGTGGGGTGGTAGATGTCTACTTTATGGCTCTAATCTGATAGTGGTAGTGTGGTGGTAGATGTCTAGTCTCCTTTATGGCTCTAATCTGATAGTGGTAGTGGGGTGGTAGATGTCTAGTCTACTTTATGGCTCTAATCTGATAGTGGTAGTGGGGTGGTAGATGTCTCTTTTATGGCTCTAATCTGATAGTGGTAGTGGGGTGGTAAATGTCTCCTTTATGGCTCTAATCTGATAGTGGTAGTGGGGTGGTAGATGTCTCCTTTATGGCTCGAATCTGATAGTGGTAGTGGGGTGGTAGATGTCTCCTTTATGGCTCTAATCTAATGGTGGTAGTGGGGTGGTAGATGTCTAGTCTACTTTATGGCTCTAATCTGATAGTGGTAGTGGGGTGGTAGATGTCTCCTTTATGGCTCTAATCTGATAGTGGTAGTGGGGTGGTAAATGTCTCCTTTATGGCTCTAATCTGATAGTGGTAGTGGGGTGGTAGATGTCTCCTTTATGGCTCTAATCTGATAGTGGTAGATGTCTCCTTTATGGCTCTAATCTGATAGTGGTAGTGGGGTGGTAGATTTCTCCTTTACGGCTCTAATCTGATGGTGGTAGTGGGGTGGTAGATGTCTAGTCTACTTTTTGGCTCTAATCTGATAGTGGTAGTGGGGTGGTAGATGTCTCCTTTATGGCTTAAATCTGATAGTGGTAGTGGGGTTGTAGATACCTAGTCTCCTTTATGGCTCTAATCTGGTAGTGGGGTGGTAGATGTCTCCTTTATGGCTCTAATCTGATAGTGGTAGTGGGGTGGTAGATATCTAGTCTCCTTTATGACTCTAATCTGATAGTGGTAGTGGGGTGGGAGATGTCTAGTCTACTTTATGGCTATAATCTGATAGTGGTAGTGGGGTGGTAGATGTCTCCTTTATGGCTCTAATCTGATAGTGGTAGTGGGGTGGTAGATGTCTCCTTTACGGCTCTAATCTGATGGTGGTAGTGGGGTGGTAGATGTCTAGTCTACTTTATGGCTCTAATCTGATAGTGGTAGTGGGGTGGTAGATGTCTCCTTTATGGCTCTAATCTGATAGTGGTAGATGTCTCCTTTATGGCTCTAATCTGATAGTGGTAGTGGGGTGGTAGATGTCTACTTTATGGCTCTAATCTGATAGTGGTAGTGGGGTGGTAGATGTCTAGTCTACTTTATGGCTTAAATCTGATAGTGTTAGTGAGGTTGTAGATACCTAGTCTCCTTTATGGCTCTAATCTGATAGTGGTAGTGGGGTGGTAGATGTCTCCTTTATGGCTCTAATCTGATAGTGGTAGGGGGGTGGTAGATGTCTCCTTTATGGCTCTAATTTGATAGTGGTAGATGTCTCCTTTATGGCTCTAATCTGATAGTGGTAGTGGGGTGGTAGATGTCTACTTTATGGCTCTAATCTGATAGTGGTAGTGGGGTGGTAGATGTCTCCTTTATGGCTCTAATCTGATAGTGGTAGTGGGGTGGTAGATGACTCCTTTATGACTCTAATCTGATAGTGGTAGTGGGGTGGTAGATGACTCCTTTATGACTCTAATCTGATAGTGGTAGTGGGGTGGTAGATGTCTAGTATCCTTTATGGCTCTAATCTGATAGTGGTAGTGGGGTGGTAGATGTCTAGGCTCCTTTATGGCTCTAAATTGATAGTGGTAGTGGGGTGGTAGATGTCTAGTCTACTTTATGGCTTAACTCTGATAGTGGTAGTGGGGTTGTAGATACCTAGGCTCCTTTATGGCTTTAATCTTATAGTGGTAGTGGGGTGGTAGATGTCTCCTTTATGGCTCTAATCTGATAGTGGTAGATGTCTCCTTTATGGCTCTAATCTGATAGTGGTAGTGGGGTGGTAGATGTCTCCTTTATGGCTCTAATCTGATGGTGTTAGTGTGGTGGTAGATGTCTACTTTATGGCTCTAATCTGATGGTGGTAGTGGGGTGGTAGATGTCTACTTTATGGCTCTAATCTGATAGTGGTAGTGTGGTGGTAGATGTCTAGTCTCCTTTATGGCTCTAATCTGATAGTGGTAGTGTGGTGGTAGATGTCTAGTCTCCTTTATGGCTCTAATCTGATAGTGGTAGTGGGGTGGTAGATGTCTACTTTATGGCTCTAATCTGATAGTGGTAGTGGGGTGGTAGATGTCTAGTCTCCTTTATGGCTCTACATTGATAGTGGTAGTGGGGTGGTAGATGTCTAGTCTACTTTATGGCTTAAATCTGATAGTGGTAGTGAGGTTGTAGATACCTAGTCTCCTTTATGGCTCTAATCTGATAGTGGTAGTGGGGTGGTAGATGTCTCCTTTATGGCTCTAATCTGATAGTGGTAGTGGGGTGGTAAATGTCTCCTTTATGGCTCTAATCTGATAGTGGTAGGGGGGTGGTAGATTTCTCCTTTATGACTCTAATCTGATAGTGGTAGTGGGGTGGTAGATGGCTCCTTTATGACTCTAATCTGATAGTGGTAGATGTCTCCTTTATGGCTCTAATCTGATAGTGGTAGTGGGGTGGTAGATGTCTCCTTTATGGCTCTAATCTGATGGTGTTAGTGTGGTGGTAGATGTCTACTTTATGGCTCTAATCTGATGGTGGTAGTGGGGTGGTAGATGTCTACTTTATGGCTCTAATCTGATAGTGGTAGTGTGGTGGTAGATGTCTAGTCTCCTTTATGGCTCTAATCTGATAGTGGTAGTGGGGTGGTAGATGTCTAGTCTACTTTATGGCTCTAATCTGATAGTGGTAGTGGGGTGGTAGATGTCTCTTTTATGGCTCTAATCTGATAGTGGTAGTGGGGTGGTAAATGTCTCCTTTATGGCTCTAATCTGATAGTGGTAGTGGGGTGGTAGATGTCTCCTTTATGGCTCGAATCTGATAGTGGTAGTGGGGTGGTAGATGTCTCCTTTATGGCTCTAATCTAATGGTGGTAGTGGGGTGGTAGATGTCTCCTTTATGGCTCTAATCTGATAGTGGTAGATGTCTCCTTTATGGCTCTAATCTGATAGTGGTAGTGGGGTGGTAGATTTCTCCTTTACGGCTCTAATCTGATGGTGGTAGTGGGGTGGTAGATGTCTAGTCTACTTTTTGGCTCTAATCTGATAGTGGTAGTGGGGTGGTAGATGTCTCCTTTATGGCTTAAATCTGATAGTGGTAGTGGGGTTGTAGATACCTAGTCTCCTTTATGGCTCTAATCTGGTAGTGGGGTGGTAGATGTCTCCTTTATGGCTCTAATCTGATAGTGGTAGTGGGGTGGTAGATATCTAGTCTCCTTTATGACTCTAATCTGATAGTGGTAGTGGGGTGGGAGATGTCTAGTCTACTTTATGGCTATAATCTGATAGTGGTAGTGGGGTGGTAGATGTCTCCTTTATGGCTCTAATCTGATAGTGGTAGTGGGGTGGTAGATGTCTCCTTTACGGCTCTAATCTGATGGTGGTAGTGGGGTGGTAGATGTCTAGTCTACTTTATGGCTCTAATCTGATAGTGGTAGTGGGGTGGTAGATGTCTCCTTTATGGCTCTAATCTGATAGTGGTAGATGTCTCCTTTATGGCTCTAATCTGATAGTGGTAGTGGGGTGGTAAATGTCTCCTTTATGGCTCTAATCTGATAGTGGTAGGGGGTTGGTAGATGCTCCTTTATGGCTCTAATTTGATAGGGGTAGATGTCTCCTTTATGGCTCTAATCTGATAGTGGTAGTGGGGTGGTAGATGTCTACTTTATGGCTCTAATCTGATAGTGGTAGTGGGGTGGTAGATGTCTCCTTTATGGCTCTAATCTGATAGTGGTAGTGGGGTGGTAGATGACTCCTTTATGACTCTAATCTGATAGTGGTAGTGGGGTGGTAGATGTCTAGGCTCCTTTATGGCTCTAAATTGATAGTGGTAGTGGGGTGGTAGATGTCTAGTCTACTTTATGGCTTAAATCTGATAGTGGTAGTGGGGTTGTAGATATCTAGTCTCCTTTATGGCTTTAATCTTATAGTGGTAGTGGGGTGGTAGATGTCTCCTTTATGGCTCTAATCTGATAGTGGTAGATGTCTCCTTTATGGCTCTAATCTGATAGTGGTAGTGGGGTGGTAGATGTCTCCTTTATGGCTCTAATCTGATGGTGTTAGTGTGGTGGTAGATGTCTACTTTATGGCTCTAATCTGATGGTGGTAGTGGGGTGGTAGATGTCTACTTTATGGCTCTAATCTGATAGTGGTAGTGTGGTGGTAGATGTCTAGTCTCCTTTATGGCTCTAATCTGATAGTGGTAGTGGGGTGGTAGATGTCTACTTTATGGCTCTAATCTGATAGTGGTAGTGGGGTGGTGAATGTCTCCTTTATGGCTCTAATCTGATAGTGGTAGTGGGGTGGTAGATGTCTACTTTATGGCTCTAATCTGATAGTGGTAGTGAGGTGGTAGATGACTAGTCTCCTTTATGGCTCTACATTGATAGTGGTAGTGGGGTGGTAGATGTCTAGTCTACTTTATGGCTATAATCTGATAGTGGTAGTGGGTGGTAGATGTCTCCTTTATGGCTCTAATCTGATGGTGGTAGATGTCTCCTTTACGGCTCTAATCTGATGGTGGTCGTGGGGTGGTAGATGTCTAGTCTACTTTATGGCTCTAATCTGATAATGGTAGTGGGGTGGTAGATGTCTCCTTTATGGCTCTAATCTGATAGTGGTAGATGTCTCCTTTATGGCTCTAATCTGATAGTGGTAGTGGGGTGGTAAATGTCTCCTTTATGGCTCTAATCTGATAGTGGTAGGGGGGTGGTAGATGACTCCTTTATGGCTCTAATTTGATAGTGGTAGATGTCTCCTTTATGGCTCTAATCTGATAGTGGTAGTGGGGTGGTAGATGTCTACTTTATGGCTCTAATCTGATAGTGGTAGTGGGGTGGTAGATGTCTCCTTTATGGCTCTAATCTGATAGTGGTAGTGGGGTGGTAGATGACTCCTTTATGACTCTAATCTGATAGTGGTAGTGGGATGGTAGATGACTCCTTTATGACTCTAATCTGATAGTGGTAGTGGGGTGGTAGATGTCTAGTCTCCTTTATGGCTCTAATCTGATAGTGGTAGTGGGGTGGTAGATGTCTAGGCTCCTTTATGGCTCTAAATTGATAGTGGTAGTGGGGTGGTAGATGTCTAGTCTACTTTATGGCTTAAATCTGATAGTGGTAGTGGGGTTGTAGATACCTAGTCTCCTTTATGGCTTTAATCTTATAGTGGTAGTGGGGTGGTAGATGTCTCCTTTATGGCTCTAATCTGATAGTGGTAGATGTCTCCTTTATGGCTCTAATCTGATAGTGGTAGTGGGGTGGTAGATGTCTCCTTTATGGCTCTAATCTGATGGTGTTAGTGTGGTGGTAGATGTCTACTTTATGGCTCTAATCTGATGGTGGTAGTGGGGTGGTAGATGTCTACTTTATGGCTCTAATCTGATAGTGGTAGTGGGGTGGTAGATGTCTAGTCTACTTTATGGCTTAAATCTGATAGTGGTAGTGGGGTTGTAGATATCTAGTCTCCTTTATGGCTTTAATCTTATAGTGGTAGTGGGGTGGTAGATGTCTCCTTTATGGCTCTAATCTGATAGTGGTAGATGTCTCCTTTATGGCTCTAATCTGATAGTGGTAGTGGGGTGGTAGATGTCTCCTTTATGGCTCTAATCTGATGGTGTTAGTGTGGTGGTAGATGTCTACTTTATGGCTCTAATCTGATGGTGGTAGTGGGGTGGTAAATGTCTCCTTTATGGCTCTAATCTGATAGTGGTAGTGGGGTGGTAGATGTCTACTTTATGGCTCTAATCTGATAGTGGTAGTGGGGTGGTAGATGACTAGTCTCCTTTATGGCTCTACATTGATAGTGGTAGTGGGGTGGTAGATGTCTCCTTTATGGCTCTAATCTGATGGTGGTAGTGGGGTGGTAGATGTCTAGTCTACTTCATGGCTCTAATCTGATAGTGGTAGTGGGGTGGTAGATGTCTCCTTTACGGCTCTAATCTGATGGTGGTAGTGGGGTGGTAGATGTCTAGTCTACTTTATGGCTCTAATCTGATAGTGGTAGTGGGGTGGTAGATGTCTCCTTTATGGCTCTAATCTGATAGTGTTAGTGGGGTGGTAAATGTCTCCTTTATGGCTCTAATCTGATAGTGGTAGGGGGGTGGTAGATGACTCCTTTATGGCTCTAATTTGATAGTGGTAGATGTCTCCTTTATGGCTCTAATCTGATAGTGGTAGTGGGGTGGTAGATGTCTACTTTATGGCTCTAATCTGATAGTGGTAGTGGGGTGGTAGATGTCTCCTTTATGGCTCTAATCTGATAGTGGTAGTGGGGTGGTAGATGACTCCTTTATGACTCTAATCTGATGGTGGTAGTGGGGTGGTAGATGACTCCTTTATGACTCTAATCTGATAGTGGTAGTGGGGTGGTAGATGTCTAGTCTCCTTTATGGCTCTAATCTGATAGTGGTAGTGGGGTGGTAGATGTCTAGGCTCCTTTATGGCTCTAAATTGATAGTGGTAGTGGGGTGGTAGATGTCTAGTCTACTTTATGGCTCTAATCTGATAGTGGTAGTGGGGTGGTAGATGTCTCCTTTATGGCTCTAATCTGATGGTGTTAGTGTGGTGGTAGATGTCTACTTTATGGCTCTAATCTGATGGTGGTAGTGGGGTGGTAGATGTCTACTTTATGGCTCTAATCTGATAGTGGTAGTGGGGTGGTAGATGTCTAGTCTACTTTATGGCTTAAATCTGATAGTGGTAGTGGGGTTGTAGATATCTAGTCTCCTTTATGGCTTTAATCTTATAGTGGTAGTGGGGTGGTAGATGTCTCCTTTATGGCTCTAATCTGATAGTGGTAGATGTCTCCTTTATGGCTCTAATCTGATAGTGGTAGTGGGGTGGTAGATGTCTCCTTTATGGCTCTAATCTGATGGTGTTAGTGTGGTGGTAGATGTCTACTTTATGGCTCTAATCTGATGGTGGTAGTGGGGTGGTAAATGTCTCCTTTATGGCTCTAATCTGATAGTGGTAGTGGGGTGGTAGATGTCTACTTTATGGCTCTAATCTGATAGTGGTAGTGGGGTGGTAGATGTCTCCTTTATGACTCTAATCTGATAGTGGTAGTGGGTGGTAAATGTCTCCTTTATGGCTCTAATCTGATAGTGGTTGATGGCTCCTTTATGGCTCTAATCTGATAGTGGTAGTGGGGTGGTAGATACCTAGTCTCCTTTATGGCTCTAATCTGATAGTGGTAGTGGGGTGGTAGATGTCTCCTTTATGACTCTAATCTGATAGTGGTAGTGGGGTGGTAGATGACTCCTTTATGACTCTAATCTGATAGTGGTAGTGGGGTGGTAGATGACTCCTTTATGACTCTAATCTGATAGTGGTAGTAGGGTGGTAGATGTCTCCTTTATGGCTTAAGTCTGATAGTGGTAGTGGGGTTGTAGATACCTAGTCTCTTTTATGGCTCTAATCTGGTAGTGGGGTGGTAGATGTCTACTTTATGGCTCTAATCTGATAGTGGTAGTGGGGTGGTAGATGTCTAGTCTACTTTATGGCTTAAATCTGATAGTGGTAGTGGGGTTGTAGATATCTAGTCTCCTTTATGGCTTTAATCTTATAGTGGTAGTGGGGTGGTAGATGTCTCCTTTATGGCTCTAATCTGATAGTGGTAGATGTCTCCTTTATGGCTCTAATCTGATAGTGGTAGTGGGGTGGTAGATGTCTCCTTTATGGCTCTAATCTGATGGTGTTAGTGTGGTGGTAGATGTCTACTTTATGGCTCTAATCTGATGGTGGTAGTGGGGTGGTAAATGTCTCCTTTATGGCTCTAATCTGATAGTGGTAGTGGGGTGGTAGATGTCTACTTTATGGCTCTAATCTGATAGTGGTAGTGGGGTGGTAGATGACTAGTCTCCTTTATGGCTCTACATTGATAGTGGTAGTGGGGTGGTAGATGTCTCCTTTATGGCTCTAATCTGATGGTGGTAGTGGGGTGGTAGATGTCTAGTCTACTTTATGGCTCTAATCTGATAGTGGTAGTGGGGTGGTAGATGTCTCCTTTACGGCTCTAATCTGATGGTGGTAGTGGGGTGGTAGATGTCTAGTCTACTTTATGGCTCTAATCTGATAGTGGTAGTGGGGTGGTAGATGTCTCCTTTATGGCTCTAATCTGATAGTGTTAGTGGGGTGGTAAATGTCTCCTTTATGGCTCTAATCTGATAGTGGTAGGGGGGTGGTAGATGACTCCTTTATGGCTCTAATTTGATAGTGGTAGATGTCTCCTTTATGGCTCTAATCTGATAGTGGTAGTGGGGTGGTAGATGTCTACTTTATGGCTCTAATCTGATAGTGGTAGTGGGGTGGTAGATGTCTCCTTTATGGCTCTAATCTGATAGTGGTAGTGGGGTGGTAGATGACTCCTTTATGACTCTAATCTGATGGTGGTAGTGGGGTGGTAGATGACTCCTTTATGACTCTAATCTGATAGTGGTAGTGGGGTGGTAGATGTCTAGTCTCCTTTATGGCTCTAATCTGATAGTGGTAGTGGGGTGGTAGATGTCTAGGCTCCTTTATGGCTCTAAATTGATAGTGGTAGTGGGGTGGTAGATGTCTAGTCTACTTTATGGCTTAAATCTGATAGTGGTAGTGGGGTTGTAGATACCTAGTCTCCTTTATGGCTTTAATCTTATAGTGGTAGTGGGGTGGTAGATGTCTCCTTTATGGCTCTAATCTGATAGTGGTAGATGTCTCCTTTATGGCTCTAATCTGATAGTGGTAGTGGGGTGGTAGATGTCTCCTTTATGGCTCTAATCTGATGGTGTTAGTGTGGTGGTAGATGTCTACTTTATGGCTCTAATCTGATGGTGGTAGTGGGGTGGTAGATGTCTACTTTATGGCTCTAATCTGATAGTGGTAGTGGGGTGGTAGATGTCTAGTCTACTTTATGGCTTAAATCTGATAGTGGTAGTGGGGTTGTAGATATCTAGTCTCCTTTATGGCTTTAATCTTATAGTGGTAGTGGGGTGGTAGATGTCTCCTTTATGGCTCTAATCTGATAGTGGTAGATGTCTCCTTTATGGCTCTAATCTGATAGTGGTAGTGGGGTGGTAGATGTCTCCTTTATGGCTCTAATCTGATGGTGTTAGTGTGGTGGTAGATGTCTACTTTATGGCTCTAATCTGATGGTGGTAGTGGGGTGGTAAATGTCTCCTTTATGGCTCTAATCTGATAGTGGTAGTGGGGTGGTAGATGTCTACTTTATGGCTCTAATCTGATAGTGGTAGTGGGGTGGTAGATGACTAGTCTCCTTTATGGCTCTACATTGATAGTGGTAGTGGGGTGGTAGATGTCTCCTTTATGGCTCTAATCTGATGGTGGTAGTGGGGTGGTAGATGTCTAGTCTACTTTATGGCTCTAATCTGATAGTGGTAGTGGGATGGTAGATGTCTCCTTTACGGCTCTAATCTGATGGTGGTAGTGGGGTGGTAGATGTCTAGTCTACTTTATGGCTCTAATCTGATAGTGGTAGTGGGGTGGTAAATGTCTCCTTTATGGCTCTAATCTGATAGTGGTAGGGGGGTGGTAGATGACTCCTTTATGGCTCTAATTTGATAGTGGTAGATGTCTCCTTTATGGCTCTAATCTGATAGTGGTAGTGGGGTGGTAGATGTCTACTTTATGGCTCTAATCTGATGGTGGTAGTGGGGTGGTAGATGTCTACTTTATGGCTCTAATCTGATAGTGGTAGTGGGGTGGTAGATGTCTAGTCTACTTTATGGCTTAAATCTGATAGTGGTAGTGGGGTTGTAGATACCTAGTCTCCTTTATGGCTCTAATCTGATAGTGGTAGGGGGGTGGTAGATGTCTCCTTTATGGCTCTAATCTGATAGTGGTAGTGGGTTGGTAGATGTCTCCTTTATGGCTCTAATTCGATAGTGGTAGATGTCTCCTTTATGGCTCTAATCTGATAGTGGTAGTGGGGTGGTAGATGTCTACTTTATGGCTCTAATCTGATAGTGGTAGTGGGATGGTAGATGTCTCCTTTATGGCTCTAATCTGATAGTGGTAGTGGGGTGGTAGATGACTCCTTTATGACTCTAATCTGATAGTGGTAGTGGGGTGGTAGATGACTCCTTTATGACTCTAATCTGATAGTGGTAGTGGGGTGGTAGATGTCTAGTCTCCTTTATGGCTCTAATCTGATAGTAGTAGTGGGGTGGTAGATGTCTAGGCTCCTTTATGGCTCTAAATTGATAGTGGTAGTGGGGTGGTAGATGTCTAGTCTACTTTATGGCTTAAATCTGATAGTGGTAGTGGGGTTGTAGATACCTAGTCTCCTTTATGGCTTTAATCTTATAGTGGTAGTGGGGTGGTAGATGTCTCCTTTATGGCTCTAATCTGATAGTGGTAGATGTCTCCTTTATGGCTCTAATCTGATAGTGGTAGTGGGGTGGTAGATGTCTCCTTTATGGCTCTAATCTGATGGTGTTAGTGTGGTGGTAGATGTCTACTTTATGGCTCTAATCTGATGGTGGTAGTGGGGTGGTAGATGTCTACTTTATGGCTCTAATCTGATAGTGGTAGTGGGGTGGTAGATGTCTAGTCTACTTTATGGCTTAAATCTGATAGTGGTAGTGGGGTTGTAGATATCTAGTCTCCTTTATGGCTTTAATCTTATAGTGGTAGTGGGGTGGTAGATGTCTCCTTTATGGCTCTAATCTGATAGTGGTAGATGTCTCCTTTATGGCTCTAATCTGATAGTGGTAGTGGGGTGGTAGATGTCTCCTTTATGGCTCTAATCTGATGGTGTTAGTGTGGTGGTAGATGTCTACTTTATGGCTCTAATCTGATGGTGGTAGTGGGGTGGTAGATATCTACTTTATGGCTCTAATCTGATAGTGGTAGTGGGGTGGTAGATGTCTACTTTATGGCTCTAATCTGATAGTGGTAGTGGGGTGGTAAATGTCTCCTTCATGGCTCTAATCTGATAGTGGTAGTGGGGTGGTAGATGTCTACTTTATGGCTCTAATCTGATAGTGGTAGTGGGGTGGTAGATGACTAGTCTCCTTTATGGCTCTACATTGATAGTGGTAGTGGGGTGGTAGATGTCTCCTTTATGGCTCTAATCTGATGGTGGTAGTGGGGTGGTAGATGTCTAGTCTACTTTATGGCTATAATCTGATAGTGGTAGTGGGGTGGTAGATGTCTCCTTTATGGCTCTAATCTGATAGTGGTAGTGGGGTGGTAGATGTCTCCTTTACGGCTCTAATCTGATGGTGGTAGTGGGGTGGTAGATGTCTAGTCTACTTTATGGCTCTAATCTGATAGTGGTAGTGGGGTGGTAGATGTCTCCTTTATGGCTCTAATCTGATAGTGTTAGTGGGGTGGTAAATGTCTCCTTTATGGCTCTAATCTGATAGTGGTAGGGGGGTGGTAGATGACTCCTTTATGGCTCTAATTTGATAGTGGTAGATGTCTCCTTTATGGCTCTAATCTGATAGTGGTAGTGGGGTGGTAGATGTCTACTTTATGGCTCTAATCTGATAGTGGTAGTGGGGTGGTAGATGTCTCCTTTATGGCTCTAATCTGATAGTGGTAGTGGGGTGGTAGATGACTCCTTTATGACTCTAATCTGATAGTGGTAGTGGGGTGGTAGATGACTCCTTTATGACTCTAATCTGATAGTGGTAGTGGGGTGGTAGATGTCTAGTCTCCTTTATGGCTCTAATCTGATAGTGGTAGTGGGGTGGTAGATGTCTAGGCTCCTTTATGGCTCTAAATTGATAGTGGTAGTGGGGTGGTAGATGTCTAGTCTACTTTATGGCTTAAATCTGATAGTGGTAGTGGGGTTGTAGATACCTAGTCTCCTTTATGGCTTTAATCTTATAGTGGTAGTGGGGTGGTAGATGTCTCCTTTATGGCTCTAATCTGATAGTGGTAGATGTCTCCTTTATGGCTCTAATCTGATAGTGGTAGTGGGGTGGTAGATGTCTCCTTTATGGCTCTAATCTGATGGTGTTAGTGTGGTGGTAGATGTCTACTTTATGGCTCTAATCTGATGGTGGTAGTGGGGTGGTAGATGTCTACTTTATGGCTCTAATCTGATAGTGGTAGTGGGGTGGTAGATGTCTAGTCTACTTTATGGCTTAAATCTGATAGTGGTAGTGGGGTTGTAGATACCTAGTCTCCTTTATGGCTCTAATCTGATAGTGGTAGGGGGGTGGTAGATGTCTCCTTTATGGCTCTAATTCGATAGTGGTAGATGTCTCCTTTATGGCTCTAATCTGATAGTGGTAGTGGGGTGGTAGATGTCTACTTTATGGCTCTAATCTGATAGTGGTAGTGGGGTGGTAGATGTCTCCTTTATGGCTCTAATCTGATAGTGGTAGTGGGGTGGTAGATGACTCCTTTATGACTCTAATCTGATAGTGGTAGTGGGGTGGTAGATGACTCCTTTATGGCTCTAATCTGATAGTGGTAGATGTCTCCTTTATGGCTCTAATCTGATAGTGGTAGTGGGGTGGTAGATGTCTCCTTTATGGCTCTAATCTGATAGTGGTAGTGGGGTGGTAGATGACTCCTTTATGGCTCTAATCTGATGGTGTTAGTGTGGTGGTAGATGTCTACTTTATGGCTCTAATCTGATGGTGGTAGTGGGGTGGTAGATGTCTACTTTATGGCTCTAATCTGATAGTGGTAGTGGGGTGGTAGATGTCTCCTTTACGGCTCTAATCTGATGGTGGTAGTGGGGTGGTAGATGTCTCCTTTATGGCTCTAATCTGATAGTGGTAGATGTCTCCTTTATGGCTCTAAATTGATAGTGGTAGTGGGGTGGTAGATGTCTCCTTTATGGCTCTAATCTGATGGTGTTAGTGTGGTGGTAGATGTCTACTTTATGGCTCTAATCTGATGGTGGTAGTGGGGTGGTAGATGTCTACTTTATGGCTCTAATCTGATAGTGGTAGTGTGGTGGTAGATGTCTAGTCTCCTTTATGGCTCTAATCTGATAGTGGTAGTGGGGTGGTAGATGTCTACTTTATGGCTCTAATCTGATAGTGGTAGTGGGGTGGTAGATGTCTCCTTTATGGCTCTAATCTGATAGTGGTAGTGGGGTGGTAGATGACTCCTTTATGACTCTAATCTGATAGTGGTAGTGGGGTGGTAGATGACTCCTTTATGACTCTAATCTGATAGTGGTAGTGGGGTGGTAGATGTCTAGTCTCCTTTATGGCTCTAATCTGATAGTGGTAGTGGGGTGGTAGATGTCTAGGCTCCTTTATGGCTCTAAATTGATAGTGGTAGTGGGGTGGTAGATGTCTAGTCTACTTTATGGCTTAAATCTGATAGTGGTAGTGGGGTTGTAGATACCTAGTCTCCTTTATGGCTTTAATCTTATAGTGGTAGTGGGGTGGTAGATGTCTCCTTTATGGCTCTAATCTGATAGTGGTAGATGTCTCCTTTATGGCTCTAATCTGATAGTGGTAGTGGGGTGGTAGATGTCTCCTTTATGGCTCTAATCTGATGGTGTTAGTGTGGTGGTAGATGTCTACTTTATGGCTCTAATCTGATGGTGGTAGTGGGGTGGTAGATGTCTACTTTATGGCTCTAATCTGATAGTGGTAGTGGGGTGGTAGATGTCTAGTCTACTTTATGGCTTAAATCTGATAGTGGTAGTGGGGTTGTAGATACCTAGTCTCCTTTATGGCTCTAATCTGATAGTGGTAGGGGGGTGGTAGATGTCTCCTTTATGGCTCTAATTCGATAGTGGTAGATGTCTCCTTTATGGCTCTAATCTGATAGTGGTAGTGGGGTGGTAGATGTCTACTTTATGGCTCTAATCTGATAGTGGTAGTGGGGTGGTAGATGTCTCCTTTATGGCTCTAATCTGATAGTGGTAGTGGGGTGGTAGATGACTCCTTTATGACTCTAATCTGATAGTGGTAGTGGGGTGGTAGATGACTCCTTTATGGCTCTAATCTGATAGTGGTAGATGTCTCCTTTATGGCTCTAATCTGATAGTGGTAGTGGGGTGGTAGATGTCTCCTTTATGGCTCTAATCTGATAGTGGTAGTGGGGTGGTAGATGACTCCTTTATGGCTCTAATCTGATGGTGTTAGTGTGGTGGTAGATGTCTACTTTATGGCTCTAATCTGATGGTGGTAGTGGGGTGGTAGATGTCTACTTTATGGCTCTAATCTGATAGTGGTAGTGGGGTGGTAGATGTCTCCTTTACGGCTCTAATCTGATGGTGGTAGTGGGGTGGTAGATGTCTCCTTTATGGCTCTAATCTGATAGTGGTAGATGTCTCCTTTATGGCTCTAAATTGATAGTGGTAGTGGGGTGGTAGATGTCTCCTTTATGGCTCTAATCTGATGGTGTTAGTGTGGTGGTAGATGTCTACTTTATGGCTCTAATCTGATGGTGGTAGTGGGGTGGTAGATGTCTACTTTATGGCTCTAATCTGATAGTGGTAGTGTGGTGGTAGATGTCTAGTCTCCTTTATGGCTCTAATCTGATAGTGGTAGTGGGGTGGTAGATGTCTACTTTATGGCTCTAATCTGATAGTGGTAGTGGGGTGGTAAATGTCTCCTTTATGGCTCTAATCTGATAGTGGTAGTGGGGTGGTAGATGTCTACTTTATGGCTCTAATCTGATAGTGGTAGTGGGGTGGTAGATGACTAGTCTCCTTTATGGCTCTACATTGATAGTGGTAGTGGGGTGGTAGATGTCTCCTTTATGGCTCTAATCTGATGGTGGTAGTGGGGTGGTAGATGTCTAGTCTACTTTATGGCTATAATCTGATAGTGGTAGTGGGGTGGTAGATGTCTCCTTTATGGCTCTAATCTGATGGTGTTAGTGTGGTGGTAGATGTCTACTTTATGGCTCTAATCTGATGGTGGTAGTGGGGTGGTAGATGTCTACTTTATGGCTCTAATCTGATAGTGGTAGTGGGGTGGTAGATGTCTAGTCTACTTTATGGCTTAAATCTGATAGTGGTAGTGGGGTTGAAGATACCTAGTCTCCTTTATGGCTCTAATCTGATAGTGATAGGGGGGTGGTAGATGTCTCCTTTATGGCTCTAATCTGATAGTGGTAGTGGGTTGGTAGATGTCTCCTTTATGGCTCTAATTTGATAGTGGTAGATGTCTCCTTTATGGCTCTAATCTGATAGTGGTAGTGGGGTGGTAGATGTCTACTTTATGGCTCTAATCTGATAGTGGTAGTGGGGTGGTAGATGTCTCCTTTATGGCTCTAATCTGATAGTGGTAGTGGGGTGGTAGATGACTCCTTTATGACTCTAATCTGATAGTGGTAGTGGGGTGGTAGATGACTCCTTTATGACTCTAATCTGATAGTGGTAGTGGGGTGGTAGATGTCTAGTCTCCTTTATGGCTCTAATCTGATAGTGGTAGTGGGGTGGTAGATGTCTAGGCTCCTTTATGTCTCTAAATTGATAGTGGTAGTGGGGTGGTAGATGTCTAGTCTACTTTATGGCTTAAATCTGATAGTGGTAGTGGGGTTGTAGATACCTAGTCTCCTTTATGGCTTTAATCTTATAGTGGTAGTGGGGTGGTAGATGTCTAGTCTACTTTATGGCTATAATCTGATAGTGGTAGTGGGGTGGTAGATGTCTCCTTTATGGCTCTAATCTGATGGTGTTAGTGTGGTGGTAGATGTCTACTTTATGGCTCTAATCTGATGGTGGTAGTGGGGTGGTAGATGTCTACTTTATGGCTCTAATCTGATAGTGGTAGTGGGGTGGTAGATGTCTAGTCTACTTTATGGCTTAAATCTGATAGTGGTAGTGGGGTTGAAGATACCTAGTCTCCTTTATGGCTCTAATCTGATAGTGATAGGGGGGTGGTAGATGTCTCCTTTATGGATCTAATCTGATAGTGGTAGTGGGTTGGTAGATGTCTCCTTTATGGCTCTAATTTGATAGTGGTAGATGTCTCCTTTATGGCTCTAATCTGATAGTGGTAGTGGGGTGGTAGATGTCTACTTTATGGCTCTAATCTGATAGTGGTAGTGGGGTGGTAGATGTCTCCTTTATGGCTCTAATCTGATAGTGGTAGTGGGGTGGTAGATGACTCCTTTATGACTCTAATCTGATAGTGGTAGTGGGGTGGTAGATGACTCCTTTATGACTCTAATCTGATAGTGGTAGTGGGGTGGTAGATGTCTAGTCTCCTTTATGGCTCTAATCTGATAGTGGTAGTGGGGTGGTAGATGTCTAGGCTCCTTTATGTCTCTAAATTGATAGTGGTAGTGGGGTGGTAGATGTCTAGTCTACTTTATGGCTTAAATCTGATAGTGGTAGTGGGGTTGTAGATACCTAGTCTCCTTTATGGCTTTAATCTTATAGTGGTAGTGGGGTGGTAGATGTCTCCTTTATGGCTCTAATCTGATAGTGGTAGATGTCTCCTTTATGGCTCTAATCTGATGGTGTTAGTGTGGTGGTAGATGTCTACTTTATGGCTTTAATCTGATGGTGGTAGTGGGGTGGTAGATGTCTACTTTATGGCTCTAATCTGATAGTGGTAGTGGGGTGGTAGATGTCTCCTTTATGGCTCTAATCTGATAGTGGTAGTGGGGTGGTAAATGTCTCCTTTATGGCTCTAATCTGATAGTGGTAGGGGGGTGGTAGATGACTCCTTTATGGCTCTAATTTGATAGTGGTAGTGGGGTGGTAGATGTCTCCTTTATGGCTCTAATCTGATAGTGGTAGTGGGGTGGTAGATGACTCCTTTATGACTCTAATCTGATAGTGGTAGTGGGATGGTAGATGACTCCTTTATGACTCTAATCTGATAGTGGTAGTGGGGTGGTAGATGTCTAGTCTCCTTTATGGCTCTAATCTGATAGTGGTAGTGGGGTGGTAGATGTCTAGTCTACTTTATGGCTTAAATCTGATAGTGGTAGTGGGGTTGTAGATACCTAGTCTCCTTTATGGCTTTAATCTTATAGTGGTAGTGGGGTGGTAGATGTCTCCTTTATGGCTCTAATCTGATAGTGGTAGATGTCTCCTTTATGGCTCTAATCTGATAGTGGTAGTGGGGTGGTAGATGTCTCCTTTATGGCTCTAATCTGATGGTGTTAGTGTGGTGGTAGATGTCTACTTTATGGCTCTAATCTGATGGTGGTAGTGGGGTGGTAGATGTCTACTTTATGGCTCTAATCTGATAGTGGTAGTGGGGTGGTAGATGTCTAGTCTACTTTATGGCTTAAATCTGATAGTGGTAGTGGGGTTGTAGATATCTAGTCTCCTTTATGGCTTTAATCTTATAGTGGTAGTGGGGTGGTAGATGTCTCCTTTATGGCTCTAATCTGATAGTGGTAGTGGGGTGGTAGATGTCTCCTTTATGGCTCTAATCTGATGGTGTTAGTGTGGTGGTAGATGTCTACTTTATGGCTCTAATCTGATGGTGGTAGTGGGGTGGTAGATGTCTACTTTATGGCTCTAATCTGATAGTGGTAGTGTGGTGGTAGATGTCTAGTCTCCTTTATGGCTCTAATCTGATAGTGGTAGTGGGGTGGTAGATGTCTCCTTTATGGCTCTAATCTGATAGTGGTAGATGTCTCCTTTATGGCTCTAATCTGATAGTGGTAGTGGGGTGGTAGATGTCTCCTTTATGGCTCTAATCTGATAGTGGTAGTGGGGTGGTAGATGTCTAGGCTCCTTTATGTCTCTAAATTG
Source organism: Salvelinus alpinus (assembly GCF_045679555.1). Classification (NCBI taxonomy): domain Eukaryota; kingdom Metazoa; phylum Chordata; class Actinopteri; order Salmoniformes; family Salmonidae; genus Salvelinus; species Salvelinus alpinus. The sequence continues at coordinate 9,685,972 of NC_092119.1, forward strand.
ATAGTGGTAGTGGGGTGGTAGATGTCTCCTTTATGGCTCTAATCTGATAGTGGTAGATGTCTCCTTTATGGCTCTAATCTGATAGTGGTAGTGGGGTGGTAGATGTCTCCTTTATGGCTCTAATCTGATGGTGGTAGTGGGGTGGTAGATGTCTACTTTATGGCTCTAATCTGATAGTGGTAGTGTGGTGGTAGATGTCTAGTCTCCTTTATGGCTCTAATCTGATAGTGGTAGTGGGGTGGTAGATGTCTACTTTATGGCTCTAATCTGATAGTGGTAGTGGGGTGGTAAATGTCTCCTTTATGGCTCTAATCTGATAGTGGTAGTGGGGTGGTAGATGTCTACTTTATGGCTCTAATCTGATGGTGGTAGTGGGGTGGTAGATGTCTAGTCTACTTTATGGCTATAATCTGATAGTGGTAGTGGGGTGGTAGATGACTAGTCTCCTTTATGGCTCTACATTGATAGTGGTAGTGGGGTGGTAGATGTCTCCTTTATGGCTCTAATCTGATGGTGGTAGTGGGGTGGTAGATGTCTAGTCTACTTTATGGCTATAATCTGATAGTGGTAGTGGGGTGGTAGATGTCTCCTTTATGGCTCTAATCTGATAGTGGTAGTGGGGTGGTAGATGTCTCCTTTACGGCTCTAATCTGATGGTGGTAGTGGGGAGGTAGATGTCTAGTCTACTTTATGGCTCTAATCTGATAGTGGTAGTGGGGTGGTAGATGTCTCCTTTATGGCTCTAATCTGATAGTGGTAGATGTCTCCTTTATGGCTCTAATCTGATAGTGGTAGTGGGGTGGTAGATGTCTCCTTTATGGCTCTAATCTGATGGTGTTAGTGTGGTGGTAGATGTCTACTTTATGGCTCTAATCTGATGGTGGTAGTGGGGTGGTAGATGTCTACTTTATGTCTCTAATCTGATAGTGGTAGTGGGGTGGTAGATGTCTAGTCTACTTTATGGCTTAAATCTGATAGTGGTAGTGGGGTTGTAGATATCTAGTCTCCTTTATGGCTTTAATCTTATAGTGGTAGTGGGGTGGTAGATGTCTCCTTTATGGCTCTAATCTGATAGTGGTAGTGGGGTGGTAGATGTCTCCTTTATGGCTCTAATCTGATGGTGTTAGTGTGGTGGTAGATGTCTACTTTATGGCTCTAATCTGATGGTGGTAGTGGGGTGGTAGATGTCTACTTTATGGCTCTAATCTGATAGTGGTAGTGTGGTGGTAGATGTCTAGTCTCCTTTATGGCTCTAATCTGATAGTGGTAGTGGGGTGGTAGATGTCTAGGCTCCTTTATGTCTCTAAATTGATAGTGGTAGTGGGGTGGTAGATTTCTCCTTTATGGCTCTAATCTGATAGTGGTAGATGTCTCCTTTATGGCTCTAATCTGGTAGTGGGGTGGTAGATGTCTCCTTTATGGCTCTAATCTGATGGTGGTAGTGGGGTGGTAGATGTCTACTTTATGGCTCTAATCTGATAGTGGTAGTGTGGTGGTAGATGTCTAGTCTCCTTTATGGCTCTAATCTCATAGTGGTAGTGGGGTGGTAGATGTCTACTTTATGGCTCTAATCTGATAGTGGTAGTGGGGTGGTAAATGTCTCCTTTATGGCTCTAATCTGATAGTGGTAGTGGGGTGGTAGATGTCTACTTTATGGCTCTAATCTGATGGTGGTAGTGGGGTGGTAGATGTCTAGTCTACTTTATGGCTATAATCTGATAGTGGTAGTGGGGTGGTAGATGACTAGTCTCCTTTATGGCTCTACATTGATAGTGGTAGTGGGGTGGTAGATGTCTCCTTTATGGCTCTAATCTGATGGTGGTAGTGGGGTGGTAGATGTCTAGTCTACTTTATGGCTATAATCTGATAGTGGTAGTGGGGTGGTAGATGTCTCCTTTATGGCTCTAATCTGATAGTGGTAGTGGGGTGGTAGATGTCTCCTTTACGGCTCTAATCTGATGGTGGTAGTGGGGTGGTAGATGTCTAGTCTACTTTATGGCTCTAATCTGATAGTGGTAGTAGGGTGGTAGATGTCTCCTTTATGGCTCTAATCTGATAGTGGTAGTGGGGTGGTAAATGTCTCCTTTATGGCTCTAATCTGATAGTGGTAGGGGGGTGGTAGATGACTCCTTTATGGCTCTAATTTGATAGTGGTAGATGTCTCCTTTATGGCTCTAATCTGATAGTGGTAGTGGGGTGGTAGATGTCTACTTTATGGCTCTAATCTGATAGTGGTAGTGGGGTGGTAGATGTCTCCTTTATGGCTCTAATCTGATAGTGGTAGTGGGGTGGTAGATGACTCCTTTATGACTCTAATCTGATAGTGGTAGTGGGGTGGTAGATGACTCCTTTATGACTCTAATCTGATAGTGGTAGTGGGGTGGTAGATGTCTAGTCTCCTTTATGGCTCTAATCTGATAGTGGTAGTGGGGTGGTAGATGTCTAGGCTCCTTTATGGCTCTAAATTGATAGTGTTAGTGGGGTGGTAGATGTCTAGTCTACTTTATGGCTTAAATCTGATAGTGGTAGTGGGGTTGTAGATACCTAGTCTCCTTTATGGCTTTAATCTTATAGTGGTAGTGGGGTGGTAGATGTCTCCTTTATGGCTCTAATCTGATAGTGGTAGATGTCTCCTTTATGGCTCTAATCTGATAGTGGTAGTGGGGTGGTAGATGTCTCCTTTATGGCTCTAATCTGATGGTGTTAGTGTGGTGGTAGATGTCTACTTTATGGCTCTAATCTGATGGTGGTAGTGGGGTGGTAGATGTCTACTTTATGGCTCTAATCTGATAGTGGTAGTGTGGTGGTAGATGTCTAGTCTCCTTTATGGCTCTAATCTGATAGTGGTAGTGGGGTGGTAGATGTCTACTTTATGGCTCTAATCTGATAGTGGTAGTGGGGTGGTAAATGTCTCCTTTAAGGCTCTAATCTGATAGTGGTAGTGGGGTGGTAGATGTCTACTTTATGGCTCTAATCTGATAGTGGTAGTGGGGTGGTAGATGTCTAGTCTCCTTTATGGCTCTACATTGATAGTGGTAGTGGGGTGGTAGATGTCTCCTTTATGGCTCTAATCTGATGGTGGTAGTGGGGTGGTAGATGTCTAGTCTACTTTATGGCTATAATCTGATAGTGGTAGTGGGGTGGTAGATGTCTCCTTTATGGCTCTAATCTGATAGTGGTAGTGGGGTGGTAGATGTCTCCTTTACGGCTCTAATCTGATGGTGGTAGTGGGGTGGTAGATGTCTAGTCTACTTTATGGCTCTAATCTGATAGTGGTAGTGGGGTGGTAGATGTCTCCTTTATGGCTCTAATCTGATGGTGGTAGTGGGGTGGTAGATGTCTCCTTTATGGCTCTAATCTGATAGTGGTAGATGTCTCCTTTATGGCTCTAATCTGATAGTGGTAGTGGGGTGGTAGATGACTCCTTTATGGCTCTAATCTGATGGTGTTAGTGTGGTGGTAGATGTCTACTTTATGGCTCTAATCTGATGGTGGTAGTGGGGTGGTAGATGTCTCCTTTATGGCTCTAATCTGATAGTGGTAGATGTCTCCTTTATGGCTCTAATCTGATAGTGGTAGTGGGGTGGTAGATGACTCCTTTATGGCTCTAATCTGATGGTGTTAGTGTGGTGGTAGATGTCTACTTTATGGCTCTAATCTGATGGTGGTAGTGGGGTGGTAGATGTCTACTTTATGGCTCTAATCTGATAGTGGTAGTGTGGTGGTAGATGTCTAGTCTCCTTTATGGCTCTAATCTGATAGTGGTAGTGGGGTGGTAGATGTCTAGTCTACTTTATGGCTCTAATCTGGTAGTGGGGTGGTAAATGTCTCCTTTATGGCTCTACATTGATAGTGGTAGTGGGGTGGTAGATGTCTCCTTTATGGCTCTAATCTGATGGTGGTAGTGGGGTGGTAGATGTTTAGTGTACTTTATGGCTCTAATCTGATAGTGGTAGTGGGGTGGTAGATGTCTCCTTTATGGCTCTAATCTGATAGTGGTAGATGTCTCCTTTATGGCTCTAATCTGATAGTGGTAGTGGGGTGGTAAATGTCTCCTTTATGGCTCTAATCTGATAGTGGTAGGGGGTGGTAGATGTCTCCTTTATGGCTCTAATCTGATAGTGGTAGATGTCTCCTTTATGGCTCTAATCTGATAGTGGTAGTGGGGTGGTAGATGTCTAGTCTACTTTATGGCTCTAATCTGGTAGTGGGGTGGTAAATGTCTCCTTTATGGCTCTACATTGATAGTGGTAGTGGGGTGGTAGATGTCTCCTTTATGGCTCTAATCTGATGGTGGTAGTGGGGTGGTAGATGTTTAGTGTACTTTATGGCTCTAATCTGATAGTGGTAGTGGGGTGGTAGATGTCTCCTTTATGGCTCTAATCTGATAGTGGTAGATGTCTCCTTTATGGCTCTAATCTGATAGTGGTAGTGGGGTGGTAAATGTCTCCTTTATGGCTCTAATCTGATAGTGGTAGGGGGTGGTAGATGTCTCCTTTATGGCTCTAATCTGATAGTGGTAGATGTCTCCTTTATGGCTCTAATCTGATAGTGGTAGTGGGGTGGTAGATGTCTCCTTTATGGCTCTAATCTGATGGTGGTAGTGGGGTGGTAGATGTCTAGTCTACTTTATGGCTATTATCTGATAGTGGTAGTGGGGTGGTAGATGTCTCATTTATGGCTCTAATCTGATAGTGGTAGTGGGGTGGTAGATATCTAGTCTCCTTTATGACTCTAATCTGGTAGTGGGGTGGTAGATGTCTCCTTTATGGCTCTAAATTGATAGTGGTAGTGGGGTGGTAGATGTCTAGTCTACTTTATGGCTTAAATCTGATAGTGGTAGTGGGGTTGTAGATGTCTCCTTTATGGCTCTAATCTGATAGTGGTAGATGTCTCCTTTATGGCTCTAATCTGATAGTGGTAGTGGGGTGGTAGATGTCTCCTTTATGGCTCTAATCTGATGGTGTTAGTGTGGTGGTAGATGTCTACTTTATGGCTCTAATCTGATGGTGGTAGTGGGGTGGTAGATGTCTACTTTATGGCTCTAATCTGATAGTGGTAGTGTGGTGGTAGATGTCTAGTCTCCTTTATGGCTCTAATCTGATAGTGGTAGTGGGGTGGTAGATGTCTACTTTATGGCTCTAATCTGATAGTGGTAGTGGGGTGGTAAATGTCTCCTTTAAGGCTCTAATCTGATAGTGGTAGTGGGGTGGTAGATGTCTACTTTATGGCTCTAATCTGATAGTGGTAGTGGGGTGGTAGATGTCTAGTCTCCTTTATGGCTCTACATTGATAGTGGTAGTGGGGTGGTAGATGTCTCCTTTATGGCTCTAATCTGATGGTGGTAGTGGGGTGGTAGATGTCTAGTCTACTTTATGGCTATAATCTGATAGTGGTAGTGGGGTGGTAGATGTCTCCTTTATGGCTCTAATCTGATAGTGGTAGTGGGGTGGTAGATGTCTCCTTTACGGCTCTAATCTGATGGTGGTAGTGGGGTGGTAGATGTCTAGTCTACTTTATGGCTCTAATCTGATAGTGGTAGTGGGGTGGTAGATGTCTCCTTTATGGCTCTAATCTGATGGTGGTAGTGGGGTGGTAGATGTCTCCTTTATGGCTCTAATCTGATAGTGGTAGATGTCTCCTTTATGGCTCTAATCTGATAGTGGTAGTGGGGTGGTAGATGACTCCTTTATGGCTCTAATCTGATGGTGTTAGTGTGGTGGTAGATGTCTACTTTATGGCTCTAATCTGATGGTGGTAGTGGGGTGGTAGATGTCTCCTTTATGGCTCTAATCTGATAGTGGTAGATGTCTCCTTTATGGCTCTAATCTGATAGTGGTAGTGGGGTGGTAGATGACTCCTTTATGGCTCTAATCTGATGGTGTTAGTGTGGTGGTAGATGTCTACTTTATGGCTCTAATCTGATGGTGGTAGTGGGGTGGTAGATGTCTCCTTTATGGCTCTAATCTGATGGTGTTAGTGTGGTGGTAGATGTCTACTTTATGGCTCTAATCTGATGGTGGTAGTGGGGTGGTAGATGTCTACTTTATGGCTCTAATCTGATAGTGGTAGTGTGGTGGTAGATGTCTAGTCTCCTTTATGGCTCTAATCTGGTAGTGGGGTGGTAAATGTCTCCTTTATGGCTCTACATTGATAGTGGTAGTGGGGTGGTAGATGACTCCTTTATGGCTCTAATCTGATGGTGTTAGTGTGGTGGTAGATGTCTACTTTATGGCTCTAATCTGATGGTGGTAGTGGGGTGGTAGATGTCTACTTTATGGCTCTAATCTGATAGTGGTAGTGTGGTGGTAGATGTCTAGTCTCCTTTATGGCTCTAATCTGATAGTGGTAGTGGGGTGGTAGATGTCTAGTCTACTTTATGGCTCTAATCTGGTAGTGGGGTGGTAAATGTCTCCTTTATGGCTCTACATTGATAGTGGTAGTGGGGTGGTAGATGTCTCCTTTATGGCTCTAATCTGATGGTGGTAGTGGGGTGGTAGATGTTTAGTGTACTTTATGGCTCTAATCTGATAGTGGTAGTGGGGTGGTAGATGTCTCCTTTATGGCTCTAATCTGATAGTGGTAGATGTCTCCTTTATGGCTCTAATCTGATAGTGGTAGTGGGGTGGTAAATGTCTCCTTTATGGCTCTAATCTGATAGTGGTAGGGGGTGGTAGATGTCTCCTTTATGGCTCTAATCTGATAGTGGTAGATGTCTCCTTTATGGCTCTAATCTGATAGTGGTAGTGGGGTGGTAGATGACTCCTTTATGGCTCTAATCTGATGGTGTTAGTGTGGTGGTAGATGTCTACTTTATGGCTCTAATCTGATGGTGGTAGTGGGGTGGTAGATGTCTACTTTATGGCTCTAATCTGATAGTGGTAGTGTGGTGGTAGATGTCTAGTCTCCTTTATGGCTCTAATCTGATAGTGGTAGTGGGGTGGTAGATGTCTAGTCTACTTTATGGCTCTAATCTGGTAGTGGGGTGGTAAATGTCTCCTTTATGGCTCTACATTGATAGTGGTAGTGGGGTGGTAGATGTCTCCTTTATGGCTCTAATCTGATGGTGGTAGTGGGGTGGTAGATGTTTAGTGTACTTTATGGCTCTAATCTGATAGTGGTAGTGGGGTGGTAGATGTCTCCTTTATGGCTCTAATCTGATAGTGGTAGATGTCTCCTTTATGGCTCTAATCTGATAGTGGTAGTGGGGTGGTAAATGTCTCCTTTATGGCTCTAATCTGATAGTGGTAGGGGGTGGTAGATGTCTCCTTTATGGCTCTAATCTGATAGTGGTAGATGTCTCCTTTATGGCTCTAATCTGATAGTGGTAGTGGGGTGGTAGATGTCTCCTTTATGGCTCTAATCTGATGGTGGTAGTGGGGTGGTAGATGTCTAGTCTACTTTATGGCTATTATCTGATAGTGGTAGTGGGGTGGTAGATGTCTCATTTATGGCTCTAATCTGATAGTGGTAGTGGGGTGGTAGATATCTAGTCTCCTTTATGACTCTAATCTGGTAGTGGGGTGGTAGATGTCTCCTTTATGGCTCTAATCTGATAGTGGTAGTGGGGTGGTAGATATCTAGTCTCCTTTATGACTCTAATCTGATAGTGGTAGTGGGGTGGGAGATGTCTAGTCTCCTTTATGGCTCTATTCTGATAGTGGTAGTGGGGTGGTAGATGTCTCCTTTATGGCTCTAATCTGATAGTGGTAGTGGGGTGATAGATGTCTCCTTTATGGCTCTAATCTGATAGTGGTAGATGTCTCCGTTATGACTCTAATATGATAGTGGTAGTGGGGTGGTAGATATCTCCTTTATGGCTCTAATCTGATAGTGGTAGTGGGGTGGTAGATGTCACCTTTATGGCTCTAATCTGATGGTGGTAGTGGGGTGGTAGATGCCTAGTCTACTTTATGGCTCTAATCTGATAGTGGTAGTGGGGTGGTAGATGTCTCCTTTATGGCTCTAATCTGATAGTGGTAGTGGGGTGGTAAATGTCTCCTTTATGGCTCTAATCTTATATTGGTAGTGGGGTGGTAGATGTCTACTTTATGGCTCTAATCTGATAGTGGTAGATGTCTCCTTTATGGCTCTAATCTGATAGTGGTAGATGTCTCCGTTATGACTCTAATCTGATAGTGGTAGTGGGGTGATAGATGTCTCCTTTATGGCTCTAATCTGATAGTGGTAGATGTCTCCTTTATGGCTCTAATCTGATAGTGGTAGTGGGGTGGTAGATGTCACCTTTATGGCTCTAATCTGATGGTGGTAGTGGGGTGGTAGATGTCTAGTCTACTTTATGGCTCTAATCTGATAGTGGTAGTGGGGTGGTAGATGTCTCCTTTATGGCTCTAATCTGATAGTGGTAGTGGGGTGGTAAATGTCTCCTTTATGGCTCTAATCTGATAGTGGTAGTGTGGTGGTAGATGTCTAGTCTCCTTTATGGCTCTAATCTGATAGTGGTAGTGGGGTGGTAGATGTCTAGTCTACTTTATGGCTCTAATCTGATAGTGGTAGTGGGGTGGTAGATGTCTCCTTTATGGCTCTAATCTGATAGTGGTAGTGGGGTGGTAGATGTCTCCTTTACGGCTCTAATCTGATGGTGGTAGTCGGGTGGTAGATGTCTAGTCTACTTTATGGCTCTAATCTGATAGTGGTAGTGGGGTGGTAGATGTCTCCTTTATGGCTCTAATCTGATAGTGGTAGAATTCTCCTTTATGGCTCTAATCTGATAGTGGTAGTGGGGTGGTAAATGTCTCCTTTATGGCTCTAATCTGATAGTGGTAGGGTGTGGTAGATGTCTCCTTTATGGCTCTAATTTGATAGTGGTAGATGTCTCCTTTATGGCTCTAATCTGATAGTGGTAGTGGGGGGTAGATGTCTACTTTATGGCTCTAATCTGATAGTGGTAGTGGGGTGGTAGATGTCTCCTTTATGGCTCTAATCTGATAGTGGTAGTGGGGTGGTAGATGACTCCTTTATGACTCTAATCTGATAGTGGTAGTGGGGTGGTAGATGACTCCTTTATGACTCTATTCTGATAGTGGTAGTGGGGTGGTAGATGTCTAATCTCCTTTATGGCTCTAATCTGATAGTGGTAGTGGGGTGGTAGATGTCTAGGCTCCTTTATGGCTCTAAATTGATAGTGGTAGTGGGGTGGTAGATGTCTAGTCTACTTTATGGCTTAAATCTGATAGTGGTAGTGGGGTTGTAGATACCTAGTCTCCTTTATGGCTTTAATCTTATAGTGGTAGTGGGGTGGTAGATGTCTCCTTTATGGCTCTAATCTGATAGTGGTAGATGTCTCCTTTATGGCTCTAATCTGATAGTGGTAGTGGGGTGGTAGATGTCACCTTTATGGCTCTAATCTGATGGTGGTAGTGGGGTGGTAGATGTCTAGTCTACTTTATGGCTCTAATCTGATAGTGGTAGTGGGGTGGTAGATGTCTCCTTTATGGCTCTAATCTGATAGTGGTAGTGGGGTGGTAGATGTCTCCTTTACGGCTCTAATCTGATGGTGGTAGTGGGGTGGTAGATGTCTAGTCTACTTTATGGCTCTAATCTGATAGTGGTAGTAGGGTGGTAGATGTCTCCTTTATGGCTCTAATCTGATAGTGGTAGTGGGGTGGTAAATGTCTCCTTTATGGCTCTAATCTGATAGTGGTAGGGGGGTGGTAGATGACTCCTTTATGGCTCTAATTTGATAGTGGTAGATGTCTCCTTTATGGCTCTAATCTGATAGTGGTAGTGGAGTGGTAGATGTCTACTTTATGGCTCTAATCTGATAGTGGTAGTGGGGTGGTAGATGTCTCCTTTATGGCTCTAATCTGATAGTGGTAGTGGGGTGGTAGATGACTCCTTTATGACTCTAATCTGATAGTGGTAGTGGGGTGGTAGATGACTCCTTTATGACTCTAATCTGATAGTGGTAGTGGGGTGGTAGATGTCTAGTCTCCTTTATGGCTCTAATCTGATAGTGGTAGTGGGGTGGTAGATGTCTAGGCTCCTTTATGGCTCTAAATTGATAGTGTTAGTGGGGTGGTAGATGTCTAGTCTACTTTATGGCTTAAATCTGATAGTGGTAGTGGGGTTGTAGATACCTAGTCTCCTTTATGGCTTTAATTTTATAGTGGTAGTGGGGTGGTAGATGTCTCCTTTATGGCTCTAATCTGATAGTGGTAGATGTCTCCTTTATGGCTCTAATCTGATAGTGGTAGTGGGGTGGTAGATGTCTCCTTTATGGCTCTAATCTGATGGTGTTAGTGTGGTGGTAGATGTCTACTTTATGGCTCTAATCTGATGGTGGTAGTGGGGTGGTAGATGTCTACTTTATGGCTCTAATCTGATAGTGGTAGTGTGGTGGTAGATGTCTAGTCTCCTTTATGGCTCTAATCTGATAGTGGTAGTGGGGTGGTAGATGTCTACTTTATGGCTCTAATCTGATAGTGGTAGTGGGGTGGTAAATGTCTCCTTTAAGGCTCTAATCTGATAGTGGTAGTGGGGTGGTAGATGTCTACTTTATGGCTCTAATCTGATAGTGGTAGTGGGGTGGTAGATGTCTAGTCTCCTTTATGGCTCTACATTGATAGTGGTAGTGGGGTGGTAGATGTCTCCTTTATGGCTCTAATCTGATGGTGGTAGTGGGGTGGTAGATGTCTAGTCTACTTTATGGCTATAATCTGATAGTGGTAGTGGGGTGGTAGATGTCTCCTTTATGGCTCTAATCTGATAGTGGTAGTGGGGTGGTAGATGTCTCCTTTACGGCTCTAATCTGATGGTGGTAGTGGGGTGGTAGATGTCTAGTCTACTTTATGGCTCTAATCTGATAGTGGTAGTGGGGTGGTAGATGTCTCCTTTATGGCTCTAATCTGATAGTGGTAGTGGGGTGGTAGATGACTCCTTTATGGCTCTAATCTGATGGTGTTAGTGTGGTGGTAGATGTCTACTTTATGGCTCTAATCTGATGGTGGTAGTGGGGTGGTAGATGTCTCCTTTATGGCTCTAATCTGATAGTGGTAGATGTCTCCTTTATGGCTCTAATCTGATAGTGGTAGTGGGGTGGTAGATGACTCCTTTATGGCTCTAATCTGATGGTGTTAGTGTGGTGGTAGATGTCTACTTTATGGCTCTAATCTGATGGTGGTAGTGGGGTGGTAGATGTCTACTTTATGGCTCTAATCTGATAGTGGTAGTGTGGTGGTAGATGTCTAGACTCCTTTATGGCTCTAATCTGATAGTGGTAGTGGGGTGGTAGATGTCTAGTCTACTTTATGGCTCTAATCTGGTAGTGGGGTGGTAAATGTCTCCTTTATGGCTCTACATTGATAGTGGTAGTGGGGTGGTAGATGTCTCCTTTATGGCTCTAATCTGATGGTGGTAGTGGGGTGGTAGATGTTTAGTGTACTTTATGGCTCTAATCTGATAGTGGTAGTGGGGTGGTAGATGTCTCCTTTATGGCTCTAATCTGATAGTGGTAGTGGGGTGGTAAATGTCTCCTTTATGGCTCTAATCTGATAGTGGTAGGGGGTGGTAGATGTCTCCTTTATGGCTCTAATCTGATAGTGGTAGATGTCTCCTTTATGGCTCTAATCTGATAGTGGTAGTGGGGTGGTAGATGTCTCCTTTATGGCTCTAATCTGATGGTGGTAGTGGGGTGGTAGATGTCTAGTCTACTTTATGGCTATTATCTGATAGTGGTAGTGGGGTGGTAGATGTCTCATTTATGGCTCTAATCTGATAGTGGTAGTGGGGTGGTAGATATCTAGTCTCCTTTATGACTCTAATCTGGTAGTGGGGTGGTAGATGTCTCCTTTATGGCTCTAATCTGATAGTGGTAGTGGGGTGGTAGATATCTAGTCTCCTTTATGACTCTAATCTGATAGTGGTAGTGGGGTGGGAGATGTCTAGTCTCCTTTATGGCTCTATTCTGATAGTGGTAGTGGGGTGGTAGATGTCTCCTTTATGGCTCTAATCTGATAGTGGTAGTGGGGTGATAGATGTCTCCTTTATGGCTCTAATCTGATAGTGGTAGATGTCTCCGTTATGACTCTAATATGATAGTGGTAGTGGGGTGGTAGATATCTCCTTTATGGCTCTAATCTGATAGTGGTAGTGGGGTGGTAGATGTCACCTTTATGGCTCTAATCTGATGGTGTTAGTGGGGTGGTAGATGCCTAGTCTACTTTATGGCTCTAATCTGATAGTGGTAGTGGGGTGGTAGATGTCTCCTTTATGGCTCTAATCTGATAGTGGTAGTGGGGTGGTAAATGTCTCCTTTATGGCTCTAATCTTATAGTGGTAGTGGGGTGGTAGATGTCTACTTTATGGCTCTAATCTGATAGTGGTAGATGTCTCCTTTATGGCTGTAATCTGGTAGTGGGGTGGTAGATGTCTCCTTTATGGCTCTAATCTGACGGTGGTAGTGGGGTGGTAGATGTCTAGTCTACTTTATGGCTATAATCTGATAGTGGTAGTGGGGTGGTAGATGTCTCCTTTATGGCTCTAATCTGATAGTGGTAGATGTCTCCTTTATGGCTCTAATCTGATAGTGGTAGTGGGGTGGTAGATGTCTCCTTTACGGCTCTAATCTGATGGTGGTAGTGGGGTGGTAGATGTCTAGTCTACTTTATGGCTCTAATCTGATAGTGGTAGTGGGGTGGTAGATGTCTCCTTTATGGCTCTAATCTGATAGTGGTAGATGTCTCCTTTATGGCTCTAATCTGATAGTGGTAGTGGGGTGGTAAATGTCTCCTTTATGGCTCTAATCTGATAGTGGTAGGGGGGTGGTAGATGTCTCCTTTATGGCTCTAATCTGATAGTGGTAGATGTCTCCTTTATGGCTCTAATCTGATAGTGGTAGTGGGGTGGTAGATGCCTCCTTTATGGCTCTAATCTGATGGTGGTAGTGGGGTGGTAGATGTCTAGTCTACTTTATGGCTATTATCTGATAGTGGTAGTGGGGTGGTAGATGTCTCATTTATGGCTCTAATCTGATAGTGGTAGATGTCTCCTTTATGGCTCTAATCTGATAGTGGTAGTGGGGTGGTAGATGTCTCCTTTACGGCTCTAATCTGATGGTGGTAGTGGGGTGGTAGATGTCTAGTCTACTTTTTGGCTCTAATCTGATAGTGGTAGTGGGGTGGTAGATGTCTCCTTTATGGCTTAAATCTGATAGTGGTAGTGGGGTTGTAGATACCTAGTCTCCTTTATGGCTCTAATCTGGTAGTGGGGTGGTAGATGTCTCCTTTATGGCTCTAATCTGATAGTGGTAGTGGGGTGGTAGATATCTAGTCTACTTTATGACTCTAATCTGATAGTGGTAGTGGGGTGGGAGATGTCTCCTTTATGGCTCTAATCTGATAGTGGTAGATGTCTCCGTTATGACTCTAATCTGATAGTGGTAGTGGGGTGATAGATGTCTCCTTTATGGCTCTAATCTGATAGTGGTAGATGTCTCCTTTATGGCTCTAATCTGATAGTGGTAGTGGGGTGGTAGATGTCACCTTTATGGCTCTAATCTGATGGTGGTAGTGGGGTGGTAGATGTCTAGTCTACTTTATGGCTCTAATCTGATAGTGGTAGTGGGGTGGTAAATGTCTCCTTTATGGCTCTAATCTGATAGTGGTAGTGTGGTGGTAGATGTCTAGTCTCCTTTATGGCTCTAATCTGATAGTGGTAGTGGGGTGGTAGATGTCTAGTCTACTTTATGGCTCTAATCTGATAGTGGTAGTGGGGTGGTAGATGTCTCCTTTATGGCTCTAATCTGATAGTGGTAGTGGGGTGGTAGATGTCTCCTTTATGGCTCTAATCTGATAGTGGTAGTGGGGTGGTAGATGTCTCATTTATGGCTCTAATCTGATAGTGGTAGATGTCTCCTTTATGGCTCTAATCTGATAGTGGTAGTGGGGTGATAGATGTCTCCTTTACGGCTCTAATCTGATGGTGGTAGTCGGGTGGTAGATGTCTAGTCTACTTTATGGCTCTAATCTGATAGTGGTAGTGGGGTGGTAGATGTCTCCTTTATGGCTCTAATCTGATAGTGGTAGAATTCTCCTTTATGGCTCTAATCTGATAGTGGTAGTGGGGTGGTAAATGTCTCCTTTATGGCTCTAATCTGATAGTGGTAGGGTGTGGTAGATGTCTCCTTTATGGCTCTAATTTGATAGTGGTAGATGTCTCCTTTATGGCTCTAATCTGATAGTGGTAGTGGGGGGTAGATGTCTACTTTATGGCTCTAATCTGATAGTGGTAGTGGGGTGGTAGATGTCTCCTTTATGGCTCTAATCTGATAGTGGTAGTGGGGTGGTAGATGACTCCTTTATGACTCTAATCTGATAGTGGTAGTGGGGTGGTAGATGACTCCTTTATGACTCTATTCTGATAGTGGTAGTGGGGTGGTAGATGTCTAGTCTCCTTTATGGCTCTAATCTGATAGTGGTAGTGGGGTGGTAGATGTCTAGGCTCCTTTATGGCTCTAAATTGATAGTGGTAGTGGGGTGGTAGATGTCTAGTCTACTTTATGGCTTAAATCTGATAGTGGTAGTGGGGTTGTAGATACCTAGTCTCCTTTATGGCTTTAATCTTATAGTGGTAGTGGGGTGGTAGATGTCTCCTTTATGGCTCTAATCTGATAGTGGTAGATGTCTCCTTTATGGCTCTAATCTGATAGTGGTAGTGGGGTGGTAGATGTCACCTTTATGGCTCTAATCTGATGGTGGTAGTGGGGTGGTAGATGTCTAGTCTACTTTATGGCTCTAATCTGATAGTGGTAGTGGGGTGGTAGATGTCTCCTTTATGGCTCTAATCTGATAGTGGTAGTGGGGTGGTAGATGTCTCCTTTATGGCTCTAATCTGATGGTGGTAGTGTGGTGGTAGATGTCTATTTTATGGCTCTAATCTGATGGTGGTAGTGGGGTGGTAGATGTCTACTTTATGGCTCTAATCTGATAGTGGTAGTGTGGTGGTAGATGTCTAGTCTCCTTTATGGCTCTAATCTGATAGTGGTAGTGGGGTGGTAGATGTCTCCTTTATGTCTCTAATCTGATAGTGGTAGTGGGGTGGTAGATGTCTCCTTTATGGCTCTAATCTGATAGTGGTAGTGGGGTGGTAGATGTCTACTTTATGGCTCTAATCTGATAGTGGTAGTGGGGTGGTAGATGTCTAGTCTCCTTTATGGCTCTACATTGATAGTGGTAGTGGGGTGGTAGATGTCTAGTCTACTTTATGGCTTAAATCTGATAGTGGTAGTGGGGTTGTAGATACCTAGTCTCCTTTATGGCTCTAATCTGATAGTGATAGTGGGGTGGTAGATGTCTCCTTTATGGCTCTAATCTGATAGTGGTAGATGTCTCCTTTATGGCTCTAATCTGATAGTGGTAGTGGGCTGGTAGATGACTCCTTTATGGCTCTAATCTGATGGTGGTAGTGGGGTTTTAGATGTCTAGTCTACTTTATGACTCTAATCTGATAGTGGTAGTGGGGTGGTAGATGTCTCCTTTATGGCTCTAATCTGATAGTGGTAGTGGGGTGGTAGATGCCTTGTCTCCTTTATGGCTCTAATCTGATAGTGGTAGTGGGGTGGTAGATGTCTAGTCTACTTTATGGCTCTAATCTGATAGTGGTAGATGTCTCCTTTATGCCTCTAATCTGATAGTGGTAGATGTCTCCTTTATGGCTCTAATCTGATAGTGGTAGTGGGGTGGTAAATGTCTCCTTTATGGCTCTAATCTGATAGTGGTAGGGGGGTGGTAGATGACTCCTTTATGGCTCTAATTTGATAGTGGTAGATGTCTCCTTTATGGCTCTAATCTGATAGTGGTAGTGGGGTGATAGATGTCTACTTTATGGCTCTAATCTGATAGTGGTAGTGGGGTGGTAGATGACTCCTTTATGACTCTAATCTGATAGTGGTAGTGGGGTGGTAGATGACTCCTTTATGACTCTAATCTGATAGTGGTAGTGGGGTGGTAGATGTCTAGTCTCCTTTATGGCTTTAATCGTATAGTGGTAGTGGGGTGGTAGATGTCTCCTTTATGGCTCTAATCTGATAGTGGTAGATGTATCCTTTTTGGCTCTAATCTGATAGTGGTAGTGGGGTGGTAGATGTCTCCTTTATGGCTCTAATCTGATGGTGGTAGTGTGGTGGTAGATGTCTACTTTATGGCTCTAATCTGATGGTGGTAGTGGGGTGGTAGATGTCTCCTTTATGGCTCTAATCTGATAGTGGTAGTGGGGTGGTAGATGTCTCCTTTATGGCTCTAATCTGATGGTGGTAGTGGGGTGGTAGATGTCTAGTCTACTTTATGGCTATAATCTGATAGTGGTAGTGGGGTGGTAGATGTCTCCTTTATGGCTCTAATCTGATAGTGGTAGTGGGGTGGTAGATGTCTCCTTTACGGCTCTAATCTGATGGTGGTAGTGGGGTGGTAGATGTCTAGTCTACTTTATGGCTCTAATCTGATAGTGGTAGTGGGGTGGTAGATACCTAGTCTCCTTTATGGCTCTAATCTGATAGTGGTAGTGGGGTGGTAGATATCTAGTCTCCTTTATGACTCTAATCTGGTAGTGGGGTGGGAGATGTCTAGTCTCCTTTATGGCTCTAATCTGATAGTGGTAGTGGGGTGGTAGATGTCTCCTTTATGGCTCTAATCTGATAGTGGTAGATGCCTCCTTTATGACTCTAATCTGATAGTGGTAGTGGGGTGGTAGATGTCTCCTTTATGGCTCTAATCTGATAGTGGTAGTGGGGTGGTAGATGTCTCCTTTATGGCTCTAATCTGATAGTGGTAGTGGGGTGGTAGATGTCTAGTCTCCTTTATGGCTTAAATCTGATAGTGGTAGTGGGGTTGTAGATACCTAGTCTCCTTTATGGCTCTAATCTGGTAGTGGGGTGGTAGATATCTCCTTTATGGCTCTAATCTGATAGTGGTAGTGGGGTGGTAGATACCTAGTCTCCTTTATGGCTCTAATCTGATAGTGGTAGTGGGGTGGTAGATGTCTCCTTTATATCTCCAATCTGATAGTGGTAGTGAGGTGGTAGATGTCTCCTTTATGGCTCTAATCTGATAGTGGTAGTGTGGTGGTAGATGTCTAATCTGCTTTATGGCTCTAATCTGCTAGTGGTATGGGGTGGTAGATTTCTAGTCTCCTTTATGACTCTAATCTGATAGTGGTAGTGGGGTGGTAGATGTCTCCTTTTTGACTCTAATCTGATAGTGGTAGTGGGGTGGTAGATGTCTAGTCTCCTTTATGGCTCTAATCTGATAGTGGTAGTGGGGTGGTAGATGTCTCCTTTATGGCTCTAATCTGATAGTGGTAGTGGGTTGGTAGATGACTCCTTTATGTCTCTAATCTGATAGTGGTACTGGGGTGGTAGATGTCTCCTTTATGACTCTAATCTGATAGTGGTACTGGGGGTGGTAGATACCTTGTCTCCTTTATGGCTCTAATCTGATAGTTGTAGTGGGGTGGTAGATGTCTAGTCTCCTTTATGACTCTAATCTGATAGTGGTACTGGGGTGGTAGATGTCTAATCAGTAATACATCAGACCCTGTGAGTGTCTAATGCTGATTTATGTCACATGTGACCTGGCTGGTTTATACAGTGATTTGGCTGGATAATACAGTGACCTGGCTGGATTATACAGTGACCTGGCTGGATAATGAAGTGACCTGGCTGGATAATGAAGTGACCTGGCTGGATAATGAAGTGACCTGGCTGGATAATGAAGTGACCTGGCTGGATAATGAAGTGACCGGGCTGGATAATGAAGTGACCGGGCTGGATAATGAAGTGACCGGGCTGGATAATGAAGTGACCGGGCTGGATAATGAAGTGACCGGGCTGGATAATGAAGTGACCGGGCTGGATAATGAAGTGACCGGGCTGGATAATGAAGTGACCGGGCTGGATAATGAAGTGACCGGGCTGGATAATGAAGTGACCGGGCTGGATAATGAAGTGACCGGGCTGGATCATGAAGTGACGGGGCTGGATCATGAAGTGACGGGGCTGGATCATGAAGTGACGGGGCTGGATCATGCAGTGACCTGGCTGGATCATGCAGTGACCTGGCTGGATAATACAGTGTGTGTTTTCACTGATGAGAGATTGCTGCTCTGCTGTTACTATGTTTATCTTACTGTATTATGTCTTCCTGAGGAGTGTGATAGAAAACAATAATCATTTTGCATTCTTCTCTTTCTTCCTCTCTCTCATCTCTTTATCTCTTCTGTTGTTTTAATTGTTAGAGACAAACAGAGACGTGTATATGACTTCTCCAGAATGCTGCTTCCTCCCCTTCACCCTATGCCAGGAATGCCAGTAGATTACATTACAACATAATTCCCTCGTATCTCAGTGTGGATTTGAATGTAAATAGAGATCCATTACAACCCGTGCTGATGATCAGGGTGATCAGGGTGATCAGGTTGATTTGTTTTATAAATCTCAATTAAAATGATTAAAATTGTGATCAATCAAGCCCTCATTTTATCAGTGAGACGTTCATATTTGTTCCCTTTTACCCGAGAAGCATGTACACACACACACACACACACACACACACACACACACACACACACACACACACACACACACACACACACACAGAGAGAAACACACAAACTGTAACTCAATTGAGTATATCTCAAATGGCTGAAATGGTCCATTAGGCTAAATGTGATTAGGAAGAGACCCAGATGGTAAATTAGCAGTGTGATTAGGAAGAGACCCAGATGGTAAATTAGCAGTGTGATTAGGAAGAGACCCAGATGGTAAATTAGCAGTGTGATTAGGAAGAGACCCAGATGGTAAATTAGCAGTGTGATTAGGAAGAGACCCAGATGGTAAATTAGCAGTGTGATTAGGAAGAGACCCAGATGGTAAATTAGCAGTGTGATTAGGAAGAGACCCAGATGGTAAATTAGCAGTGTGATTAGGAAGAGACCCAGATGGTAAATTAGCAGTGTGATTAGGAAGAGACCCAGATGGTAAATTAGCAGTGTGATTAGGAAGAGACCCAGATGGTAAATTAGCAGTGTGATTAGGAAGAGACCCAGATGGTAAATTAGCAGTGTGATTAGGAAGAGACCCAGATGGTAAATTAGCAGTGTGATTAGGAAGAGACCCAGATGGTAAATTAGCAGTGTGATTAGGAAGAGACCCAGATGGTAAATTAGCAGTGTGATTAGGAAGAGACCCAGATGGTAAATTAGCAGTGTGATTAGGAAGAGACCCAGATGGTAAATTAGCAGTGTGATTAGGAAGAGACCCAGATGGTAAATTAGCAGTGTGATTAGGAAGAGACCCAGATGGTAAATTAGCAGTGTGATTAGGAAGAGACCCAGATGGTAAATTAGCAGTGTGATTAGGAAGAGACCCAGATGGTAAATTAGCAGTGTGATTAGGAAGAGACCCAGATGGTAAATTAGCAGTGTGATTAGGAAGAGACCCAGATGGTAAATTAGCAGTGTGATTAGGAAGAGACCCAGATGGTAAATTAGCAGTGTGATTAGGAAGAGACCCAGATGGTAAATTAGCAGTGTGATTAGGAAGAGACCCAGATGGTAAATTAGCAGTGTGATTAGGAAGAGACCCAGATGGTAAATTAGCAGTGTGATTAGGAAGAGACCCAGATGGTAAATTAGCAGTGTGATTAGGAAGAGACCCAGATGGTAAATTAGCAGTGTGATTAGGAAGAGACCCAGATGGTAAATTAGCAGTGTGATTAGGAAGAGACCCAGATGGTAAATTAGCAGTGTGATTAGGAAGAGACCCAGATGGTAAATTAGCAGTGTGATTAGGAAGAGACCCAGATGGTAAATTAGCAGTGTGATTAGGAAGAGACCCAGATGGTAAATTAGCAGTGTGATTAGGAAGAGACCCAGATGGTAAATTAGCAGTGTGATTAGGAAGAGACCCAGATGGTAAATTAGCAGTGTGATTAGGAAGAGACCCAGATGGTAAATTAGCAGTGTGATTAGGAAGAGACCCAGATGGTAAATTAGCAGTGTGATTAGGAAGAGACCCAGATGGTAAATTAGCAGTGTGATTAGGAAGAGACCCAGATGGTAAATTAGCAGTGTGATTAGGAAGAGACCCAGATGGTAAATTAGCAGTGTGATTAGGAAGAGACCCAGATGGTAAATTAGCAGTGTGATTAGGAAGAGACCCAGATGGTAAATTAGCAGTGTGATTAGGAAGAGACCCAGATGGTAAATTAGCAGTGTGATTAGGAAGAGACCCAGATGGTAAATTAGCAGTGTGATTAGGAAGAGACCCAGATGGTAAATTAGCAGTGTGATTAGGAAGAGACCCAGATGGTAAATTAGCAGTGTGATTAGGAAGAGACCCAGATGGTAAATTAGCAGTGTGATTAGGAAGAGACCCAGATGGTAAATTAGCAGTGTGATTAGGAAGAGACCCAGATGGTAAATTAGCAGTGTGATTAGGAAGAGACCCAGATGGTAAATTAGCAGTGTGATTAGGAAGAGACCCAGATGGTAAATTAGCAGTGTGATTAGGAAGAGACCCAGATGGTAAATTAGCAGTGTGATTAGGAAGAGACCCAGATGGTAAATTAGCAGTGTGATTAGGAAGAGACCCAGATGGTAAATTAGCAGTGTGATTAGGAAGAGACCCAGATGGTAAATTAGCAGTGTGATTAGGAAGAGACCCAGATGGTAAATTAGCAGTGTGATTAGGAAGAAACCCAGATGGTAAATTAGCAGTGTGATTAGGAAGAGACCCAGATGGTAAATTAGCAGTGTGATTAGGAAGAGACCCAGATGGTAAATTAGCAGTGTGATTAGGAAGAGACCCAGATGGTAAATTAGCAGTCTGATTAGGAAGAGACCCAGATGGTAAATTAGCAGTGTGATTAGGAAGAGACCCAGATGGTAAATTAGCAGTGTGATTAGGAAGAGACCCAGATGGTAAATTAGCAGTGTGATTAGGAAGAGACCCAGATGGTAAATTAGCAGTGTGATTAGGAAGAGACCCAGATGGTAAATTAGCAGTGTGATTAGGAAGAGACCCAGATGGTAAATTAGCAGTGTGATTAGGAAGAGACCCAGATGGTAAATTAGCAGTGTGATTAGGAAGAAACCCAGATTGTAAATTAGCAGTGTGATTAGGAAGAGACCCAGATGGTAAATTAGCAGTGTGATTAGGAAGAGACCCAGATGGTAAATTAGCAGTGTGATTAGGAAGAGACCCAGATGGTAAATTAGCAGTGTGATTAGGAAGAGACCCAGATGGTAAATTAGCAGTGTGATTAGGAAGAGACCCAGATGGTAAATTAGCAGTGTGATTAGGAAGAGACCCAGATGGTAAATTAGCAGTGTGATTAGGAAGAGACCCAGATGGTAAATTAGCAGTGTGATTAGGAAGAGACCCAGATGGTAAATTAGCAGTGTGATTAGGAAGAGACCCAGATGGTAAATTAGCAGTGTGATTAGGAAGAGACCCAGATGGTAAATTAGCAGTGTGATTAGGAAGAGACCCAGATGGTAAATTAGCAGTGTGATTAGGAAGAAACCCAGATGGTAAATTAGCAGTGTGATTAGGAAGAAACCCAGATGGTAAATTAGCAGTGTGATTAGGAAGAGACCCAGATGGTAAATTAGCAGTGTGATTAGGAAGAGACCCAGATGGTAAATTAGCAGTGTGATTAGGAAGAGACCCAGATGGTAAATTAGCAGTGTGATTAGGAAGAGACCCAGATGGTAAATTAGCAGTGTGATTAGGAAGAGACCCAGATGGTAAATTAGCAGTGTGATTAGGAAGAAACCCAGATGGTAAATTAGCAGTGTGATTAGGAAGAAACCCAGATGGTAAATTAGCAGTGTGATTAGGAAGAGACCCAGATGGTAAATTAGCAGTGTGATTAGGAAGAGACCCAGATGGTAAATTAGCAGTGTGCTTAGGAAGAGACCCAGATGGTAAATTAGCAGTGTGCTTAGGAAGAGACCCAGATGGTAAATTAGCAGTGTGATTAGGAAGAGACCCAGATGGTAAATTAGCAGTGTGATTAGGAAGAGACCCAGATGGTAAATTAGCAGTGTGATTAGGAAGAGACCCAGATGGTAAATTAGCAGTGTGATTAGGAAGAGACCCAGATGGTAAATTAGCAGTGTGATTAGGAAGAAACCCAGATGGTAAATTAGCAGTGTGATTAGGAAGAGACCCAGATGGTAAATTAGCAGTGTGAAATCTCAATCCGCTCCTTCTATCAGACTGACCCACTGTAGCATGCTGGAGGAAACCCCACAGCATAATGTTTAAACACAGTCTATTAGTGTATTCATTGAGGCGTTTAGCCTGTCCCATTCGCTACTAATGGGGAATCGAGGATTGGCATGCTCAACTCAGCAGTGGTACATAATCAAAAGTCTTTGCGTTTCTAAAAGCATATAAACCGGGAAAGGAAAACCTGCTCTCGCCAAAATATCTCTGTATAATAGCTGGAGTTTAGCAGCAGCTGAGGTGAAACAAACTGACGTGTTTTATATGTACTTTAGCAGCAGGTGAGGTGAAACAAACTGACGTGTTTTATATGTACTTTAGCAGCAGGTGAGGTGAAACAAACTGACGTGTTTTATATGTACTTTAGCAGCAGGTGAGGTGAAACAAACTGACGTGTTTTATATGTACTTTAGCAGCAGGTGAGGTGAAACAAACTGACGTGTTTTATATGTACTTTAGCAGCAGGTGAGGTGAAACAAACTGACGTGTTTTATATGTACTTTAGCAGCAGCTGAGGTGAAACAAACTGACGTGTTTTATGACAACCTTTCTAAGGTTGCAAGATGGATCAGAAACTCTTTATGCTAAATAAAAAGAAAAGCGAAATCAATTGTCTTTTCGTTGCTTTGCGAGTCACTTAAAAACTTGAAAAACCTGTACAAGCCCTCATAGTGTTGGGTATCACCTCAGACACGTGTATTTTATGAAGAGATGCTGTTTGGGAATAAAATAAATCATTTAAATATAATTCATTCAGATTTATTCATTGTATTCATGGTCTGTTCTTTCAGCATGTCCACTCCGCAGGCTTGATGAGTCAAATGTTTGACTAGTTGAGACCCAGAATACATCCACAGGCACAGCTTCCACGTCAATATCAATCATATCTAACTGGAGCTTTTGAATGGCGCTCAGGTTTACATCAGGCATCGTGATGTCGACTCGTACAGTCATAGAAATAGTTACTATTCTATGTCCCAAATGGCATCTTATTCCCTATATAGTGCACTCCTTTTAAGTGCACTACAATAGGAATAGGGTGCCATTTGTGTACGGTGCTGTGACGTGGGGTTGTTAGACCCTTAACTCCTGCAATCAAGTTTAATGGAGCACGCTCAGATGATGTCAGCAATATACCTTTACTTTACTGTACTCCAGCGGCAGGTAGCCTAGTGGTTAGGGCGTTGGGCCAGTAACTGAAAGGTTGCAGGATCAAATCCCCGAGCTGACAAGGTAAACAGCTGTCTTTCTGCCCCTGAGCAAGGCAGTTAACCCACTGTTCCCCAGGCGCCAAAAATGTGGATGTCGATTATGGCAGCCCTCCCCTGCACCTCTCTGATTCAGAGGGGTTGGGTTAAATGCAGAAGATACATTTCAGTTGAATGCATTCAGCTGTACAACTGACTAGGTATCCCCCTTTCCCAACAAGGTCTCACTGTTTGACCAATTTGACTTCAGATTCCCACGTTTTTACAAACATCAAATTTAGAAGTTGCTCAAACGTCAATATTCGAGATGTTTTGGACACCCTGGGTTTCTCCTCCTGCTGCCGCTGCTGCTGTCGCCGACGCCTTGCTCCTGGTTCAGATAAAGCATTAATTCCGAAGGTTTAAGTTCAGGTTTAAGGTTTGAGATAGGGTTAAAACGTAAAAAATTGCTTATTAATGGTCTTGACCATGCGACCCTCTGAGTTGGAGCTTCTGGCTTACCGTTGTGCTTAGTGGCCGCTTTTGAAGGTTTCTCCCGACATCCTGGGTACCCGGAAGGACGTTGAATTTCAAGGTGGATCTTGAGCGAACTGGCTGTTACTCCGACACTCGTAGGCTGATTGTCTAATTGTCACGTCTGCTCCCGCTCTTCCCTCCCCTGGCTCTTGAGGGCGCCAGGCTGCCCTGTATCACGCACTCCTTACATCTATTACGCACACTTGCCTTCCCTTGTCATGCGCATCAGCGATATTGGACTCACCTGGACTCATTCATCACCTGTTTATTTCCTCCCCTATATTTGTCAGTTCCCTTGCTCTGTTCTACAGATTGATTGTTTTTTGTATGTGTTACCCGTTTGCTGACGCTGTTACTGTCTCATTCCATAGCCGTTCTATATTAAATGTTGTACTCCCCATACCTGCTTCGTCTCTCCAGCGTCATTCCATGTGACACCAATGATGTTAAACCGTCAATGACTCTCTTTCTGTAGGCTAATTTTCAAATGATGTCAAACCGTTAATGACTCACTTTCTGTAGGCTGGCTGTCCAACGATATCAAACCGTCAATGACTCTCTTGATGTAGGCTGATTGATGTACTGTATGCCTGCTGGACAATGTATTGGTGCTGGCAATGGTTTAGGATAGCTGAGGGTCGTAACAAAGAGTGACCATGCTAATGCTAACAGAGAAAGCTCACCCGTGATGTGATTAATTATAAATAGTAATTTCTATTAGCTAATTCATATTGTAGTTTTTTTGATTGTGTTATGCTACAGATACAGTGGGGAGAACAAGTATTTGACACACTGCCGATTTTGCAGGTTTCCCTACTTACAAAGCATGTAGAGGTCTGTAATTTTTATCATAGATTAAATAAATCCAAAGATTTTCTATTGGGTTCAGGTCTGGAAACTGGCTAGGCCACTCCAGGACCTTGAGATGCTTCTTACGGAGCCACTCCTTAGTTGCACTGGCTGTGTGTTTCGGGTCGTTGTCATGCTGGAAGACCCAGCCACAACCCATCTTCAATGCCCTTACTGAGAGAAGGAGGTTGTTGGCCAAGATCTCGCGATACATGGCCCCATCCATCCTCCCCTCAATACGGTGCAGTCGTCCTGTCCCCTTTGCAGAACAGCATCCCCAAAGAATGATGTTTCCACCTCCATGCTTCACGGTTGGGATGGTGTTCTTGGGATTGTAATCATCCTTCTTCTTCCTCCAAACACGGCGAGTGGAGTTTAGACCAAAAAGCTCTATTTTTGTCTCATCAGACCACATGACCTTCTCCCATTCCTCCTCTGGATCATCCAGATGGTCATTGGCAAACTTCAGACGGGCCTGGACATGCGCTGGCTTGAGCAGGGGGACCTTGCGTGCGCTCCATGACGGCGTAGTGTGTTACAAATGGTTTTCTTTGAGACTGTGGTCCCAGCTCTCTTCAGGTCATTGACCAGGTCCTGCCGTGTAGTTCTGGGCTGATCCCTCACCTTCCTCATGATCATTGATGCCCCACAAGGTGAGATCTTGCATGGAGCCCCAGACCGAGGGTGATTGACCGTCATCTTGAACTTCTTCCATTTTCTAATAATTGCGCCAACAGTTGTTCCCTTCTCACCAAGCTGCTTGCCTATTGTCCTGTAGCCCATCCCAGCCTTGTGCAGGTCTACAATTTTATCCCTGATGTCCTTACACAGCTCTCTGGTCTTGGCCATTGTGGAGAGGTTGGAGTCTGTTTGATTGAGTGTGTGGACAGGTGTCTTTTATACAGGTAACGAGTTCAAACAGGTGCAGTTAATACAGGTAATGAGTGGAGAACAGGAGGGCTTCTTAAAGAAAAACTAACAGGTCTGTGAGAGCCGGAATTCTTACTGGTTGGTAGGTGATCAAATACTTATGTCATGCAATAAAATGTAAATTAATTACTTAAAAATCATACAATGTGATTTTCTGGATTTTTGTTTTAGATTCCGTCTCTCACAGTTGAAGTGTACCTATGATAAAAATTACAGACCTCTACATGCTTTGTAAGTAGGAAAACCTGCAAAATCGGCAGTGTATCAAATACTTGTTCTCCCCACTGTATGTCTGTGAAAATCTGAACATTTCATCCAAAAATAAACTGCTCACATTCTGGACATAACTTTGTAAGGACTCTGTTTGTGTAAATAGTTTCTGATAAAAGTGTGGTCAGCTCAAATGCTGATTGTTGCATCATTTTGAAACTGGCCGTTCTAAAAGAGCGTTCTAATTGAGCGTTCTAAATGAGCGTTCTAAATGAGCGTTCTAAATGAGCGTTCTAAAAGAGCGCTCTAAATGATCGTTCTAAATGAGCGTTCTAAAAGAGCGTTCTAAAAAAGCGTTCTAAATGATCGTTCTACAAGAGCGTTCTAACTGAGCGTTCTAAATGATCGTTCTAAAAGAGCGCTCTAAAAGAGCGTTCTAAATGAGCGTTCTAAAGGAGCGTTCTAAATGATCGTTCTAAATGAGTGTTCTAAAAGAGCGTTCTAAAAGAGCGTTCTAAAAGAGCGTTCTAACTGAGCGTTCTAACTGAGCGTTCTAACTGAGCGTTCTAACCGAGCGTTCTAAATGAGCGTTCTAAATGAGCGTTCTAAAAGAGCGTTCTAAACGAGCGTTCTAAAGGAGCGTTCTAAAGGATCGTTCTAAATGAGCGTTCTAAATTAGCGTTCTAAATTAGCGTTCTAAATTAGCGTTCTAAAAGAGCGTTCTAATCACACGGGTGTGATCACACACTTCAGGGACCACAGTAGAACGATCATACCTGTGTGATGGTACGTGTGAAAGGGTTAAAACAGAATCCTGTGATGAAACAATAGAGTAGACTACAGAGTAGATAACAGCTGGCGTACCTCCTGACATTTCTATTCTGTCTCGTCTGTAATTTCTACTCTTCTCATGGGATTACCAGGCTGGATTGTCATATTCCCTCTCCAAATCCCAGTTTATTCCATCTTAACTTCTGCACTTGTGCATGACTTTTAGACATCGGAGACAATTGTGTCTGTTATATCATCCCAGAGACTAGGCACGACACTTTGTTCAGTCTGGTGAACTGTTGATGGCCACTGCATTTCATGCAACACACATGAAGACTATTTACTTGAAATCCGGATAGATGGAGAACCTGCATTCTTGAAAAACATTAAAAACAGTGTGCATCTCTTTTTCCGCACGCACGCACGCACGCACGCACACACACACACACACACACACACACACACACACACACACACACACACACACACACACACACACACACACACACACACACACACACACACACACACACACACACACACACACACACACACACACACACACACACACACACACACACACACACACACAGTCAGTCAGTCAGTCAGTCAGTCAGTCAGTCAGTCAGTCAGTACAGGGCCCCAGTTAGGGCCCCCAGCCATTAGCCAATGATGATGAGCGTTGTTAAAGAACTGATGAGATCGATAAGGGACGTAATAAACAAGTCTGTCTGGCTAGGGGATAATGGATAGAATTATTAACTGGCCCTGGCATGAGTGTGTGTGTGTTTCTGTCTGTGTGTGTGTGGCTGTGTGTAGAGGGATGTCAACCAGAGCTATTGCCAGAGAATTTAGTGTTAATTTCTCTTCCATAAGCCACTTCCAACATTGTTTTAACTTCTTGACGCTACGGATCCCGTTATCGGGATCATTTTCCTAAACAACCACTGAATTGCAGAGCGCCAAATTAAAAAAATAATCTTAAAAATATTTATAATCATGGAATCACAAGTGAAATATATCAAAACACAGCTTAGCTTGTTGTTAATCCACCTATCGTGTCAGATTTTGAAAATATGCTTTACATCGAAAGCAATCCAAGCGTTTGTGAGTGTATCAATCAATGCTAGAACAGCTAGCCCTAAATTAGCTTGGTCACGAAAGTCAGAAAAGCAATAAAATTAATCGCTTACCTTTGATAATCTTCAGATGTTTGTACTCACGAGACTCCCAGTTACACAATAAATGTTATTTTTGTTCGATAAATATTAGTTTTATAACAAAAAAACGCCATGTGGGTTGCGCGTTATGTTCAGAAAACCACAGCCTCGTTCTGTTCCTGAAAGGCAGACAAATTCCAGAAAGTATCCGTAATGTTCGTAGAAACATGTCAAACGTTTTTTATAATCAATCCTCAGGTTGTTTTTAAAGAAGTACGTCAAACTGGCCTCACAACCGCAAACCACGTGTAACCATGCCAGCCCAGGACCTCCACATCCGGCTTCTTCACCTGAGACCAGCCGGACAGCAGATGAAACTGAGTAGAATTTCTGTCTGTAATAAAGCCCTTTTGTGGGGAAAAAAAACATTTCTGATTGGCTGGGCATGGCTCCCAAGTGGGTGGAACTATGCTCTCCCAGACCCCCAGACACACCCATGGCTGCACCCCGGCCCAGTCATGTGAAATCCATAGATCAGGGCCTAATTTATTTATTTCAATTGACTGATATCCTTATCTGAACTGTAACTCAGTAAAATCATTGACATTGTTGCGTTTACAAGCATTTCGCTACACCCCGCAATATCATCTGCTAAACACGTGTATGTGACCAATAACATCTGCTAAACACGTGTATGTGACCAATATCATCTGCTAAACACGTGTATGTGACCAATATCTTCCTGCTAAACACGTGTATGTGACCAATATCATCTGCTAAACACGTGTATGTGACCAATAACATCTACTAAACACGTGTATGTGACCAATAACATCTACTAAACACGTGTATGTGACCAAATACATTTGATTTGATGTGGCATTTGTATTATTGTTCAGTATAGCTTTAAAAATAAATTAAACAAACCATTGGTGACAGAATATAACCTATAACAGCCGTACCTTGTTCCAGCGCTCATGACCTCAGGCACTCAAAGTGACCGTGGGTGATGAAGATGTCCATCATTGCCTTGGAGGTGGCCTCACCAGTCTCGTCCTTGACGGGTATCACACAAAACGGAAATCAATTTTTGGTTCCAAGCACCTTTTTTAATGGGTTACAGAAGGGAATTTAGAGTTTAGCACATTCTCATCCTTCACTGACCTTGGGGATAGCCCCCTTCAATTTTTGCCTAAATGACATACCAAAATCTAACTGCCTGTAGCTCAGGACCTGAAGCAAGGATATGCATTTTCTTGTTACCATTTGAAAGTAAACACTTTGAAGTTTGTGGAAATGTGAATGTCGGAGAATTTAACACAATAGATCTGGTAGAAGAAAATACAAAGAAAAAACTATCTACTGTTTTTCTTCTACCGCCATTTTGAAATGCAAGAGAAAGGTCCAAGTTCTGCCCATCACTCTGGTTGTAATTATGATGGTGTCCACAAGATGGCAGCAGTATATGTGTAAAGTTTGAGACGGATAACTTGAAGTATCAGCGAGCTACAGGACATTTAGTGTAGTCACCCAGGTATATTTGGGCAAATCGTGAAAGAGACATTTGCATTCATATTACATTTTTTCTGCAAGAATATCGTCAAATCTGTATACTTGGACTTTGATTTAGCTTTTCCAGTATAAGTCGCCATATTAGAAGTTCAACAGTTACAAAACAACCACTTTTCATAACTTCATAACTCATTCATAACTCACATTTTTATCCAAATGGAAAAGGCATGCTGCTGCAAAAGGTTAGCACCTACATTTTGTACGTAAAAAAAATACGTAAAGCCCAGCTCATTGGTTATCTAGCTAGCTTTCTTTGACCCTGATTGGTGCTTATTTGACAAAGATAGAGTTGTTCAAGTGAAGACCGCCCGCGTCAACGGCGTGCCATGAAGGCGTCGCTCTCTGACCAAATATGGTGTCCTATAGGATATACTACACCCCTAATGACATAGTGAAGTCTTGTTACATTCTAGGATCTCTGAGGAATACATACGAACGTGATTTGACTCGTTGAAACAACGTTTAGGGTTAGATTTTCACAGATTCCTTTCTTTGCAAATTGAACAAGAGGAAATACAAACTAAATCGTGCATGCTATATGGACCTTTTATGATATGAAAAATGATTTTATCTAACAAAACGGCACTTCATGTTATCTCTGGGACCCTTTGGATGATAAATCAGAGCAAGATTTCAGAATGTAAGTACACATCCCACCTTCAGAGGTGAATTTATCCAACCTATCGCGGTGAAAAAAGTGTTTTGTTGTTAGGAGCTCTCCTCAAACAATAGCATGGCATTTTTTCACAGTAATAGCTACTGTAAATTGGACAGTGCATGTATGTTAGCAAGAATTTAAGCTTTCAGACGATATAAGATACTTATATGTAGCAAAATGTTTTTGTTTCTCTAAAATCTGAGATGGTGACACAAAGCACTGCATGATTTAGAACTGACGCCGATCCATAAGAAGTTTTTTAATGGGTATTGCCTCCACCCACTTGGTAAAGTGATTGGTCGCCATCAGACACCAGCTGTTGCCATTCCTGAATTTAGTGAAGGGTCCGATGAGGTACACCATTAACTTCTCTAGGGTAGGGGGCAGCATTTTCACATTTGGATGAAAAGCATACCCAAATTCAACTGCCAGTTACTCATCCCCAGGAGATAAGATATGCATATTATCAGTAGATTTGGATAGAAAACACTCTGAAGTTTCTAAAACTGTTTGAATCATGTCTGTGAGTATAACATAACTTATTTAGCAGGCGAAACCCCGAGGACAAACCATTCAATTTTATTTTTTTTGAGGTCACTGTCTTTTCAACGAGGTTTCATTGGGAAACCAGATTTCTAAGCGAATTGCTTGCAGTTCCTACGGCTTCCACTAGATGTCAACAGTTATGAGAAATAGGTTGAGGTTATTCCTTTGTGTAATGAAGAAATACGGCCATCTTGAAGTCGAGGCACTCCAGGTGTCCTGGACATGCGCTTCAATAAAACAGAAGGCATGCTACATATCTTTTTAATCCTGTATTGAACACATATCATCCCGTCTTCAATTTTATCGATTATTAACGTAAAAAAATACCTAAAGTTGTATTACAAAAGTAGTTTGACATTTTTTGGCAAAGTTTACAGGTAACCTTTGAGATATTTTGTCGTCACGTTTGAGCAAGTTGGAACCGGTGTTTTTCTGGACATTTACGCGCCAAATAAATGGACATTTTGGATATATATCGACGGAATTAATCGAACAAAAGGACCATTTGTGATGTTCATGGGAAATATTGGAGTGCCAACAACAGAAGCTCGCCAAAGGTAAGGCATGAATTATATTTTTATTTCTGCGTTTTGTGTCGCGCCTGCTGGGTTGAAATGTTTTCTCTCTTTTATTTACTATGGTGCTATGCTCAGATAATAGCATCGTATGCTTTTGATGAAAAGCCTATTTGAATTCTGACATGTTGGCTGGATTCACAACCAGTGTAGCTTTAATTTGGTATCTTTCATGTGTGATTTAATGAAAGTTTGATTTTATAGTAATTTTCATAGTAATTAATTTGAATTTGGCGCTCTGCATTTTCTCAGGCTTTTTGCCAAGTGATACAGTAGCGTCTTGCCTAAACTCTGATTTTTGGATATAAATATGAACTTTACCGAACAAAAAATACATGTATTGTGTAACATGAAGTCCTATGAGTGTCATCTGATGAAGATTATCAAAGGTTAGTGATTAATTTTATCTCTATTTCTTCTTTTTGTTACTGCTCTCTTTAGCTGGAAAAATGGCTGTCTTTTTCTGTGACTTGGCTCATACCTAACATAATCGTTTGGTGTGCTTTCGTCGTAAAACCTTTTTGTAATCGGACAATTTGGCTGGATTTACAACAAGTGTTGCTTTAAAATGGTGTAAAATACTTGTATGCTTGAGGAATTTAAATTATGGGATTTCTGTTGTTTTGAATTTGGCGCCCTGCAGTTTCCCTGGCTGTTGACGAGGTGGGACGCTACCGTCCCACATACCCTAGAGAGGTTAACATTTAAAGTTTTAGAGAGAAGATTAATTTATTTTTACCCGTATCTGTGTATGCAGATTTTCATATTCGTAAGGATACTGACACACACATACACACACACACACACACACTATAATATTGAACTCTGCTGTAGTCAAATAAAGCAACCAGCACAAAACAACTTATCAGGGCAACATTTTTATTGGGACACTTACCGATCACTTGCCATGGTGAAACAACTTTGATGGGCTTCAACTCCGGCACCACAGTCTTCACCCTCTCAAACATCTGGCAGGCTAGACAGGGTACTGACCTTTAAGCAAAAAAGTGACAAATTGAAACATTGTGTGCTCTCTGATATGACATTAATTGAAATCATAATGATTTCAGATTTAATAGAATGTGATTGATTAACAAAAGTATATTTCAATTGCCCAGCTCTCCAACTCCTTGACAATTCCCTGTCAGAAGAAGCGTAGGTTGATTTTGGCAATCATGCACTGCACTCAGAAATGGCCAGCATGCATCTCTGTCAGCACAACCTCCTTCTCCTCCTTAGTGAAAAGCACCCTCCTGTGTGGCTGGCCATCCTTCCCCCGTAGGTACATGTGATTGCCTAACAAGTTAGAAGAGGCAAGTTGTTGAAATACTCAAGTCTAAGTACATTTGCATTGCTGTCTTTATTGCTCTGTTACACTCTATCTCTCTCTCTCTCTCTCTCTCTCTCTCTCTCTCTCTCTCTCTCTCTCTCTCACAGTGCATGCTGGGTGTTTTTGGAGTTTGAGTGTTTGGTGTGGAAAGCTCTATCCTAACTAACTTTCTTGATTCTTTTCTTTACATGTTATTTTCTATGGTGGAGGGTTAATGCAATATTTGTTTTAGCGGTATCCAAAGTTTTTTTTCAAAGTTAGGGTGGAAGAGGACAGAGTAACTTTCCTGGGGTTTGGAAGTTGTGGTGTGCGCGATGGCTTCTCAGCCTAGCGCGGAGGAGACGCTGTCTATACAGCATGGATTCAGGTGTGTTCCTGAGAACGGAGTTAAGGTGGAGGAGGTTCTGCTCGCGGTCGGTGAACAGGTAGGAGCTGAGTTTATACATTCTGCTTCTAGAATGAACAAAGCTGTGGTTGTGTTCATGAAAAGGGCTAATTTGGTTGGTAGGCTAATTGCTAGCGGAATATTTGTAAGGGATGTGTTGGTGACAATTTCACCTCTCTCTACCCCTTCAACAAGAGTTGTAGTGGCAAATTTGCCTCCGTTTATTACGGATGATCAAATTAGGAAAGAGCTGAGTCGTTTTGGTAAGTTTGCTAGCGGTTTCCGTGTTCTGTCAGCAGGGTTTCAGGCAGATGTCGTTAAGCACGTTGTTTCGTTCCGGAGGCAAGTGTTTATGTTTCTGAACAACAACGAGCAACAGCTAAATGTGCACTTTAAAGTGAGACATGGGGAGGGGCTCTATGCAGGTTTTGCCAGCACAGATAGTCTACGGTGTTTTGAATGTGGGGATTTGGGGCACAAGAGTTTTGCGTGCCCACACAAAGGCCTTAGACAAGGTGAGGGTACAAGCGCCAGTGGGGGAAATCTAGGTCAACGTGCAGGGGGTAAGGAGATGCAGACAGCAGAGGCTGGGCCTAGTCAGGTTAGAGATGGTGGTGTAGATGAGGCTGGGCCTAGTCAGGCTAGAGATGGTGGGGTAGCTGTAGCTGAGTTTAGTCAGGCTAGAGATGGTGGGGTAGTGGAGGCTGGGTCTAGTCAGGCTAGAGATGGTGGGGAAGCAGAGGCCGGGTCTAGTCAGGCTAGAGATGGTGGGGTAGCTGAGGCTGGGCCTAGTTATGCTATGGAGGGTGGTGTAAAGGGTGCTGGGTCTAGGCAGGATATGGATGGTGGTATAGCAGAGGCTGAGTCTAGTCAGGCTATGGATGGTGGGGTAGCTGAGGCTGGCCCTAGTCATGCTATGGAGGGTGGGGTAGCTGAGGCTGGCCCTAGTCATGCTATGGAGGGTGGTGTAGATGATACTGGGTCTAGTCAGGTTATTCTAGTGGATGAGGAGAGTATAGTGGGGAAGTGTAAGAGATTAGGGGGGGAGGAGGAGGGTGTCAAGCGGAAAAGGAAAAAGGGTGTGGACAAAGGCACCATGGAAATGTTGCCTGTTGCTGTGGGTGAGGCCCTAACCAGAGAGAAAGAGCAGGTGGTCAGGGTGGGAGATAGAGAAGAGGAGGAAAGTGAGTCTGAGGAAGAGGATGAGGAGTTATTTTTTTCAGACTCCTCTTCAATTGGCCCGGAGCTGACAGCCAGTCAACCAGAGGGGTCTAAGTACACGTTGAGAGAACTGACAAGGTTCCTGAATGAGACTAAGGGGAAAAAAGTTAATCTTGAGGCTTTTTTTCCTGATCCTAGAAAGTTTGTAAGATCAGTACAACATGCTATGAGAAATGAGGGGCATGGTGTCCTCTCACCCAAGAAACGGTTTAGGTTGAGGAAGTGGGTCACAACAGTGCGTAAAGGTTTACCTTCAGACACTGTTTAAATGTTTAATTTCTTTCTGACACTGGGGCTTTTTGAGCTTTGCTATTGGTCTATTTCTCTGCTGGCTTTTCTCCCACTTCTTATGGAGACTCTTCGGGTAGGCTCGCTTAATATAAATGGCGCCAGAGATGCGGGAAAGAGGAGTGTGTTGGGTGAATATGTAAAACAAAAAAAAGTACATGTGTTATTTCTGCAGGAGACGCATAGTGATGTGGTGAATGAAGTTGATTGGGGGCTCTGGTGGAAAGGGGCAAGTGTGTTGAGCCATGGGACAAATCTTAGTGCAGGGGTGGCAGTCCTTTTTGCACCGGGTCTGTCTGTAAAAATTTGCTCCTCAAAGGAAGTGTGTAAGGGTAGGTTGCTTGTTGTTAAAGCAGAAATTAACAGCATGGGTTTTGTTTTTATAAATGTGTATGCGCCTAACACAGGGAGAGAAAGAGGGGTTCTATTTGGGAGTCTTAGACAGGAACTCTCACAAGTAGCGCCTGAGGAGACGCTGGTGATCGGAGGTGACTGGAACTGTACAATGGATTTTACAAAAGACAGAAATGGGGAAGAGCCTCATTCAGTGTCAGTGGGAGTGTTAGGGGACATCATTAATCAGTTTGACCTAGTGGATGTTTGGAGAACTAAACATCCAAACACAAGACAGTATACATGGGTGAAGGTTTTTGGGGCTAGGGTGAGTGCAGCCCGACTTGATCGTTTTTACATATCTAGGAATCAGAGCAATAGGCTGCTGGGCGCTACCATTCTCCCAGTGGGGTTTTCGGACCATCACATAACCATCGCTCGGCTGTCTATTTCACCAGGGCCCCGGCAGGCATCTTATTGGAAGTTCAATGTAAAGCTCTTACAAGATGCCACTTTTTGCTCAGTTTTCCAGACTTTTTGGGAAAGGTGGGGGCAGCGAAGAGAGGAGTATGAGTCTCTGAGTCAATGGTGGGATGTGGGGAAAGTGCAAATTCGGCTTTTCTGTCAACAGTACACAGCTCTCTCATCCTCAGAGGCTAGGAGAGTATTGGGGGAACTAGAGCGGTGTATTAGTGAGATGGAGGTAGAGATGGTGGGGCAAGGCAATGTAGGCCTCCAGGCTAACTTAGCCGAATTACGTAGGGACCTGGGTAGTTTTTTCCAGGTTAAAGCAAAGGGAGCACTTGTAAGAGCTAGGTTCTCCATGCTCAAGGAGATGGATGCTCCCAGCTCCTTCTTCTTTGGTTTGGAAAGACAGAGCAGTGAAGCCAAGGGTATGCATTGTCTACGGCTGTCTGATGGGCGGGTGACCTCTGTGGTGGGGGAGATGCGGGAGCGGACTGTGGAGTTTTATACTGAATTGTATAGGGCAGAAATGTGTGATCCTATGTGTGCTCAGGTCTTGTTCGCAGGACTCCCTAAGCTCTCTCGGGCACAGAGGGATGAAATGGACATTCCTCTGTTGTCACATGAACTGGCAGAGGCCGTAACCCAGATGTCCCCCGGTCGTGCACCCGCAGTCGATGGACTTCCAGTGGAGTTTTACAAAAAATTCTGGGGAACTATTGGACAGGATTTCTTTTGCGTGTTGCGTGAATGCGTCGAGGTAGGAGAGTTGCCGATGAGCTGCCGTCGGGCGGCTCTGACTCTCCTGCCCAAAAAAGGGGACTTGTGTGAACTTAAGAACTGGAGGCCTGTGGCATTACTCTGTGCGGACTAGAAGATATTTGCCAAGGTCCTCTCTAACAGACTGAAGTCCCATCTGGACTCTATAATACACAAGGACCAGACATATTGTGTACCGGGACGCTCAATCACGGACAACTTGTTCTTGATTAGGGACATGTTGGACTTGTCGAGAGGTTCTAATGTGAACTTTGGACTGGTCTCTTTAGATCAAGAGAAGGCTTTTGATAGAGTGGATCATGAGTATCTGTTTAATGTGATGTCTGTGTTTGGGTTTGGGAAGAGCTTTGTGAACTGTGTGAAGCTGTTGTATGCTGGGGCGTCATGTATGGTTAAGGTGGGAGGGGCGCTCAGTAGGCCTGTCTGGGTGAGACGGGGCATTAGACAAGGATGCCCTCTATCTGGGCAGCTGTACACACTAGCCATTGAGCCTTTTTTAGGACTGCTACGCAGGAGACTGCGGGGAGTGTGCTGGACAGGCATGGAGGTGGTGACAGGAATAGCAGTCTCAGCATATGCAGATGATGTTTCTGTGATGGTCAGGGATGGGCAAGATATGCAGGAACTAGAGACCAGTCTGAAGGTGTACGAGGGAGCTTCATCAGCTAAGGTAAACTGGGGAAAGAGCAAAGCTCTGTTATGTGGGGCATGGGGGGATAGGGCTCCTCCTCTGCTTCCAGGGGGTTTGCAGTGGGGTTGTGAAGGGCTTAAAGTGTTGGGGGTGTACCTGGGCTCGGAGAGGTGGGTCAGCAAGAACTGGGAGGGGCTGTCACAGGCAGTGGTGTCAAGACTGGCCAGGTGGAGGTGGCTCCTGTCCCAAGTGTCATATAGAGGGAGGATGCTGATAATCAACAACCTGGTGGCATCTTCCTTGTGGCATAAACTGGCTGTCCTCAACCCCCCCGCCGGTCTGCTTGCAGACCTGCAACGCAAGCTGGTGGACTTCTTTTGGTCGGGACATCACTGGCTGAAGGCAGCAGTGTTGTACATGACCGTCCACGAAGGAGGACAGGGCCTGGTGGAACTGGAGAGCAGGATGGCTGCTTTCCGGCTAAAGGCGGTGCAGAGACTGCTGTACCATACTGATGTTGGCTGGAGGGAACCAGCATGCGCGCTGCTGACGAGAGCTGGCGGATTAGGGTTGGACTGGCAGCTGTTCCTCATGAAGCTGGAGAGGCTGAGTACAGCTGGTCTCTCAGAGTTTTACTCTGCGGTGCTGAGGGCCTGGCAGCTGCTAAGGCCCACACGAGAAGGGGGTGTGGAGCCTGGGCAGTGGGTGTGGGAGGAGCCTATTTTCCACAACCCAGCCATCCCTTTGAGATCGGTTCAGTCGGCCACCCTGCAGAGGCAACTGATGGCAGGGGGTTTACAAAGGCTAGGTGACCTGAGACTGCTGGAGAGGAGGGGTGGAAAACCCCGGAGGTCTTGGCGCAACAAACAGGAATAACGTCTCTTAGGCTGCTGGAGAGATTCCTGGAGGAGGTCCAGGAGGCACTGTCTGAGCCGGTAAGGGGGGTGTTTGAGAGGCCAAAGGGAGAGGGGCCACCAATGTTTCCGCCACTGCAGGTGACGGCAGAGACTGGAGACTGGCAAGGGGGTCTGGAGGACTTGTTAGATTTTAACACTCCGAGCCTGGGGGAGTTTGAGGGGGTGGGAGGTAAAGCCCTCTACAACCTCTGCGTTAAGGTTAGGAACATTAGAAGCCTAACAGGAGTGAAGGCACATCAGTGGCAGGGGGTATGTGGGGCGGAGAGTATGGTGGGTTTTAGATGGAGGGCGCTCTACAAACCCCCAGTACCAAAGAGGTCAGGGGACCTCCAGTGGAGGGTTCTTCATGGAGCCCTGGCCACTAACAGCTGGTTGGCACGGGTTGATCCGGGAATTGGGCAGGGGTGTCCTTTCTGTCAAATGAAAGAAACTGTGATTCATGTGTTTTCTGTGTGCACCAGGTTAATGCCATTAATGTCTCTGTTGGAATGTCTGTGTGAGAGGTTGGGGGTGGTTTTTGCTGTTGGGATGTTTATAATGGGATACAGGTATTCGAGTAAGGAGAAAGGAAAATGTGTTTTGTTGAATTTTCTGTTTGCTCAGGCAAAATTAGCTATTTGGCTAACAAGGAGAAACAGGGTCAAAGGTGGGGGGATAACAGACCCTTTACTACTGTTTAATGGGATGGTCTCTGCGCGCCTTAGGGTTGAGTTTGAGTTCTATAAACTGATCAAATGTGTGGAGATGTTTGAGGAGATATGGTGTGTTGGGGGGGCTGTCTGTATTGCTGGGGAAGATGTTTTGGATATACGGTTGTAGGAGAGGGTATTGTTTTTGTGTATGGTGATGGTGGTTTGTATCATGTGGTAGATGGAAAGGTGAGCATGGTACATGTATGCAGTACAGGATATATTTTTGTTTTTTTATTTTAGGGGGGGGTGGTTTTTAAATGAAATGAGAATGTTTCAATAAAGAAAGACAAAAAGTCAAAGTCTCTCTCTCTCTCTCTCTCTCTCTCTCTGTCTCTGTCTCTGTCTCTGTCTCTGTCTCTCTCTCTCTCTCTCTCTCTCTCTCTCTCTCTCTCTCTCTCTCTCTCTCTCTCTCTCACACTCTCTCTCTCTCGCTCTCTCTCTCTCTAGCAAAGACACCTAGTTAATCGCATTTGGAATTACCATAATTAGTTAGACCTATTCATTTAATTGATCAGGTTCAACTTACAGCTAGACAACTCGATATGACAAACATAACTATATCAGTGGAGTCTGCTGAGGGGGGGGGGCGTATAATGTCTGGAATTGAGTCAATGGAATGGTTTCAACCACATGGAAACCACATGTTTTATACCCTTCTGTTGGCTCCATTCACTATTATGAGCCAACCTCCCCTCAGCAGCCTCCACTGAAGTATATGTACAGGTAGCAACATGTAGATGACCAACTAGCTAGATGGAAATGGTTGTTGAAAACTGGTTGTTCATAGCTAAATCCATCCAGTAATCTAATAACGTAGGAGTTAACTGCTTAAACGTTACCCTGACTTGTGAATTTATCTGAATGTTGCGCCTTTTGTCGAGAACAGTAGTACTTCGCTTGGATAGTACTTCGCTTGGTTAGTAGGATAAAATAAAATCTCCTCTAGGGATATGAAGTTCAAGCTACATACAAACAGAAAGCTACAATAAGAGTTACAGTAGCTAGCTAACGCTACTTTTTATGGCAGGGGGACACTATTTGGCATGACAGGCACCCTGAAACCAAATCTCGCTTTAGGTCCCCAAAAGGCTAGAGCCGTCTCTTGCGGTAGGCCACACGTTACATGATTAACATTAGAGAAGCTTCCATTAAAGAAAACCCTCTGTATTCTATTGGATAGATAGCTCTGAATCCACCATATGCCAGAGGTTGAAAAGCCATAACAACAGGTTATGGTCAATAACAGCAAAGGCTGCACTAAATTCTAACAGTACAACTCCCACAATCTTCTTATTATCAATTTATTTCAACCAATCATCAGTCATTTCTTTCAGTGCAGTCCATGTTGAGTGCCCGTCTCTATGCTGAAAGTCTGTTGTTAATTTCTTTACAGAGAAATAGCATCTGGTAAAACACAATTTTTTCCAAAAGTTTGCTAATAGTCGACAGTAAGCCGATTGGTCGGCTGTTAGAACCAGTAAACAGTGCTTTACCATTCTTGGGTAGTGGAAGGACTCTGGCTTCCCTCCTGGTCTGAGGACAACATTTTATCTCCAGACTCAGATTCAACATATGAAAAATAGGAGTGGCTATAGAGTCCTATGAGATGTTAATTGTTTAATTAACTCAGGAACCACACCTGTGTGGAAGCATCTGCTTTCGATTTTGTTTCCCTCGTTTACTGAAGTGTTTCCATTATTTTGGCAGTTACCTCTAAATGTTCACACACACACACACACACACACACACACACACACACACACACACACACACACACACACACACACACACACACACACACACACACACACACACACACACACACACATACACTCCTCTGTGCTGGAAGATTGGATCGCTGACAGCTGAGTCACTAACAGTATTCATACGTGGATCAAAAGCAACAGCAGCATGTCTGTCAGATGGACCAAAACACCACAGCACCCCAACAGACTGGCTGACAGGTAGGCAGTTAGCATCACTCCTCAGTCACCTCCTCACTGTGGTAGCTGACTGCCTGGGCCCTCTGCTCTGAGAAAGACTAATTTAGTCTAGTGATGTTCTCCGATTCATCTTCCTGTGTGGCACTGATCAGGATGTTCTTTTCCTGTCGTGACTTTGTGTGTGAGAAATGTGTGTGTGTGTGCACGTTGGCCTGTGTGCACGTGGGCACGTTTGTGTGTGTGTGTGTTGGTGTGTGTGTGCACGTGGGCCTGTGTGTGTGCACGTGTGTATGTGTGTGCACGTGGGCACGTGTGTGTGTGTGTGTGTGTGTGCACGTGGGCCTGTGTGTGTGTGTGTGTGTGTGTGCACGTGGGCCTGTGTGTGTGTGTGTGTGTGTGTGTGTGTGTGTGTGTGTGTGTGTGTGTGTGTGTGTGTGTGTGTGTGTGTGTGTGTGTGTGTGTGTGTGTGTGTGTGTGTGTGTGTGTGTGTGTGTGTGTGTGCATACGAACGTGTGCGATTGTCCATGTGCACCCCCATGTGTATGTGATTAATGATATGCATGGCTCTCCAGACAGCTTGAATGGTGTATCAGGTGGTATCAGATGGACTCCAGTAGCATGTAGTGTGTACAACATGGAGGTGCACACAGGGGCCTCTGTCTGCCTGTGTGTGTGTGTCTTTTTCTTAGGTCTACATAATATATATAACCCACATCTGAGAGAGAGAGAATATCCGACCACTGTCACTGACCCAAACTTAAGGAAAGCTTTGACTATGTACAGACTCAGCATAGCCTTGCTATTGAGAAAGGCCGCCGTAGGCAGACATGGCTCTCAAGAGAAGACAGGCTATGTGCACACTGGCCACAAAATGAGGTGGAAACTGAGCTGCACTTCCTAACCTCCTGCCCAATGTATGACCATATTAGAGAGACATATTTCCCTCAGATTACACAGATCCACAAAGAATTCTAAAACAAACCCAATTTTGATAAACTCCCATATCTACTGGCTGAAATACCACAGTGTGCCATCACAGAAGCAACTTTTGTGACCTGTTGCCACAAGAAAAGGGCAACCAGTGAAGAACAAACACCATTGTAAATACAACCCATATTTATGTTTATTTATTTTTACTTTTGTACTTTCACTATTTGCAACACTGTATTGATACATAATATGACATTTTAAATGTCTTTATTCTATTTTAACTTTTGTGAGTGTAATGTTTACTGTTCTTTTTTATTGTTCATGTAACTTTAGTTTATTATCTACTTCACTTGCTTTGGCATTGTTAACATATGTTTCCCATGTCAATAAAGACCTTGAATTGAGAGAGAGAAGCTGGTCCTGGGGCTCTGTTCACAAACACAAACAGACCCCACAGAGCCCCAGATTATAAAAAGAGCTGATGGAACCCTGAGAAAGAATCCCTGAGAGAGAGCAGAGATGGTGTGAGAGAGAGAGATACCTGGGGTTCTGTCAGGTGAGGATGTGTCGTGCTGCCTAGTCACTATGGTGCTAAGTAGGGTTGAATGGTGGGAACCCGGTTACCGAGAATAACTGCGATTTACACCCCAAAACCACTCCCTTTTCTCGTGATAAAAAACTGCAAAAAAAACGGTAAATTATAATAAATTATTTGTATGAACAGTATGG
Organism: Salvelinus alpinus; assembly: GCF_045679555.1. Lineage (NCBI taxonomy): Eukaryota > Metazoa > Chordata > Actinopteri > Salmoniformes > Salmonidae > Salvelinus > Salvelinus alpinus. Next base: position 9,727,857 of record NC_092119.1, read on the forward strand.
CGTGAAATGGAACTGTTAAATTATATGCAATATCTAAATCTTAAATGAAATTAAATCAAACTTTATTTGTCACATGCACCGAATACAACAAGTTTAGATCTTGCTTGCTTACTTAGAAGCCCTTAACCAACAGTGCAGTTCAAGAAGAGTTTAGGAAAAATATTTACCTAATAAACTAAAGTAAAAAATAATAATAAATATGGTTTTTCTATGGCCTCTGCATGATGTAAATTCAATTTTATACTTCGACATGACCTTCAATCAGTTACAAATATGTGTATATACTGCTTCCTTTCCTACTGTGTCCTCCCTCTCCTTCTATACTGAGTACCATTTTCTATCCAAAACACAGCTTCTAGTCTTGTTTGAATGTGAGTCATTCATCTATAATTGTAAATGTTTTTATTACTAGTGTTCCACACAGCTTGTGTCATTCGGCTCATATACATACAGTTAACACTAGAGGGGTAGTGAGACGACGACAACGATGATGATGATGATGATGATGATGCTCCAGACTTATCTTTCTGCTCTTCAAGATCAGTATGGTTATTTCTCTCTCGTTTCAAGTCCTGCCACAACATCTCAAATGGGATAAGGTCTGGACTTTGACTAGGCCATTCCAAAACTTCAAAATGTGTTGCATTTTAGACATTTTCATGTACACTTGACTGTGTGTTTTGGGTCGTTGTCTTGCTGCACGACCCAGCTGTGTTCAGCTTCAGCTCACAGAGGGAAGGTCTGACATTGTCCTGTAGAATTATCTGATGTAGGTTGAAATTCATGGTTCCTTCTATTATGACAAGTCGTCCTGGTCCTGAGGGCAGCCAAACATCCCCAAAACATAGGGCTCCTGAGTGGTGCAGTGGTCTAGGGCACTGCATCGCAGTGCTAGCTGCGCCACCAGAGTCTCTGGGTTCACGCCCAGGCTCTGTCGCAGCCGGCCGCAACCGGGAGGTCCGTGGGGCGACGCACAATTGGCATAGCGTCGTCCGGGTTAGGGAGGGTTTGGCCGGTAGGGATATCCTTGTCTCAGTATGTAAAATGTAATAAAATGAATGCACTCTACTGTAAGTCGCTCTGGATAAGAGCGTCTGCTAAATGACTAAAATGTAAAAAAATGGTGCAGTGGTCTAAGGCACTGCATCTCAGTGCCAAGAGGTGTCAATACAGTCCCTGGTTCAAATACAGGCTGAATCACATCCGGCTGTGATTGGGAGTCCCATAGGGCGGCGCACAATTGTCCCAGCGTCGTCCGGGGTAGGACGTCATTGTAAATAATACTTTTTTCTTAGCTGACCTGCCTAGTTAAATAAATAAATGGAATCACACCACCACCATGCTTGACCGTTGGTATGAGGTTCTGACTGTGGAATGCAGTGTTTGTTTTTCACCAGGCATAATGGGATCCATGTCTTCCAAAATGTTAAACTTTTGAATCATCTGTCCATAGAACATTCTTCCAAGAGTCTTTAGAATCAATTTGATCTCCTCTGTCGAAAGACGCTTCGACCTTCTTTTTTTATATTTTCAGTGGTATTGTTAAAACTTCTTCTTAATAGGGGGCGCCATTTCCACTTTGGGAAAAAATAGTGCCCAAATTACACGGCCTCGTACTCTGTTCTAGATCATATGATATGCATATTATTATTACTATTGGATAGAAAACACTCTGAAGTTTCTAAAACTGTTTGAATTATATATGTGAGTAAAACAGAGCTCATTTGGCAGGCAAACTTCCAAACAGGAAGTGAAAATTCAGAAATGGGTCTCTGTGAAGGGCTGCTCCTATTCAATTGCCTTGTCTTTATGCATATGTATGCACTTCATACGCCTTCCACTATATGTCAACAGGCAGTAGAACGTTGAATGAGGTGTCTAGCCTGATGTGGGACCGAATGAGAGCTTTTGGAGTGACAGCCATATTTTGCTGCGCACCTGGGAGCACCATATCGTTTTCTGCAATGCGTTAGGTAGACACGAAGAAATGCTCCGTCTGGGACGTTACCAAGGGAGTACCCCAAGGCTCAATCCTAGGCCCCACGCTCTTCTCAATTTACATCAGCAACATAGCTCAGGCGGTAGGAAGCTCTCTCATCCATTTATATGCAGATGATACAGTCTTATACTCAACTGTCCCCTCCCCTGATTTTGTGTTAAATGCTCTACAACAAAGCTTTCTTAGTGTCCAACAAGCTTTCTCTACCCTGAACCTTGTTCTGAACACCTCCAAAACAAAGGTCATGTGGTTTGGTAAGAAGAATGCCCCTCTCCCCACAGGTGTGATTACTACCTCTGAGGGTTTAGAGCTTGAGGTAGTCACCTCATACAAGTACTTGGGAGTATGGCTAGACAGTACACTCTCCTTCTCTCAGCACATATCAAAGCTGCAGGCTAAAGTAACATCTAGACTTGGTTTCCTCTATCGTAATCGCTCCTCTTTCACCCCAGCTGCCAAACTAACCCCAATTCAGATGACCATCCTATCCATGCTAGATTACGGAGAGATCATTTATAGATCGGCAGGTAAGGGTGCTCTCGAGCAGCTAGATGTTCTTTACCATTCGGCCATCAGATTTGTCACCATTGCTCCTTATTTACTCCTCTATACTCCTCTGTAAACTGGTCATCCCTGTATACCTGTCTCAAGACTCACTGGTTGATGCTTATTTATAAAACCCTCTTAGGCCTCACTTCTCCTATCTGAGATATCTACTGCAGCCCTCATCCTTCACACACAACACTGTTCTGCCAGTCACATTCTGTTAAAGGTCCCCACAGCACACACATCCCTGGGTCACTCCTCTTTTCAGTTCACTGCAGCTAGCGACTGGAACGAGCTGCAACAAACTGGACAGTTTTATCTCAATCTCTTCATTCTAAGACTCAATCATGTACACTCTTACTGACAGTTGTGGCTGCTTTGTGTGATGTATTGTTGTCTCTACCTTCTTGCCCTTTGTGCTGTTGTCTGTGCCCAATAATGTTTGTACCATGTTTTGTGCTGCTACCATGTTGTGTTGCTGCCATGTTCTTGTCATGTTGTGTTGCTACCATGCTATGTTGTCATGTGTTGCTGCCTTGCTATGTTGTCTTAGGTCTCTCTTTATGTAGTGTTGTCTGTTCTGTTATGATGTGTGTTTTGTCCTATATTTATATATTTTTATTTTTATTTTTAATCCCAGGCCCCCGTCCCTGCAGGAGGCCTTTTGCCATTTGGTAGGCCGTCATTGTAAATAAGAATTTGTTCTTAACTGATTTGCCTCGATAAATCAAGGTTAAATAAAATTAAAATAAATGAAGAATGATCATCCAGGTGCTTCCAGCTGCTTTGTGGACTTTTTGGATGACATGAGTCCCATAACTTTGTTTATTAAATAAATGAAATAAGTATGTAATTGTTGTGTTATTTGTTCAATCAGGTTCCCTTTTATCTAATATTAGGTTTTGCTTGAAGATCTGATAACATTCAGTGTCAAAAATATACAAAAGTAGAGACAATTATACAGTGCATTCGGAAATCATTCAGACCCCTTGACTTTTTCCATATTTTGTTATGTTATATCCTTATTCTAAATTGGATGAAACCGTTTTTCCCTTCATCAATCTACACACAATACCACTTAATGAAAAAGTGTAAATTTTAGCACATTTAAAATAAAAATGAAATACAGAAATATCTAGTGAATACAAGTGAGTGAATACCTTTGGCAGCGACTACAGCTGTGAGTCCTTCTGGGTGAGTCTCTAAGAGCACCTGGATTGTACAATATTTGCACATTATTATTTAAAATTCTTAAGGCTCTGTCAAGTTGGTTGTTGATCATTGCTAGACAGACATAGATATTCAAGCCGATTTAAGTCAGAACTGTAACTCGGCCACTCAGGAACGTTCAATGTCATCTTGGTAAGCAACTCCAGTCTATATTTGGCCTTGTGTTTTAGGTTATTGTCCTGCTGAAAGGTGAATTTGTCTTCCAATGTATGTTGGAAAGCAGACGGAACCAGGTTTTCTTCTAGGATTTTGCCTGTGCTTAGCTCTATTCGATTTATTTTTATCTTTAAAAAAATCTCCCTTGCTGATGACAAGCATACCCATAACATGATGCAGCCACCACCAAGCTCAGTGATGTTTTGTGTTGGATAACCCCCAAACATAATGCTTTTTATTCAGGACATGAAGTTCATTTCTTTGCCAAATTTCTTGGAGATTTACTTTAGTGCCTTATTACTAACAGGATAAATGTTTTGGAATATTTTTATTCTGTACAGGCTTCCTTTTTTTCACTCTGTCAATTAGGTTAGTATTGTGGAGTAACTGCAATGTTGTTGACTTAGCCCACGGACGCGAGTCTCTCCTGACTGGGTGAAGTGGGTGAAGGGTTTTGAATTGGTCTACTTTTTTCATCTTTACTTCTGTCCTCCCCTCGCACGCACACACACACCCTTTCACCCCCCCTTCTCTCACAGAGCACTTGACAACGGGAGGGACTACACAGTGAGTCAGAGATGGAAATTATTGTTTATTTTCTTGCTGAATGTTCTGTGTGGTAGTTTCAGTGTGACACCCCGAGCCCCGCTTCTCTTCTGTGAGACTGTCACACACACGTCACCACACCGTGACTCAGAGTGCTACCAGCAACACACACACACACACACACACACAACACACACACACACACACACAACACACACCTCTGGACTGAATGTCCAAAACAGACACCCGCGTGTGTGTGTGTTACTATTTAGCCTCATTTTTAAAAGTGGCATTGGCTGCTGGGTATTCCCTACTTTACCATGATTGCATTGCTCTGAGTAGATCCATATCAGTACTGAACAGAAAACAAATGGGATTATTGATTTGATCTCTGTATCTTCTGTTATTTCCTTGTATACTATATACAGTATAGAAATGTTTAGATACACTGAATTCATCCAAAGTGAAATGCCCAACCATACATACACAAATAGATTATGTTGATTGTATAGGTTAGCTATAGCTTATTGCAAAATTGAAGCACACACACATATTTTTGTTTTACTATTCTAGTGGGGACCAAACAATTGATTTCCATTCAAAATCCAATTTTCCTTAACCCTTAAACCTAACCCTAACCTTGACCCTAACCTTAACCCATAACCTAAATCTAACCCTAACTCCTGAATCTAACCCCTAACACTACCCCTAATTCTAACCCTTACCCTAAGCCTAAAATAGTAAAACAAAAAACACACATATTGGGGAACCAAAAGTGTTAAGAGAAATTCACTTATATGTGTATATGTCCCAATACTTTTGGAGCTCATTGTACAAAGCTCTGAGCCTCTGTCAGCTCTGGACGGTAGATTTAGCACAATCATGAAGATCATTTGGTAATGAATACGCACCTCTGATGCCAACGTATGAAAGGATGAACGAGGGAGAGAGTGAGAGAAAGAGAGAAAATACACTCTCCTCCACTCTTCTTCTCTATCCCTTGACCATAATGGTACCAGTTTAGCAGTAATGACTTGAGATCTGAGCATTGGACAGAATATTAATTATCAGTATTATTTATGTGTGTGTAAATGAAGCGGTAGCCTTGTAAAGTGCTGCGTGGGGGCTGTACGAGTACGGTAATGAGGAAGTGTTTCTTTCATTTGGATTGGCTGAGCATTTTTACTTTTAAATACAGTGGAAAGGGTTAATGCATCCTGATGATCTCACACACACACACACACACACACACACACACACACACACACACACACACACACACACACACACACACACACACACACACACACACACACACACACACACACAGGTAAACACATACACATTTATTTGGTTTGTGTGTGCGTGTGCATGTGCTTGTCTGTGTGTGTGGGAGAGAGACCAAGCAGGAGTTTATCTCTATGGGTGGTGATGTGACCTCTGTGTAGTGATGGGGACATATACTGTATAATATATATATGTACATGTACCAGTCAAAAGTTTGGACACACCTACTCATTCCAGGGTTTTTCTTTATTTTTTTACTATTTACATTGTAGAATAATAGTGAAGACATCAAAACTATGAAATAACACATATGGAATCATGTAGTAACCAAAAAAAGTGTTTAACAATACGAAATATATTATATATTTGACATTCTTAAAAGTATACACCCTTTGCCTTGATGACAGCTTTGCACAGTCTTGGCATTCTCTCAACCAGCTTCATAAGGAATGCTTTTCCAACAGTCTTGAAGGAGTTCCCACATATGCTGAGCACTTGTTGGTTGTTTTTCTTTCATGTCTCGTCTCAAATACAATTGGAGGTCTCTCATTCTCTATCCCTCTCTCTCAATTCAATTAAATTCAAGGGGCTTTATTGTTTGTTTGTTTGTTTACCTATGTATCTCTCCCTCTCTCTTTCTGTCTTTCTCGCTCTCCTTATCGCTGTCTTTCCCATCCCACCCCTCTCTCTCTCCCTCTATCCCCTCTTTTCCAGTCAGACTACAGAGGGATGTTTGTCGGTAGTCTGGTCTGTTGTAATTATAAAGGCAGGTTGGTAACGTTCAGCTTTGACACAGGAAGAAAGGGCTTATTAGCAAGAAAAGAGGATAATACTGTTTGGATTAATCATTACACCCTAGATCAGCTAGATCCTGGCAAGAGCGTGTAATGAGGTATTGAATGTGTCAATGTCTGTTACCTTGATTACTCCAATTTGTTTCTCTACAAACACTATGTTATAAACATCCATTCATAGGCTAGGTTTTAGCAACCTCATGATGGGTATAGGGACAATTTGAGTATTATGTAGTAGCCTAAATCTATCACTGTTACATTGAACTGGGTGAATGGAATGTGAACATGAATGACAGTCATCCAATATGCTGTAGTAGAAATTAGACCATGCTCATGATTTTTTGTTTTTGTTGCCCTCCCCAATCTTAATTAAACGGCTCCGGCCGCCACAGGTGTAGTGTTGTCATAAGGTGGAGGAGCGGCTCTCCCTCACTTATTTACATTTTAGAATACAGGGACCTGTTAAAACTATTTATGGAAAATAAATTCTGATAAATTCTAAATAAATTCTATTTAATTACCACAATAAATGCCATGAAAAACGATAGAATGACAAACCAAATGAACATGTATAGCAGATTAGAGGTACATTGTGGTTTCTTCCCTGTCTTCTCTCTGGTGGTGCTGAGAATGATGAACAACTGTAGGCTTCGGGTGTGTACTGTGGAGGCCTGTCGGAGCGTAACATGTTCATGAAACTCCACAGACCTCTCTGCTCTCTCTGCTCTTGTGCAGTGGAACACAGAACCATATGTTACCACTTGGTTACGGCGACATCATTCTGCCCAGGACACAAACCAGAGTGGCAACCCCCCCCCACGAAATTATAATAATGTAAAGCCCAAGGAGCCCGACCCTCTCTGGAAGGTTCTGTAGCCCCGCTTGGGATATTGAGCCTAAATCGGAGACCAAGTTGGAGGTAACAATGCATTTAGCTGCTGTTTTTTTCCACTCCCTCACCAAAATAAATAACACCACACCACTGAGATAGAGAGAGTGAAAGAGAGATGGAAGGAAGGAATAATGCAAGGAGAGAGAGAGAGAGAGAGAGAGAGAGAGAGAGAGAGAGAGAGAGAGAGAGAGAGAGAGAGAGAGAGAGAGAGAGAGAGAGAGAGAGAGAGAGAGAGAGAGAGAGAGAGAGAGAGAGAGAGAGAGAGAGAGAGAGAGAGAGAGAGAGAGAGAGAGAGAGAGAGAGGCAACTCCACTCCACTCTGTTGTTAGGTAATTGCTGGGAACACATGAAATCTGCCTGTCAGTCAGAGCCTTTCAAATGTCACTATGTTTCTTGTCTTTTCCACAAAGAAACCTTCTACCGGGTTTCCCAAACGCTGGTTGTGTGTTCGCGTGTGTGTTGGAGTGTCGGTGTAGTATGTGTTCGTGTGTGTTGGAGTGTCGGTGTAGTATGTGTGTGTTGGAGTGTCGGTGTAGTATGTGTGAGTGTGTGGATACAATCTGGGGAGTGTGCATAGAGCCACAGCAAGAGTTAGTACAGATACACACACAGACACACACACACACACACACACACACACACACACACACACACACACACACACACACACACACACACGTGTTAAACAAGTACACCCACTGAGCAGGATTCTAGTCTTCCTTCGATAAACACTGTATTTCAACAAACATATCTACAGTATTCCCCCTATAGTGGAGGAACGAGAGGGAGAACAGAGAGAACATAGATTCAGAGAAAAGCAGGAGGACAGAGAGAACATACAGATTCAGAGAAAAGCAGGAGGACAGAGAGAACATACAGATTCAGAGAAAAGCAGGAGAACAGAGAGAACATACAGATTCAGAGAAAAGCAGGAGGACAGAGAGAACATACAGATTCAGAGAAAAGCAGGAGAACAGAGAGAACATACAGATTCAGAGAAAAGCAGGAGAACAGAGAGAACAGAGAGATTCAGAGAAAAGCAGGAGAACAGAGAGAACAGAGAGATTCAGAGAAAAGCAGGAGAACAGAGAGAACAGAGAGATTCAGAGAAAAGCAGGAGAACAGAGAGAACAGAGAGATTGTGTTACTGTTATATATGACTATGTTTTTGGGAGCAATTTCCAAATGCCTGAAGGTTCCACATTCATCTTTACAAACAATAGTACGCAAGTATAAGCACCATGGGACCACGCAGCCGTCATACCGCTCAGGAAGGAGACGCGTTCTGTCTACTAGAGATGAACGTACTTTGGTGCAAAAAGTGAAAATCAATCCCAGAACAACAGCAAAGGACCTTGTGAAGATGCTGGAGGAAACAGGTACAAAAGTATCTATATCCACAGTAAAACGAGTCCTATATCGACAGAACACCATCCCAACCGTGAAGCACAGGGGTGGCAGCATCATGTTGTGGGGGTGCTTTGCTGCAGGAGGGACTGGTGCAATTCACAAAATAGATGCATCATGAGGCAGGAAAATTTTGTGGATATATTGAAGCAACATCTCAAGACATCAGTCAGGAAGTTAAAGCTTGGTCGCAAATGGGTCTTCCAAATGGACAATGACCCCAAGCACACTTCCAAAGTTGTGGTAAAATGGCTTTAAGGACAACAAATAAGGTTTTGGAGTGGCCATCACAAAGCCCTGACCTCAATCCCATAGAAAATTAATCGACAGAGCTGAAAAAGCGTGTGCGAGCAATGAGGCCTACAAACCTGACTCAGTTACACTAGCTCTGTCAGGAGGAATGGGACAAAATTTACCCAACTTTTTGTGGGAAGCTTGTAGAAGGCCACCTGAAACGTTTGTCCCAAGTTAAACAATTTAAAGGCTATGCTACTAAATACTATTTGAGTGTATGTAAACTTCTGACCCACTGGGAATGTGATGAAAGAAATAAAAGCTGAAATAAATCATTCCCTCTACTATTATTCTGACGTTTCACATTCTTAAAATAAAGATTAAATGTCGGGAATTGTGAAAACCTGGGTTTAAATGTATTTGGCTGTCTGTAAAACTTCCGACTTCAACTGTATCAACAGATCAATGAGCGCCTTAGAGTCTGAAATAGTGGAACTCCTGACGTTAGTTGAGACCACAGGAGATCGAGGCCATATTCAGGCCCTCAAGAGGAAAGACGTTGCATTGGCAGACCTGCTGGGTATCAGAGCACCGGGGCTATTGGTGAGAAGTACGACAACTAAGACTAAGTAATCATTGCCTAAAATCAGCTGATGGACAGAAGCTCACCAGCCCTAGTGAAATTAGAAAGAGGGCATTATAGTTCTATGCTGAGCTCCACAAGTGTGAGTTCAAAGAGGATTAAACAGTGACACAACAGTTCCTTGATGGGCTCCACACAGGTGGCTTTAGAAGCTCAGGTTGCACGCTCTGTCTCTGTCTCTGTCTCTGTCTCTTTCTCTCTCTGTCTCTCTGTCTCTCTCTGTCTCTCTGTCTCTCTCTCTCTCTGTCTCTCTGTCTCTCTGTCTCTCTCTATATATCTCTCTCTCTCTCTCTATCTATGTCTCTCTGTCTCTCTGTCTCTCTGTCTCTCTGTCTCTCTGTCTCTCTCTCTCTCTCTGTCTCTCTGTCTCTCTGTCTCTCTGTCTCTCTGTCTCTCTGTCTCTCTGTCTCTCTGTCTCTCTGTCTCTCTGTCTCTCTGTCTCTCTGTCTCTCTGTCTCTCTGTCTCTGTCTCTGTCTCTCTGTCTCTCTGTCTCTCTGTCTCTCTGTCTCTCTGTCTCTCTGTCTCTCTGTCTCTCTGTCTCTCTGTCTCTCTGTCTCTCTGTCTCTGTCTCTGTCTCTGTCTCTGTCTCTGTCTCTGTCTCTGTCTCTGTCTCTGTCTCTCTCTCTGTCTCTCTCTCTCTCTCTCTCTCTCTCTCTCTCTCTCTCTCTCTCTCTCTCTCTGTCTCTGTCTCTGTCTCTGTCTCTGTCTCTGTCTCTGTCTCTGTCTCTCTCTCGCTCTCTGTGAATAAAGTAATAAAGAGAGGATGGAGGGATAGGAAGAGGGATGGAGGGATAGCAAGAGGGATGTTGGGATAGGAAGAGGGATGGAGGGATAGGACGAGGGATGGAGGGATAGGATGAGGGATGGAGGGATAGGACGAGGGATGGAGGGATAGGACGAGGGATGGAGGGATAGGAAGAGGGATGGAGCGATAGGAAGAGGAATGGAGAAATAGGATGAGGGATGGAGAGAGAGGGTTGGAGGGATGGAGGTATAGGGATGGAGGGAGATGGATGGAGGGATAGGGAGAGGGATGAGGGAGAGGGATGGAGGGATGGGGTGGAGAGACAGGGATGGAGGGATAGGGGTGGAGAGAGAGGGATGGAGGTGTAGGGATTGAGGGAGAGGGAGAGGGATGGAGGGAGAGGGATGGAGGGATAGGGAGAGGGGTGGAGAGAGAGGGATGGAGGGATAGGGAGAGGGGTGGAGAGAGAGGGATGGAGGGATAGGGCGAGGGATTGAGGGATAGGGATGGAGGGAGAGGGATGGAGGGATAGGGATGGATGGGTGGATGGAGAAAGGGAAAAGGAGGGCAGAGAGTGTCTGATCCGTTTAATTTTAGGATCAATGCAGCCAGTCTGCTTACCATCAGTACGTCAGACAGACAGACAGCAGTAGAGAACGTTGTGTCTGAGCCAGTTACATTTGTCTCACCTTGTCAGAAAACCCCCTAAACAATATACCTGACAAAACAATGCTAATATAAAGGGCTATTGAGAGAGGGTATGTGCAGTGACACACCCTCTCTCAATACCCCTTTTTGTATTTTTCCCAATAATATATATAATATAATTGGTGGATTATGTTAAAACGTCTTATGGCTGCAATCCCGTTAACGGGATCGATATGACAACAGCCAGTGAAAGTGCAGGGCGCCATATTCAAAACAACAGAAATCTCATAATTAAAATTCCTCAAGCATACAAGTATTTCACACCATTTTAAAGATACACTTTTTGTTAATCCCACCACAGTGTCCGATTTCAAAAAGGCTTTACAGCGAAAGCATCACAAACGATTATGTTAGGTCACCGCAAAATCACAGAGTCACAAAAAGCAGAAATAGAGATAAAATGTATCACTAACCTTTGATGATCTTCATCAGATGACACTCATTGGACTTCATGTTACACAATACATATATGTTTTGTTCGATAAAGTTCATATTTATATCCAAAAACCTCAGTTTAGATTGGCGCCATGTTCAGAAATTGCAGAGCCATGTCAAATAACATAAATACTCCTCATAAACTTTGATGAAAGATACATGTTTTACGTAGAATTAAAGATATACTTGTTCTTAATGCAACCGCTGTCAGATTTCAAAAAACTTTTTGACAAAAGCACAATGTTCAATAATCTGAGAACAGCGTTCAGCCACAAAAGGAAGCCATACAGTTACCTGCCAAATTGTGCAGTCAACAAAACTCATAGAAAGCATTAGAAATCTTTACTTACCTTTGCTGATCTTCGTCGGAATGCACTCCCAGGACTCCCACTTCCACAATATATATTTTTTGGTTCGGTAATGTCCATCATTTATGTCCAAATAGCTATTTTTGTTAGCGTGTTTGGTAAACAAATACAAAGTCAGGAAGCGCGTTCCCTAAAAGCAGACGAAATGTCAAAAAGTTCCGTAACAGTCAGTAGAAACATGTCAAACGATTTATTGAATCAATCTTTAGTAGGTTTTTAACATAAATCTTCAATAACGTTCCAACCGGAGAATTCCATTGACTTCAGATGTGCGATGGAACAGAGCTCCCTCTCATGTGAACGCGCATGGTCAGAACATGGTCAGGTCATGGTAGACCTGACTCATTCCTGTCTCCTTCGCCTCCCACTTCACAGTAGAGGCATCAGACAAGGTTCTACAGACTGTTGACATCTAGTGGAAGCCGTAGGAAGTTCAAACTGATCCATATCCCACTGTGTATTCGATAGTTGATGAGTTGAAAATCGACCAACCTCAGATTTCCCACTTCCTGTTTGAATTTCTTCTCAGGTTTTGGCCTGCCATATGAGTTCTGTTATACTCACATACATCATTCAAACAGTTTTTGAAACTTCAGAGTGTTTTCTATCCAATACTAATAATATGCATATATTAGCAACTGGGACTGAGGAGCAGGCAGTTTACTCTGGGCACCTCTGGGCACCTTTCATCCAAGCTACTCAATACTGTCCCTGCAGCCATAAGAAGTAAAAAAAAAAAATATCATAAAAGACCTGTACATTTGTTTACATCCAAAACAAGATGTTCATTTACTCCTACTACCATGAGCTGGGATTTTATTGCCAGTTACGACACTGCTTGCTATGGGACTTTACTGTACCATTGAGATCAAAGGGTGTCAGGTCACAGCACAAAGTAAATGGACCGTCGTCGGGCGTATCTTTTGGATCTTCCCGGTCAGGTTCTCAACTGATCGAGCTAAAGAACTAATAGCAAATGATGTTGTCAATAAATAACTTTAAAAGTCATTGATAAACCAGACATTCACCACATTCTATAACATGCGATGGACAGAGGCATACATTAACTAGAACCTTCCCATTGACCCGGTAGGACAAAAATAGCACGGCTCTTTGGTTGGACCAATTCACAACACTGTATTTTGTTTCCCCTGCAGTTCATCAAATGCTTGAGGACAGGGTGACATCATGTTGTGTGACTAACATACTGTAAAACCGGGTGTATCACAAAACATGATCAACAGTTAAATACATGTTTTGTCACCAGTTACATTTGATAAGCAAGCTAGTAGCTAGCTAGCTACAGGTAGTTTGCTAGCTCTCATGCCAAATTCAAGTCTATCTGAACTAATATCTTTAACGTTAATGTTATGTATTTTCAGAATGAAAATTAACTGGCTATCTCATCATGCTTTGTGATACTGGCTAGCTATCCCCAGTTAGATCTTTTTTTTTCACTTGTCGCATCGGTTGCGGTCTCCCAGGGCTCGTCACCGGTGCACTCGCTCGTGAGCTGGCTGCTCGTTCTAAAGAGTATAATAGAATCTGTTCAAAAAAGTGGCAGTGGTGTGTAGACCAGAGAGTGCAGCAGTGGTGTGTAGACCAGAGAGTGCAGCAGTGGTGTGTAGACCAGAGAGTGCAGCAGTGGTGTGTAGACCAGAGAGTGAAGCAGTGGTGTGTAGACCAGAGAGTGCAGCAGTGGTGTGTAGACCAGAGAGTGCAGCAGTGGTGTGTAGACCAGAGAGTGCAGCAGTGGTGTGTAGACCAGAGAGTGCAGCAGTGGTGTGTAGACCAGAGTGTACAGCAGAGGTGTGCAGACCAGACATTCCTCCTCTTCCTTCATCAACATGTCTCATTACGTTGCACCAGGGCTGTAGCCAGGTAGACCCTGACCCTGACCCTGACCTCTGACCCCTAACCCACCCTGCAGACCAGAGTGCTTCTGTCCCTCTATGACAGCTCTACTGCTCTAGTCCACCACAAGCACCACTTGTCAATGTGCATCCCCTTAGACGAGCAACACGTACACACACACACACACACACACACACACACACACACACACACACACACACACACACACACACACACACACACACACACACACACACACACACACACACACACACACACACACACACATACACACACACACACATACACACACACACACATACACACACACACACACACACACACACGCACACTTTGACACACATACGCTTTGACACACATACATTTGTATTGCATCAAAGGTTTCAGCAATCATTATTTCAGCTCTTGGCTCCACTCAATCTCTCCCCTCCCTTCTCCTCCTCCCCTCTCCTCCACCACGCTCCTCCTCTCCTCTCCTCTCCTCCTCCCCTCTCCTCCTCTCCTCCTCTCTTCTCCTCTCCTCTCCTCTCCTCTCCTCTCCTCCTCCCCTCTCCTCCTCTCCTCCTCTCTTCTCCTCTCCTCTCCTCTCCTCTCTTCTCCTCTCCTCTCCTCTCCTCTCCTCTCCTCTCCTCTCCTCTCCTCTCCTCTCCTCTCCTCTCCTCTCCTCTCCTCTCCTCTCCTCTCCTCTCTGTCTGTGTGTGTAATTGGCTGGCTGAATGCTGTGTTATATTGCACAGTCAGTGTCAGTCAGCAGTGGCCATATTGATTCAGCCGTGCCATTTTAATGAACAACTCCATGATTGTCTGTGAGAAAAATAATTAGGACAGAGAGAAAAAGGGGGAGGAAGAGGGGAGGAGGTAGGGGGAGAGAAGGAGGGAGGGGTCTAGAGGCTTTCGGGGAAAAAAGGCGATGAGAGGGGTGGAAGAGAGGAAAGGAAGACATATGAGGAGACGAGAGGAGAGAGGAAGACGTATGAGAGGAGGAGAGAGGAGGAGAGGAAGACGTACGAGAGGAGACGAGGAAGACGTATGAGAGGAGGAGAGGAGACGTATGAGAGGAGACGAGAGGAGAGAGGAAGACGTATGAGAGGAGGAGAGGAAGACGTATGAGAGGAGGAGAGAGGAGGAGAGGAAGACGTATGAGAGGAGGCGAGAGGAGGAGAGGAAGACGTATGAGAGGAGGAGAGAGGAGAGAGGAAGACGTATGAGAGGAGGCGAGAGGAGGAGAGGAAGACGTATGAGAGGAGACGAGAGGAGAGAGGAAGACGTATGAGAGGAGACGAGAGGAGAGAGGAAGACGTATGAGAGGAGACGAGAGGAGAGAGGAAGACGTATGAGAGGAGACGAGAGGAGAGAGGAAGACGTATGAGAGGAGACGAGAGGAGAGAGGAAGACGTATGAGAGGAGACGAGAGGAGAGAGGAAGACGTATGAGAGGAGACGAGAGGAGAGAGGAAGACGTATGAGAGGAGACGAGAGGAGAGAGGAAGACGTATGAGAGGAGGAGAGGAGACGTATGAGAGGAGAAGAGAGGAGGAGAGGAAGACGTATGAGAGGAGGAGAGGAGACGTATGAGAGGAGACGAGAGGAGAGAGGAAGACGTATGAGAGGAGGAGAGGAGACGTATGAGAGGAGAAGAGAGGAGGAGAGGAAGACGTACGAGAGGAGACGAGGAAGACGTATGAGAGGAGGAGAGGAGACGTATGAGAGGAGAAGAGAGGAGGAGAGGAAGACATATGAGAGGAGATGAGAGGAGGAGAGGAAGACGTATGAGAGGAGACGAGAGGAGAGAGGAAGACATATGAGAGGAGAAGAGAGGAGAGAGGAAGACGTATGAGAGGAGGCGAGAGGAGAGAGGAAGACGTATGAGAGGAGACGAGAGGAGGAGAGGAAGACGTATGAGAGGAGACGAGAGGAGAGAGGAAGACGTATGAGAGGCGACGAGAGGAGGAGAGGAAGACGTATGAGAGGAGAGAGGAAGATGTATGAGAAGAGGAGAGGAGACATATGAGAGGAGAAGAGAGGAGGAGAGGAAGACGTATGAGAGGAGAAGAGAGGAGAGAGGAAGACGTATGAGAGGAGACGAGAGGAGAGAGGAAGACGTATGAGAGAAGACGAGAGGAGGAGAGGAAGACGTATGAGAGGAGACGAGAGGAGAGAGGAAGACGTATGAGAGGAGACGAGGAAGACGTATGAGAGGAGATGAGAGGAGAGAGGAAGACGTATGAGAGGAGAGAGGAAGATGTATGAGAGGAGATGAGAGGAGAGAGGAAGACGTATGAGAGGAGAAGAGAGGAGAGAGGAAGACGTATGAGAGGAGAAGAGAGGAGAGAGGAAGACGTATGAGAGGAGGCGAGAGGAGAGAGGAAGACGTATGAGAGGAGACGAGAGGAGGAGAGGAAGACGTATGAGAGGAGACGAGAGGAGAGAGGAAGACGTATGAGAGGAGACGAGAGGAGGAGAGGAAGACGTATGAGAGGAGACGAGAGGAGAGAGGAAGACGTATGAGAGGAGACGAGAGGAGGAGAGGAAGACGTATGAGAGGAGACAAGAGGAGGAGAGGAGACGTATGAGAGGAGACGAGAGGAGGAGAGGAAGACGTTTGAGAGGAGACAAGAGGAGGAGAGAGGAAGACGTATGAGAGGAGAGACGAGAGGAAGAGAGGAAGACGTGTGAGAGGAGAGAGGAGAGCAGGAAGATAGGGGTGGAAAGGAGGAGAGAGGAGAGAGATAAAGGAGGGAGGAGTAGAGGAGAAAGAAGGGGAGAAGAGGGGGGCAGTGAGAAATGAAACTCAATGTGGTTTACTTCAGCAGCTCTCTATTAAAACTAAACACACACAGACACACACAAACACACACACAAACACAGACACGCACACAAAAGAAGAACACAGAATGCAGATGTGCATAAAATTAAAAGAGGAAATGTTGTGCTTGATTGAGCATGCCTGGCTCAAATATAGTCCATCTGCTCTGGCAATCTAGGCAGATTCAATCAGCCAGTCAGTGTTTAAAAGAAAACGTATCACTTAAATCCATGAAGGTGTGTGTGTGAGTGAGAGTGAGAGTGAGAGTGAGAGTGAGAGTGAGAGAGAGAGAGAGAGAGAGAGAGAGAGAGAGAGAGAGAGAGAGAGAGAGAGAGAGATACCACAGTGTGCAGTCACAGCAGCAATATTTGTGACCTGTTGCCACAAGAAAAGGGCAACCAGTGAAAAACAAACACCATTGTAAATACAACCCATATTTATGTTTATTTATTTTTCCTTTAGTACTTGAACTATTTGCACATCATTACATCACTTGTTATTGTTTATTTATCTTTCGTTTATCCATTTCACTTGCCTTGGCAATGTAAACATATGTTTCCCATGCCAACAAAGCCCCTTGAAATGAATTGAGAGCGAGTAAGTGAGAGAGAGAGAGATATATAGAGAGGCTTTGCGATTACTTTCCCTGTGCTGTGTAATTGGTTGGGAGAGGAGGAATCATGGCTTAGACAAGCTGTCACTTCAACTCTCTCTTGAAGAAGAACACATTGCCCTGCCACAGGGTCACACACACACACTCAACTAAACACACACGCACACTCAACTAAACCCACACACACTCAACTAAACCCACACACACACACACTCAACTAAACACACACACACACACTCAACTAAAACCCACACACACACACTCAACTAAACACACACACACACACACACACACACACACACACACACACACACACACACACACACACACACACACACACACACACACACACACACACACACACACACACACACACACACACACACACACACACACACACACACACACACACACACACACACACACACAGAGAGAGAGCTGTCTGGTACATACGTTATTTCAGTATTTTTCCATTTCTAACAAGCATCGGTCAATACTGAAGCCACTTTTCTTTAACAAACATAATCGATAATATTTCAACCGGACCTTAAAAACAACTTGAGGATTGATTATAAAAAACATTTGACATGTTTCTACGACCATTACGAATACTTTTTGGACTTTGTCGAACGGAACAAGACTTTGGTTTTCTGAACATAACGCGCAACCCAAATGGTATTTTTTTGTTATAAAAGTAATATTTATCGAACAAAAATAACATTTATTGCAAACATCCGAAGATTATCAAAGGTAAGCGATTAATTTTATTGCTTTTCTGACTTTCTTGACCAAGCTAACCAAGCTAATATAAGGCTAACTGTTCTAGGATTGATTGCTACACTCACAAAAGCTTGGATTTCTTTCGCTGTAAAGTATATTTTCAAAATCTGACACGATACGTGGATTAACAACAAGCTAAGCTGTGTTTTGGTATATTTCACTTGTGATTGCATGATTATAAATATTTTTTGTAATATTTTTGCATTTGGCACCCTGCAATTCTAGCGGTTGTTTAGTAAAGTGATCCCGCTAACGGGATTCGTAGCGCAGAGGAGTTAACAGAGGGGTAGTGTGTTAATTTAGCACTGCAACATGCCAGGGGATGGTCCTTGTGGAAAATTAAGTTGCTTACTTTCCCATTTTTATAGAAGTCAGCAAAAATGTATTGTAATGTTTTGTAATGACCTCTGAACAGCAGGAGGGGGATTCAAATGCCTCTGCAAATGCCTCTCTGGTGAGGAGGCTGTGATACCCTCCTGCCATTGGTTGGGCTCAAGGGCTTTGACACCTCCCACTTCACACCTCAGTGCTAATTGAAGTTGCAGACGAATCTGTTCTGTCCTAGCAAGCTTGGTAGCCTTAACTTAGCATTCATTCCTTATAAAGAAAAATATATCAATGTAATTCATTTTTTCATTTTAATTTTTCTGATGTGCTTATTTTGCTGGTCGTTGGTTTGCCAGAGCATTTTCTGTACAGTCCTGGTAGCAGGTTGTAGGTTTGGAGTGAAGGTTATGTTGTGGAGGGTAGTATCCTGTATATGTCTTTGTGGAAAACTCTAAGTTTATCTAACTCCAAACTTTTTTTTTGTAAAAACATGCTGAAAAATGCAAGAGCTTATCTTATTTATTATTATTATATTTTTTTTACATTTATTTCTACAGGTTTTTCTCATTGAGATAACATCTATTTTCCAAGAGAGACCTGGTCCAATAGCAGCATGTGGAACAAAGTTTCAGACTAAAACAACTTACATACACTCACACAACATTAAACACAACTATAGACACACGTACAGTACAACAATTACATATAACGTTAAAAAACACAAAAGTCTTGACTAAAAAACAATTACATTCTTCTATGAAATATACATCGATCAAGTGTTTAAACTCAAATTTTTAAATGTTCAGGAGAGAATTCCAGGACCACGGTGCTGAGTAACTAAAACTATTTCTACCATGACCTGTTCTAATTTTTGGTACTGTTAGAAGCAAATGAGAATGGGACCGTAATTGATATTTATTTACTGACCTGCTTAAAAAAGAACAGAGATAAAATGGCATTTTACACAATATGGCCTTATAAATCAGTGTATACCAGTGTTTAACCTGTGTTTAAGACGTTTTTGATTTGAAATGAACCTGAGGGCTGCATGAAACAGTGGATCAAGTGCTCTCAGGGTAGTGGTTGAGGCCTGCATATATATAACATCACTAAAATCTAAATCCTCCAGTAATGTACATCGTACCTGCTCCTTCCTCAATGAAAACAAGCCTTATGCCAATAATAAAAACCTATTCTCAGCTTGAGTTTCCTCATCAAGTTCTCTACATGAACAGTGAAGCTCAGCTTATCATCAACCAACACACCCACATATTTGTACACTTGCACTATAGTATGTCCAGCCAATGTAGCAATGACATAATTAGTAACATGCCTGGCATTTGAAAATACCATGCATTTTGTTTTACCCCAATTTAGAACCAGCTTTAAATCATACAGACTCTGTTGTATGATGTTAAATGCTCTTTGGGCATTTTCAAAAGCTAAAGATAAACTACTACCACTTGAATAAAGAACAGTATCATCTCCATAAAAATGAACATCCGCTGTTTCAATAAGATCCCCAATGTTGTTGATATACAAAATGAACAACAGTGGGCCCAAAATAGAACCCTGTGGAACACCTGAGCACAACTCTATGGACTCAGATTTACAACCATCCGCCATTACACATTGCGTACGATTTGATAGGTAATTTATAAACCAATCTAGAGCATGACCAGTAATTCCACAACATTTTAACCTTTGCACTAACACAGCATGGTCCACGGTGACAAAAGCCTTCGACAAATCAATGAAGACAGACACACAATGTAACTTCTTGTCAAGAGCCCAGTGGATGTAATTTAAAACCTTCAATATTGCTGAAACAGTGCTGTGGCCAGACCTAAAACCTGATTGCATTCCATTTAAGATGTTGTTTTCTTGGAAGTAGGCCTTTAGCTGCCTACTAACTAAAGACTCCAGTACCTTTGACAGTACAGACAAATTTGATATGGGTCGATAATTGTCAAGTAGGAAAGGATCTCCACCTTTCAGGAGAGGCAGAACAAAAGCATATTTACATAACTTGTGGATTTCATTAACATTGAAGCAATGATGTCTGGAGCTACAGTTGAAGTCGTAAGTTTACATACACCTCAGCCAAATACATTTAAACTCAGTTTTTCACAATTCCTGACATTTAATCGTACTAAAAATTCCCTGTCTTAGGTCAGTTAGGATCACCTCTTTATTTTAAGAATGTGAAATGCCAGAATAATAGGAGAGTATTATTTATTTCAGCTTTTATTTCTTTCATCACATTCCCAGTGTGTCAGAAGTTTACATACACTCAATTAGTATTTGGTAGCATTGCCTTTAAATGGTTTAACTTGGGGCAAACGTTTCAGGTAGCCTCCCACAAGCTTCCCACAAAAAGTTGAGTGAATTTTGGCCCATTCCTCCTGACAGAGCTGGTGTAACTGAGTCAGGTTTGTAGGCCTCCTTGCTCGCACACGTTTTTTCAGTTCTGCCCACAAAATGTTCTATAGGATTGAGGTCAGGGCTTTGTGATGGCCACTCCAATAACTTGACTTTGTTGTCCTTAAGCCATTTTACCACAACTTTGGAAGTATGCTTGGGGTCATTGTCAATTTGGAAGGCCCATTTGCGACCGAACTTTAACTTCCTGACTGATGTCTTGAGATGTTGCTTCAATATATCCACATACTTTTCCTGCCTAATAATGCCATCTATTTTGTGAAGTGCACCAGTCCCTCCTGCAGCAAAGCACCCCCACAACATGATGCTGCCACCGACATGCTTCACGATTGGGATGGT
Organism: Salvelinus alpinus; assembly: GCF_045679555.1. NCBI lineage: Eukaryota > Metazoa > Chordata > Actinopteri > Salmoniformes > Salmonidae > Salvelinus > Salvelinus alpinus. The sequence continues at coordinate 9,749,029 of NC_092119.1, forward strand.
GTTCTTCGGCTTGCAAGCCTCCCCCTTTTTCCTCCAAACATAACGATGGTCATTATGGCCAAAAGTTCTATTTTTGTTTCATCAGACCAGAGGACATTTCTCCAAAATATACGATCTTTGTCCCCATGTGCAGTTGCAAACCATAATCTGGATTTTTTATGGCGGTTTTGAAGCAGTGGCTTCTTCCTTGCTGAGCGGCCTTTCAGGTTATGTCGATATAGGACTTGTTTTAATGTGGATATAGATACTGTCGATCCTGTTTCCTCAGGCATCTTCACAAGGTCCTTTGCTGTTGTTCTGGGATTGATTTGCACTTTTCCCACCAAAGTACGTTCATCTCTAGGAGACAGAACACATCTCCTTCCTGAGCGGTATGACGGCTGCGTGGTCCCATGGTGTTTATACTTGCGTACTATTGTTTGTACAGACGAACGTGGAACCTTCAGGAGTTTGGAAATTGCTCCCAAGGATGAACCAGACTTGTGGAGGTCTAAAAAAAAAAATCTGAGGTCTTGGCTGATTTCTTTTGATTTTCCCATGATGTCAAGCAAAGAGGCATTGAGTTTGAAGGTAGGTCTTGAAATACATCCAAAGGTCCACCTCCAATTGACTTAAATTATGTCAATTAGCCTATCAGAAGTTTCTAAAGCCATGACATAATTTTCTGGAATTTTCCAAGCTTTTTAAAGGCACAGTCAACTTAGTGTATGTAAACTTCTGACCCACTGGAATTGTGATACAGCGAATTATAAGTGAAATAATCTGTCTGTAAACAATATTTGGAAAATGACTTGTGTCATGCACAAAGTCGATGTCCTAACCGACTTCCAAAACTATAGTTTGTTAATTAACAAGAAATTTGTGTAGTGGTTGAAAAACGAGTTTTAATGACTCCAACCTAAGTGTATGTAAACTTCCGACTTCAACTCTACGTATAAAATAGATTACGTATTTAAGTGTGTCTAAGTCATCATGTGCCTAACTTTACAATTTAATAATGGTCTAGTTATGCTACTGCTGCTACAAAACAACT